>NC_141695.1:713706748-714074248 GCF_964263255.1 Lissotriton vulgaris
GGTCCCCCGCCATCGTAACCATGTTTACTGCCTGGCATATTACAATGGCGGGCGGGCAGATGGTTGGCGGTTGGAGAAACTGACCACCACGAATCCGACGGGTGCAGGTGCATTGGAGGGAGCCGCAATCCCTACAATGGTGGCGGTGCCTGCCAGACACCTCCGTAGGGATTATGATGTCTCTCCCCACCGGCCGTTTCATGGCGGTTTAACCGCCATGAAAAGGCTGATGGAAAGGGACATTGGGGGCCAGTTGCCAGCCCCCCTTTACCCTGGCACTCAGTTTTGTGTTTTGGGGGCCCCAATAGTGCCCCACTATATATCTCTGCACCATGTGGCAGGCACTGCATGGTGCCTACCACGCAATGCAGGGATGTGTAGGATGTCCATGTTTTGTATTGTTGCGTGTGCTGCAGCCTGCAGTACTGACCACAATACAAAAGATAGACATTGCGACTGCCGTGGTGGCAGTCGTATCCTAATTGGTAAACTGACGACTTGCAGTCGGGCAGTCCCATTTCTGAATGGATGGCGGTCGGATGTAAATCCGACCAAAAACCTAATGAAGCCCTAAGTTTTCTGAATACAGGAAACTAGCAAAGCTTGACTGGTGGTGTTAAATGAAGCCAACATATCTAATGAAGTCAGTGTGACGCTTCTGCCAAAATCAGCCTCCCACCTCAGTTTATCTAGTTTCAGAATTACTACTGACTCCGTTCCACAAAGAAAATTCAATCTCACTTGTCCTAATTTGGAAGTTCATTGAATTCTACAAGAACCTGCAGCTGACGCCCTATCACTTACTTCCAAAGCTTATGAAGAAATGGCAGGTCAGAAATTAGACTGAAATTTGATTTAGTACATCTGAGTTGTCTGCATACACCTTTGTTCAGCGGAAGAATAGGATAAGCATCCTTTAGTGGGAATAAATTAGTGGCTATTAAAAAACCTTTAATAAAATAATTAATTGTTTAACTACTGTACGATGGCTAGCCAGAGCTTGCTTCAACTGCATTTATTGCACATTTCTAGCTATATATATGCTTTTTTGTCAGTAGATAAGACATTTGTAGCACAATTCTTTTTCTAATAGCAGGACCCAGAAAAGAAAACATAAAAAGCATGCCGTGCTCGGATGCAAATATTGCTTAAAGACAGATATGCGAAGTACGCAGTGCCATAGATCTACCCATCAAGACAGTGGTTAGTGGTAGAAGTAGTGCTACGGACATTTCTACTCGGATATTATTAAATTCACTATTTGTGGAATACTAAAAATTTGCTAACTGAGCATATAAATGGCAAGATAATAACCTTTGACATCAGCACTGACAGGTAGGGCCTCAACAAATATGTAGCACAGATTTCTTTCTGCGGAAATCCCAGATTTTTAATTGTGCACTGATTTTGGAAACTCTCCACACAATATTGAAATTTTGGATATATCCACAGATTTGAAAATTTTCAAACAACTCCTGCAGATTCGTGGCCTGATTCACAAACGTTTCTTATACTTTTGAGTAGGTTTACTATTTTTCAGTATTCACACACTGTCAAACTTCACTTTTGTGATAACTTATACTTTACAAGTCTCTTACACTTTTGTAGTAAGTCCAGCACTACACATTACCAACCACTGGTACTGCAACACCCTCCCATAGACAATAATGAAGGTAGGGGCTTAGTACAAAAGTGTAAGTTACTACCAAAGTGCAGTTTGTGAATACCAAAAAGTAGTAAACTAACTCTAAAGTGTGTTTCTACAAATGTGCAGTTTGTGAATAGCACCTGTAATAGGTTTTGTTGTACTACAAGCAATACTGCAAAGTGGAGTAAGAATCACACTCTTGGTATTGCTGCCTCAATTTCCACAATGAACAACTGCTTGAAAAAAGTACCAGAAATGATGGAGAAAAGATTGGATTCAGTTAGTGAGGCTGTCTTGGCAGGTATCACTGCCCATAAACTCATCAACGGTCTAGGCCCCTCTGTCTTGAAAGACATGGTCACCCCCTACAAAGCCCCGAGACTCCTGCGCTCGGATAACAAACGCTTGGCCATTGTCCCTAGTTTCAGGAAGGTACGCACCGGCGGTCGATGCTTTGCAGTAAAAGCGTCCTCAGGATGGAACTCACTCCCCCGCAGCCTACGTCTGGAACCCTGTCATCTTTTCTTCCGTAAAAGACTGAAAACTTTTCTTTTCCCCAAAAAGTACCTCCTCCCCCCCGGTCTCCACTAGTTTCACAGCGCGGGGATGCCTCCGGGTCACCAGGCGCTCTATAAATCGCTAAAATAAATAAATATATAAATATCAACACAGGCAAGCACTGACCTAGATGCTGATTTATATCAATGTCATGGCTTCTGGGTGGAAGGCTGGGCTGAGTACTAGGCATCTGCATAGTGAATATCCCCGAGTAAGCCACCAACCGCAGCTGTATTATTTCCTGCATGACCACATGGCAATAACCTGTAAGTTCAAAGGGGAACAAACAGGCAAATGGGGATTCAAGAATGGT
The DNA here is from genome assembly GCF_964263255.1 of Lissotriton vulgaris. Taxonomy (NCBI): domain Eukaryota; kingdom Metazoa; phylum Chordata; class Amphibia; order Caudata; family Salamandridae; genus Lissotriton; species Lissotriton vulgaris. The sequence goes on from NC_141695.1 coordinate 713,709,268, forward strand.
GTCAAGATTGCAGACATCTTGGCATAAAGTGACAGACTAGCTGATAAGAGATGTGAAAGCGACTTGGACATCACGATGCCGAAATAGGGCTTTGGTGAAATTTTCGTAAGTGGGAAAAAGAACCTCTGTATGTCAATTAGCTTTCGTTCTAAACATTCAATAATGAAAGAAGTAGAGACAATAATTGCGATAAGATGTCGCTTATTTGATTATTTTGCCTTTAAATTTAAAACTCTGACATACATTTTCAGTGTCATTTCTGCAGATTACTTGACTTTTGAGAGCCTCTAGCTTGCCAGCTAGTCCAAAAAACTAATAAAATATATTACATAATTAATACGACTATATAAGCAGGAGAGAGAGAGAGTTATCAGATGTCATTTGGGACAAAATATGAAATCAAATGTGCGGTCAGCTTTTTTGAGTTGCACTAGTCACCTGCTATGTTAAATGAAGGTCCCTCAGACAGTCAAATTGATAATCAGTGCTGAACGCTACATTGGTTAGGTCTGTCGCCCAAAGTTTAAGATCTCCTGCAACCTTTGAATTATTATAATATTGCTATGTTAATTAATAATCTCAAATGTTAATTAATATTCACAAACGAATCTTCTAAGGTCATAACAAATGAGTGCTAGGTGTTTTGGAATTTGTAAACTTGAAGACAGCGGTGGATCTGAAGTAGGGTGTGGGAAGGGGAGGATGCGGGAGGGAGAGGGTGCTTGGAAAGCGGCTATAAAAAATAAAAATAAAAATAAAAACATTCCTTTTTGCCGCTTCCTCACCACGTCTCTCATCCGTAGTCGTTCCTTCGCATGGCCACAGAAAGCACACCCAGGCTCCCAATCAGCCAATCACAACGCTGCCTTAGCAGGGTTGTGATTGGTCTGAGTGCCGTGTTTCGGCGCTCAGACCCTGACTGGAGGCTTGGGCATGTTCTCCATGTAGGCTGTAATGCAGCCTGCATGGAGAAGATGTAAAGTGCTCAAGACTGGTTTGGGCGGCCCGAGAGAGCCATCCAAGGAGTCATTGCTCACTTTAGGAGGGTGTTACAATCCCACCCTGCCCCTGCCCACACCCCCTCAAACAAAGCTGTGGGTGGAAGTAGGAAAAAATAAAATAATAATAATGCAAGTTATTATCATTTTATCTTATCTGTGTTTCACTGCAATAAAGCAGTGAGGCGTCGCTCCTCCACCTTTGTGGAGGAGCCGCCACCGCTAAAAGATGATGAACAGTGAAAAGAAAGACAGGCACTTTAATTATAGAACCTCACAATTGTATGTCATAATAGCATTTTAACCACATTTATTTATCTATTTATTTTTTGTAAAACACTGTTAACCACTAGGGGAGGGCAGAAGTTGTGGAGTTTTACTCCACGGAATTCCGCTGAGTTCCATGAAAACTCAGCGAGGTTCCGTGGAGTTCAGGGAACGGGTGGAAATCTGCACGTTGCGCTGCTCGCCCTGATTTTTAGTGGTGGGAGCATATTCCGCACTGAAACATCGGCACGAAAGGCACCACGTAGTGCACCAATGGGCGCTGCTTCTCTAGTCAGTTTTGCTGGAGGTCAAGTAGATTTCCTACTCAAGTGGCAGCTTTCTCACCGCGTACAGGCACGACTGCCTGAGACCGCCCGCATTGGGAACATTTTGCCAGGTTCCCCCCAGTCCCTAAAAATCACTCTAGGGGACACCAATTCTCACTCGCCAACTTATCATTAGAAAACACTTTGCCACTCAGCGGTTGATCGAATTTGGCTGGAACTGAGTGTTACATGCGTAATGCGGTGTGACCAAAACTATGTCAGTGTAGCAGAATTCATCGCCCACCCCTACTAATCACTCCTAAGTCTCCCCAGAGTGCTTAATAAAGTAAAGCTATAGGTGTGTCAAAATGAACAATTAGGCCAAATTATTTTGTAGCCAGTTGGTAAAATGTCCAGCATGATATGTATTTTCCGGTGCTCGGCTAAATTAGCCCCAAACTACGCTTGACTTTTAACGCAGCCCTGAGATGTGTAGTCATTATTTACCACTCTGACACCACACATACCCAAAACGTACACTCATGCTCTGTATTGGCATACTGTTCTGGAAGAACTAGAAGAAAGTCTTTTGCTATATTTAAGGCTCTTCCAGTTTGTGATGCATTAGGCATATTCATTTGTGAAACTTCCATTGTTTGTGTAACTCGGTTTGTACTACTACCTCCTATAACATTAGGTTAAAATAGGGCACATTATTATGAAACTAGGGCTAGTCCTAGAGTGGTGGCATTATATATGACGCTTTAGAATTTTGTATTGTGATTTGTCGATTCATTGATACATTGGCTAGCCCTCTGCTGACTGACCAATTTCCATTGACGTCCATTGTAAATTCATCTATACATTTTCTGTATTTTGTAGGTGAGTCATTCCAGTCCGATCCTCTCTCTCCCTGACTTTGGAGACTGAATCCTTATTGGATTGTCTCAAGCTTAGATGCTTTTGTCTAGAATTTATGTCATTCTACTGCTGCATTTGGTGAAGCATTCAGCTAATTTCTTATATCAATTTGATATGGATTCTAATTAACTATCATGTTTGCCTCTGTAGCACATCTTGAAAAAGTTTAATAAACCTAAATGGCTTGTATTTTACTACTGGACATATTTTCTTAAAAGGATGATTTTTATCTTGTGTTTGTGTTCCATTTAGAGATACATTGCCACTTCTATTCTTTTAGATTCAACACCGTTCCTGATCCTGCGTAGGATATTGTCTTATAAAATGATCTGATATATTGTCAGCAAAAGCAAATAGCATTGCCAGTTGTAGGCCAATTTGGGCCTACCCTGGTGTCCTTGCTCCAGTTTGGCTGTTGATAGGGACAATTAACTTACCTCTTGTGTGCTTTGTCCCCAACAGTCACATAACCACTATGGGGCAGATTTACAAGCCCCTTGCGCCACTTTTGCGTCATTTTTAACTGGGGAAATGTGGCGCAGGGGCTTGTAAATCTGCCCCTAGGTGCTTCCACTGTGTAGATGAACTCGAACTGGCATGAAACAGGCTTTGAGGCATCAAGGATTGTCTGAACAGAAACAAATATTGGCAAAGCCAGTTGGTTTGCCTTTACTGTTCATGTAGGTGTTTAATTTATTAAAAAACTTGAAATATAATTCTTACACCACTGGTTTTAATTGCATAATCTGTGGAGATTTTAATGCAAAGTGTGCCCCCAATACCCGTGAGGTAGGAAACATGACTCTGCAAGACCCAGTTTTGAGGCAACATCTGAGGGCTGAAGTGTTGGGAAGGTACCTCGCCTAACATGATATGATTATTTTATTAGAGTATCTGGATAGTGGTGCTGGGTTTCCACCTTCATTTAATGAGTGGGGTTACACAACCACAATTGATTATATTTTTGCAACTAGAGGCATTTTGGCACATGCTACTATGGGCATTACATGAGAAACCAAAGACATCGATAATAGCGCCCTTCATGTGGCGCTCTGCTTACCCCTATTAAGTTTTATTCCACCATTAGGGATCTGGAATTACCTTTGGCTAGGGGTTGGGGCTAAGGTTGTACTGGCACTTGTGGAATCCTAGTGAGTGGCTGGAAAATGGCTTCAACAGCACGTGTACCTTCCTTTACTGCCTCTCGCAAGTGCCTAATGGTTTTAATATTCAATGCAATTTTGAGAAGCATTGTAGTTATATAAAAACATCCCTCTTAAAGTTGGTACCAGGGACTCAACAGGCAACCAGGTTGTTCAATTTTGGTTGTTCAATAGCAATCAGACAGCTTAGTAAAACACTGACAGCAAGGCCCAGGAACCCCACAGGGGTAGTAAGTGGCAGACGTTTGTACAAACAGCACATCAAACAAGCATTGGCATTGCCAATAGGTCTCACATTTGGGACCTTATAAGTGTTTCGCCATGCAACAGTTGGTGTTGTTGCACCGAGTATATTCTGCTGCATGACTAAATACTTATAGTTTCCAAAAAGCAAGACCTATTGGTTATGCCAATGCTTGTGTGTTTTTTGTTGCTGTTTTGTTTAAGTTGCCAGATCTACAATAGCTGGACAGGGTTTTTGTTACCAGTTCTTTGCATCAAATGAACTTTTTTTCATTGCTCTGAATGTTGTTTCCATTCTGGTTGTAGGAAGCAATCATTCCCGGGGGTGTGGGGGCTGCCTAGCTGTGCGAATGCGCCAAACTCTGCAAATGACAAAAAGCCAGGTGCAGGCGCAATTTACAAGTGTGGAGTGAGTGAGCCCCAGGCAGCATGACTCACTCACACAGGAGTTCATGCACTGCACTGATAGCTGGTGGTGCGTGTGCGTGGTGAAAGCGTGCACTGATGGCTGGTGGTGTGTGCCTGGTGGAAGCATGCACCCACGGCTGGTAGTGTGTGACAGCTGGTGGTGTGTGTGCCTGGTGGAAGCGTGCACTGACAGCTGGTGGTGCGTGTGCCCGGTGAAAATGTGTACTGATGGCTGGTGGTGTGTGTGCCTGGTGAAAGTGTGCACTGATGGCTGGTGGTGTGCGTGCCTGGTGAAAGCATACACTGATGGCTGGTGGTGCGTGTGCCCAGTGAAAGTGTGCACCGACGGCTGGTGGTGTGTGTGTGCCTGGTGAAAGCGTGCACTGACAGCTGGTGGTGTGTGCCTGGTGGAAGCATGCACCGATGGCTGGTAGTGTGTGACGGCTGGTAGTGTGTGTGCCTGGTGAAAGTGTGCACTGACGACTGATGGTGTGTGTGCATGGTGGAAGCGTGCACTGACTTCTGGTGGTGTGTGTGCCTGGTGGAAGCATGCACTGACGGCTGGTGGTGTATGTGCCTGGTGGGAGCGTGCACTGACGGCTGGTGGTGTGTATGCCTGATGGAAGTGTGCACTGATGGCTGGTGGTGTGTGTGCTTGGTGAAAGCCTGCACTGACTGCTGGTGGTGTGTGTGGCTGGTGGAAGCGTGCACCGACGGCTGGTGGTGTGTGTGCCATGTGGAAGCGTGCATTTATGGCTGGTGGTGTGTGTGCCTGGTGAAAGTGTGCACTGACGACTGATGGTGTGTGTGCCTGGTGGAAGCAGGAGCATTCACAGTGATAGAAGGCACAAATGAAACTGATGAAGAGGGAGGGGGAGAAGGGAGGGAGGAGTGCGAGCAGAGGAGCATTCACAGCGATAGAAGACCCAAATCAAACTGACCAGGAGAGAGAGAGAAAAGGGAGGGGGGTAGTGCAAGCAGAGGAGCCAGATTACAGCAATAAAGACACAGATGGCAGCTGTGCTCGTGCACGAGCTCGTGAACGCAAGCTGTAGGACAGCAAAAGCCTCTGGTGGCACTTTTAAAAACCACTTACTAAATGTCTCGAAGAGACAGCGCATGTGCTGTCTCAGACTAGACCAAAAAAAGAAGGGATGAGCCTAATGACGAGAATTGGGATCGCCTCACTAGTGCGGCCAAACAAAAAGACCACAAGACTGTGTAGTGAAACAGGAGTGCTAGACAAGTACTGAAGCTGTCACATTAATGCCAATGACTGGGTCGGGCACTCCACTAGCATATATCACTCTCCTGTAGATGATTCCTAAATCTGGTCCACACATAGAGTGCCGTAAGGAGCACATTCAATGTTTACATTTTCAGTTGAAAAAGTGAGGTGGCCATTTACGTCTGTCCCAGCTCACAGTCTCCATGGCTGGTTGCTATACCAATCAATTTAATAAAGTGCAAAGTTGAGCTCTGGTCCCCTCTTTTCGTCCACGTTTTCAATAACCTGGTCCTCAGTAACTTACCATGGTCTTAGTCCCTTTCCATGATAGTCCCATTATTTTAGAAGGGTAAAAGAATGGAACCTAGATGCTACCTGCTCCCTGATCGATATCTCCATAAAAATATTGATCAGATACATGAATAATGCACAAATAATGAATGAAGCACAACATATTGCACTTTAGCCAATATTGTTTCAGAGAGTGGCTGGGCACGGTTGAGCAGTGCCTCAATCTCCACCTTATTGTTGGTAAATATAGTATTGGTTGGCGCTGCCTGCTATACCAAGCAAAAAGGAATTTATCCACTGCTTTCAAAGGTGTGAATAGCACTAAATTATGGAGATTGTTCAGTCTGGGTTTCAATGCTGCCTTAGTACACTTTTTTCACACACTTCATGAGAATCTGGGGGCCAGGGTTTGTTTTGTCACCGACGCGAAGTTCACGCAAGTTTTTAGACTGGGCCGTCTGATTCGCCCAGGATGTGTGATGGCCCCACTATTGTTCATGCTATATTTTTAATACCCTAACCCCTTGTGTCAAGTCAAGTCAAATAACTTTATTCGGTTATTCGTAGAAACAACCATAAAAGCATATTTCATTAAACATACATTAACACATACAGTCAAAAAGATTTTTTTTAAAAGCAACATAGAACAAGAAAGTCACAAGCAGAATGTACTGTAAAAATATAAATAATTATTATTAGCTAAAAATATATCTATCAGTAGCACCGTTACCCCTCCATGCTTTTCCTAAATTTAAGTGCTAGTTTTAAAAAGCTGCATACAAATAAAGTGCAATCACAACTTAACAGCTGAAGGTAATAAAGTGCGGGTCTGATTTGTGAAAAGTTCAATTTTTTGAGGCAAGGTTTTAAGTATAGCCTCGGTGGTACAGTGTAGTAGGGGCAGATAAAAAGAAAGTGTGCCTGGTTTTGCGGAGACTTTTCGTCGCAGCCGCAAGCCGGCAACACTTGACCACGGTGGGTCCCCTTAGGTACAGCCAATAATAGGTGGAATAAGTCCAGGCGAAACCTCGTCAGCAGGAAACGGTCGTAACCGGACATGGGCCATGACAGGTACGGTTCCATGAGCAAAGAGGTTTTTAGTAGCACATGTTTCCGTACACTGCCTTTCTTTAGTTCGCCATGCTCCCGAGCTAAATACCTGGATGTGATAAAGATCTTCTTCACATTAATTCCATCCGATTTCGTAATGGATTCTGGGGTTGAAAAGAGTTCGGGCGCCCTAGTTCAGTAAAACAGTTACTTAAGTACTTAATCCAGGGAACTTTAAGCCTATTTTCCCATGTTAATGCTTCCCTCAAGATTTGCTGGGTAAGGGGTATATCACGGTTTAACCAGCAGTTTAGCCAGCAAAGTAAAGGGTTTACGGCTATCTTGTCACATAGGTAAGGCATACCCAACTCTTCATGTACAGAAAAGTTTGCTGTTCCCCTTGGAACCCTCAATACCTGTTTTAGAAAGTTGTTTTCTACTACCTCCAGGCCTCCTAGTGAGACGTACCCCCATAGCTCGCTACCATAGCATGCAATGGCAACGCTCTTGGCCTGGTAAAGTTGGAGCAGTGCAGCCACTGGGCTATTGCCCATTTTTCTTGCAAAGTCAAGTATTGATGCATTTGCCCGGGTTACCTCCCCCTTTTTCTTCTGTACCGCGGGTCCCCAGTTCAGTTGGTGGTCGAACAGGACACCGAGATAAGAAAATGTTTTTGTTACTGGGATTTTTTCCCCGTTAACATTGAGGGAGTTTGGCTTTTTATTACCTAGGCCTACCTTCATTACGTAGGATTTGGAGTTATTAATGCTCAGGTCTCGAGACTTCATAAAAGTAAGGAAGGAATTTAACAATGTTTGAAGACCAATTGCAGTCCTGGATAGCAGGACTGCGTCATCCGCATAGAGCAGAACCGGCAGACCTTTCCGTCCGACATAGGGGTAATCTGCTCCGATATTTAGAAGATGCTCTTCCAGGTCATTTATATATAGATTGATAAAGAACGGGGCTAGAATGCACCCTTGCCAGACACCCCGATGAACTCCAAAGTCTCTCGTTACTTTTAGATCTGGTGTGTACCCGACATTTGCTCTTGTGTCGGAATTCATATCTGCTAACAGGTTAATTAGGTTGTGCTCTACACCCATTTTGGCCATGGCGTCCCAGAGCCTACCACGGTTTACACAGTCGAAAGCCGACGATAGGTCCATGAACGCCATGTGAATTGTACCTTGCCGGGCCATGGTGTATTTCCCTATGATCATATACAGGCTCAAACACTGGGTGACCGTAGAGTGACCGGGCCTGAAGCCATATTGGATTGGGGATATTACTTTGTTTTCATCTGCCCATGCTACTAACCTGTTTAAGATTACTCCCCCCACTACTTTGACCACAGAGTTAATTAAAGATATTGGTCTGTAGCAGAGGGGGCTATTGCGGTCTCCTTTCTTAAACACGGGTACTATGGTGGAGACCCCCCACGACTTTGGGCAACCAGAGACCGCTGCTGCATTAAGTACAGCGGTAAGGACAGGAGCCCGTAGCGATGTGCAAGATTTAAAAAGGTCCGGAGGGAGGCCATCTGGTCCTGGGGCCTTGTTACTTGTTAGCCCTTGGATTCCTTTTTCAACCTCATTAATTGAAAAGAGCAGAAACTTCTCCTTAGGAGCGACAAAACTATATTCTGCTTGAGACTCATTACTTTTAAAAATCGAACTAAAATGGTTGACCCACTCCTCCTCTGGGATGTTTGTGCCAAGGACAGAATTACTTGGTTGGTCAAACAGGGGTTTATTTATAATTTCCCAGAACCTGGAGCTGTTTCCCAAGGTTTTAGGATCTAAGAGGGTCTCCCAAACACTTGCCTTTACCTCTTTCTTTCGTATAGCAAGGGACTTGTTATACCTGGTGCGCATGGCCTTAATACGAACCAGGTCTCTGGGTTTTGTTTTCATAGCCATCTTAAGGTCTCGGCTGGCCTTAGAGCAGGAATTATCAAACCATTTCGGGTTACTGCCGGCATTCCCTTTAACTTGCACCATTAACAATGACCCTACTGTTAATACAACGCCCTCAAATGCAGCCAAGGTTTGTTGTGATGATGATGCAGGTGACACACAGAGAGAAAGTTCGGAACTGCACAGGTTATTAATTGAGGTGTACAAATTTTCACAGTTCACCATTGTCCATTTTAGGCGACGCTTCCCATTTATACACTTTAGAGTCCCACGAGTTTCACGTGATTTACGCTGTTCGAAAATTCCCCCACCCAGTTTGATGCAGATAGGGTTGTGGTCACTATGAATGTTCATTTGGATGGAGAAGTCTAAGACGAAATTGGCTAGATCAGCGGATAATAAGATATGATCTATGTATGACCCATTTGTGTGGCCTTTATACGTGGGGACGGGGTGAAGGGTGTGCTCCGCCACCACAGTCATGGCTGTAATTAAATTATTTTTGTTCATCAGGGTGTTTAGTTGTGTTCCACGCCGAGAATGATCGAAGTGAAAGCCTTTCAGGCTATTACCTCCCAATTGTCCGATAACAGTCACTCCTGGGTTCCCACAAGGATGGGTATTGAAATCACCTGCGATCAGTATTTGGCGTGGCAGATTTCCCGCATTGTCTCTCAAGAAGTCACACAAGGGCAATAAGTTGCACTCTCCGTTCTGATTTACTGCGTTATAAAAGTTGATCAGAGTCAGAGTGTTTTTGCCCCTCTTAAGCTCTAGAACTTGGATATTTCTGTTGCCAGAATGACGCTTAACTGTTTGACAAGTGAGTGCCAAGTTAACGTAGGTTGCCAGGTCCCCCTTTGCTCTTCCACTACTCGATAGTTCGGCTGGTGTGAAGAAACTTTGATACCCCTCAATGTAAACATTTGTTTCTACCAGCCATGTTTCTTGGAGGCATATCACAGCGTGTTGCTTGACAAAAGACAGCCAGGTGGGGTCGCAAGCTTTATCAGCCAGCCCTGCAGTATTCCAAGAGACTAAGCTTGCACTACAGGGTATTAATGAGCACAGTATTTCGGTGTCTATGTCTGTGTTTACCTTATCGGCTAGGTTTACGTAAGGTGGTTCTGTACATGTGACTACCTGCTCTTCCATGATGTTATAAGTTTGATCTATATGAGTGGGAACAGGACTATAGTCATTTAATAAGTCAGTGGTTGGGTTTAGCCGGACTAGTGATGGTACGACCTCTAGTGGGGATCCCTTTTCTTGATCTATGAGGTTGTTTAGTTTAGGTTTTTCAGAAGGAACGGATTCATGTAACGCAATTGTGTTAACCTCGTTACCTAGGCCTATATCATGATGTATATAGTCGGTATAATCAGGCAAAATTGATGTTACAGGTAGTCAATCAACCCCCTCCAGGCCTCCCTGTCCATAGAGGGCATCAAACCTATTTGAAATAGGGACACTGTACTGGTTATTGAGATGAGTTGAGTAAGGATACTCATATTGATATAATTGATGTGGGCCTTCCCGCCTCTCTGGTTGTGTGGCAAAGGGATTTATAGTTCTATAGTCCCTGGGTATGGCCCGATTTGGATGTAATGTCCCAGGTTGAATGTTCGTTAACATGAGCGTTAAATGTCCCCTGTTCCAGCGAAAAATGTTGATGCATGTTATTTAGCCCCCGATCATTTGGAGGATAGAAATAGCTGAGACCCATAGTGCGAATCAGACTATTTGTGGGACCATCCCTCCGACTGCTAATGTAACTTGCCACACAGGTGTCTCTAAAACTTACGGTAATACACTCACCCTATGTGGACTTAAATCTGTGTCCCACCCAGTATACCCTTCTAACATGGGATATATGGCCATCGAAGTGTGAGGGAATCGGTCTGTGAGTGGTTAGCCAGTGGCTCACTTTATTTTTTAATTCCCCGTATGTTTCCGTTTTCCCCTCACCAAGTTTCGGGACGCCTATCATTACTATGGTGTAGGGGTGAGATTCCGGGGGGAGGTTGATATGGATGGGCTTTTTAATTGTTATCCGGTTTGTAAATTTCTCAGAGCAGTCATTTTTGGCCCTGTTTTGAGGTACTATGGGCTTTAAAGGCCCGGGCTGATCGTTATGTTCGTCGATACTAAAACCCTCTGCAGCCCATTCACTCTCGCCATTGTCGGCTGTAGGAGCCTCAGATGCCGTATTGGGATTTGTACCCTCTGTCAGTGAGGCATTTTCAAGGACACTAAGGTTTTTATTTGGATCAATCTGGGCTACTACTGCGGAAGAGGGAGACAATCTCTGATTAATGTTGCTATTATGTGATGATTTCTTTACTCGTGGATTTTTGGTATTGAACACCTTTGGTGTAGTTTTGGCCATTGTTGGGTTGACCTTTGACAGTGGTGATCTTAGGGTTTTTAACATAGTAACGGTATTTTCGTTTTGTGACACCTCTAATTTCTCAATAGATTCCCCCAACTTGGTTATTCTTTCACGTATTGGAAGCAGAAGGGACCTCATTAAGTGTTCCAGTTGTGTTAGGAGTGTATTGTCACTTAAATATGTTGATTCCGTCTGGCTTGCCTGATCTAAACTAACTTTCACGTTTTCTACCTGTGCCTCTTTTAGTTGTGAAGATGCCACTGAGCTAGGTATTGGTGATGCCAGGTGATTTGGAATTTTATTTATCAGTTTGGCCAATCTAAAATTTGACCAAACGTCCTTTACTGAGGACTTGTGTTTGCAGAGGGGCTGGGAAATTTTCCTGACTAATGATTTCATTTTCTTTCCTTTCCCTGTTTTGGACTTAATTATCGGACTTCCTTTGTCAGGGACAGGATCATTTATAGACGGTGCTCTCCCAGAGTATTCATCATTTACCCGTGGCGAAGCTGTAGGCGTAGCTATAGGGGAAAAAGGGCCCAGGTTGTTCTGTTTACTACAAATCAGCAAAGGGCTTCTTTCCCTGTTGTTACAGTCTGGTAGTATACTTAAATCTGGTAGTGTATTTTCCCTGCCTTGGGTGTTTGGCAACCCTGAGAAGGACTGGATTAAAAGTGATTCCTGCGAGTTTATAGTGGTATCAGAAGTGTTGATGGTAACAGTATTATGTAATGACAAGTTTGGGAAACACAGATTTGGAGTTAAAGAAAGACGCCTCTGTGTGTTGTGAATTGCATCCGCCACAACGCCTATTGTTTTCTGTAGCATTAAATCGATAGCAGTGAGGCTTGGGAGAGGTGTGGTGGGGGCCACTTTATTCCTAGTGGAGGATCTTGTAGCAATGGGTGTCTTTTTTGCTTTCATCATGCTGTTATTTTAGGAGCTGATTTCCTTAAGCTATAAAGCCGTAACCTCTACTTGGGACCAATAGTATATAATACAGTTCTGGTGTTTTCCCACAGGGCTAAGACCACTAATATGTATAACAGTCACCTTAGGCCGTGTTCCGCGTAGCTGGATGAAAGAGAGGTGGCCCGTCCCGTCCTCCTCGGACCTATGAGGGCCTTAGAGGGCCCGCCCTTTGCCCGGGCTTAGCCCTGGGCACTCCTGCGCGCTCCCGCGACGCGGGGGTGACGCCTTCTTTATACGCCGCCTGGCGCGATGTTTCCTTGCGTCTCCCGCCGCTGTGCAGGGCGGGAAACGTAGTCCAGGGCCCCCCTCCGCTCTGCGGCCGCTGGAGATATCAGTTGCGGCGGCGGGAGGGGGACAGAGGCAAGCACCAGGTTGCGAGTGGCGTGGGCCAGGAAGAAGTGGCAGGCAGGTAAGGGCAATCCAGATAGCGGCATTTGGCAGCGTCACCCTTGTGTATTGAGCACCACCAAGGACATTCCCAGGAAAGGTAATGTGGTCTTTTCGGCTTTACTGTATGCAGATGATGCAGTTCTCATGGCCTGCACACCTATCGCTCTTCGTACGTTGGTGGATTCTTTTGTGAACTTCATGGATAATCTGGAGCTAATTACTAATTTTAGCAAATCACATACTATGGCTTGCGGCTCTTACAAACATAGGGTGCCCTTCCTAGTATGTGGGGGCAATGATTAGATAGTGTGCACAGCTTTCCTTATTTGGGTGTAAGGTTTGACAGCTTGGGGATTTGGAGCTCTCATATTTCAGTTAGGACCCTTAAGTTTTCGAGGATGGCATGTGCGCTCCTGACCTTCCTCGACTGACAGGGCATAAGCTTGGCCCCGCTCAAATACATCTATAGCTCCCAATGTGCCTCTTCCGCCAGCTATGGCAAAGATAGAGGTGAATCACATCTGTAGGCGTTTATTGAATTAACCTCTCTAGTTTGCACTTTATTTTCCATAGAGAGCTAGACCTAGCTCATCTGGAGGACCATATTAAATCAGCTCCTATTCCATTGTGGATCTTGCGATGGGCCAATCCAGAGGCGTCACTGCATGTGTTGCAGTTGTAAACCGCCTGTAGAACATGCTCTCATAGGAAAATGTGAGGTGGTGTTAACCCCTGCACCCCGTGGCTTCACTACAAGGTGCTTGCCGCGGGGTGTGAGGGATAACAGGGGGGCACCATAGGTGCCCTGTGGGCCATCAACAAGAGGCCGCAAAGGAAAGGGGGCCCTGCTAGGGCTTCCCAAACATTTTTTCCAATAGGGTTTCCATTCCTGAAAGGCCAGTATGGAAACCCTGTCAGAAACTGTGCATCATAATCCTGACGGCTTAAACCGCTATCTATTTGGATTACGGGCTGATTCCTACTGGCCGACGGGCTCCTGGAGGGCATCGGAAGCCAGTCTGAATGACCGTCCGGTTTCAATTCCAACGGGCTGAATAAAAATCAGCTGGTCAAAATTGAAACCGACGAAGTTGGTCATAAGGTCTGTAACCTGAGATGGGAGGCCTTATGACTGACAGTGCAATAGGTCCCTTAATGTATCATGTTTTATCTGCTTTTATATGTACCTCCAATATGTGAATAACGATTCTTGATTCTGATTCTGAAGTGTGCTATCGCATGCAAACATGCATTAACACATGTGAGCACTATTTGCATCATGTCTCTTTCTGTGTCTGATATGTCTGGGCCATGTTTTTATTCCAAGCATTTGGTGCAGCGTTGAAAGCAATCTTGAAAAGTACGTTCCTCCCACTAAAAACAGCTTATTCCATGCCATATCCAGTTGTGGGCACTTGAAGTGTAATCTAAGTATATGCATTACAGTATATGTCGTGTCATTCTCAAAGAAAGTAATTTCATTTTGTTTACTAAAGAGATCTAAAAGTAAAAATGAAACACAAGCTTTTAATAGAAACAACACCTGACAAATATTATGTATATTTTTCAATAGTGTCTGCCGCGAGCATAAGAACTCTCCAGTTCTTGCCCAGAGCTGTCATCTGCGAGTCAAAGCGACGGGTGTGTTTGTTTCCTTGTGCATACACAGAGTTCTTTAGATGCATGCACAGCCCGGAGATCCTATGTGGATAGGTTTGACACCAGTTACTCCCTTCATGATCACCGAAAGCCTGCAAGGAAGTTTAATTCATTTGTATCAAGTTTCCAGCAATTGAATACAAACGGTCTATTAACATAAGATCATGTTAAAAGACTTGTCTTCTTTGGAGTCGAATACATTTGCAGGGTGGAATACATTTGCTGGTGTTTGGGAGAGTGTGTTGTATAGCCAGGTGCCGACATGCTCGGAACACCCTATGTTCAAAGTTTTATAAGATAGTATCTTCACTTCCAGCCACTTGTTCTTCTGGGGGATGCACTAACACTTCTCTGCAAGGGCGCTACGGTTCGAACAGAATAACAGCAGCACGACTCAGACTGAAGCAGATAATATGGCTAGAAGGGCTTAAAATTTACATACTTCTTTTGTTACCGCCTGACTTTGCTGGGTAAACGGTTATTTTATTGAAGGCAGTGCTTTTGTTTGCACTTATCTTTGTTCTCCCTCCTTTGATGTAGGTCCGGCTCTCCTTTCCGTCTCTCTACACAGAGTTGCATCAGTGGTCTACCTGTTTGCCAGCAGCCTGAGTATTGGGCCCATTAGTATGAAAGTCCCAGTGGCATGTCAGTGGTCTGTTGGAGTATTAGTGCATTGACAGTGGTGTGCCGGAGTGCCAGTGGCATGCCAGTAGTGTGCCGGAGTGCCAGTGGTGTGCCAGAGTGCACATGGTTTGCCAGTGTTCTGCCGGAGTGCGGGTGGCATGCCAGTGGTGTGCCAGAGGGCCGGTGGCATGCCAGTGGTGTGCTGTAGTGCCAGTGGTGTGCTGGAGTGCAGGTGGTATGCCAGTGGTCTGCTGGAATGCTAGTGCATTGGCAGTGGTGTGCCGGAGTGCCAGTGGTCTGCTGGAATGCTAGTGCATTGGCAGTGGTGTGCCGGAGTACCAGTGGCATGCCAGTAGTGTGCCGGAGTGCCTGTGGTGTGCTGGAGTGCAGGTGGTATGCCAGTGGTCTGCTGGAATGCTAGTGCATTGGCAGTGGTGTGCCGGAGTACCAGTGGCATGCCAGTAGTGTGCCGGAGTGTCTGTGGTGTGCTGGAGTACAGATGGTATGCCAGTGGTCTGCTGGAGTGCTGGTATTGTGCCAGTGTTCTGCCGGAGTGCTGGTGGCATGCCAGTGGTGTTCCGGAGTTCCCGGTTGCATGCCAGTGCTTTACTAGAATGCAGGTAGCATGCCAGTGGTGTGCTGGAGTGCCGGTGGCATGCCAGTGGTGTGCCGGAGTGTCGGTGGCATGCCAATGGTGTGCGGGAGTGCGGGTTGCATGCCAGTGGTGTGCCGGAGGGCCGGTGGCATGCCAGTAGTGTGCCGGCGGGGATAATGGTGTGCCGGAGTGCAGGTGGCATGCCAGTGGTGTGCTGGAGTGCAGGTGGTATGCCAGTGGTGTGCTGAAGTACAGGTGGCATGACAGTGGTGTGCCGGAGTGCCGGTGGCATGCCAGTGGTGTGCCAAAGTGCTAGTAGCATGCCAGTGGTGTGCTGGAGTGCAGGTGGTATGCCAGTGGTGTGCTGGAGTACAGGTGGCATGCCAGTGGTGTGCCGGAGTGCCGGTGTCATGCCAGTGGTGTGCCGAAGTGCCGGTGGCATGCGAGTGGTGTTCTGGAGTGCCAGTGGCATGCCAGTGGAGTGCCGGTGGCATGTCAGTGGTGTGCTGGAGTGTAGGTGGCATGCCAGTGGTGTGCTGGAGTGCCAGAGCTACACCAGTGCTGCACCTGCACAGACCAGAGTAAAGCCCACCTGCGCCCTAATGAACCCAGGGATGCTGCTGGTTTCGCGTCAGGTGCCCCCACCACTTCTGTACGAAAGAACTGTGCTTGTAAAGTTACAGGGTAACGCATTGCTTCCATCTATCACTCGTATTAACACCTGTCGGTCTCTCCTTAGTCTATCCTGTCAGTCCCCGCACCTGAGCAGCAGCTCTCAATAATGAATGTTCACTGCTCGAATATAGATCTGAACTTTATGCTGTAGTGAATGAATACCCATAAATATTTTGACAGGGGCCACAAAGTACAGTCTGGGATGTGCTTGAGGGCCGCATCGATGTTGGGCCATCCCCGAGGAGACAAGGAGGGATGTGAGAATATCTGGACAGTTAAAAAAAAACACCTTTTCAAAATTGGAAAATAGGCGATTTAGAAAAAAAAACGGGGAATCTATTTTCACAATTGGCTTATGTTGAAACCCAGGCAATTTTAGATAAGAGATGCCTAATTTAAAACAATTTTTGTCTTAAACAATCTGGAGTCTCCGCCTGAATACAGTCTATAGAAAAAAACACCAAGGGGCAGATTTATGTTAACTGGCGCATCCCAAGGGATGCGCCAGTTAACATGCGCCACAGAGCGCCACAGCTACGCCACCCATGGTGCGCCGCATTTATGATGCGGCGCACCATGGGGCAAAAACGGCACAGATGCGTGACGCATCTGTGCCGGAAATGTGGCGCATTGCTAGAGTTGCATCGCAAGCGCGATGCAGCTCCAGCAATGCTCTGGGGGGGCCTATTCTTTCAATGCTGCCTCAAGCCTTACGCCTGCTTCAAGCAGGCGCAGGGTTTTGACGCAACATTGCCCTGAAAGTGACTGAGTGAAATCTCATAGATTTCACTCTGCCACTTTCAGGAGGCGTTCCTGCGCAGGAACGCCCCCCCCCTGCGCAGGAACGCCTCCTCATGGCGCAGTGCTGTACAACGTGACGCATCACCTAGATGCGTCACGTTGTAAATAGGGCGCAGGGATGCGCCACGTTTCCGTGCCGTTGCGGCAACGGCGGCGTAAACGTAGAGCAAGCCCTTCATAAATCTGCCCCCAAGAGCCTGAAGACAAAGTTGCTTGCTTAGTAAAAAATTACAGAAAAAAACTAAACTCAGTCAACTTTTATGTCTCTGCTGCTCTTTTCCAGAGGAAGGTCTGCAGGCTGCATGGAGCGCTCTGCCGAGCCCCTTCTCCAGTGATTGATTATTATGTAGAGCTATTATTTGTGGCAGAAGGTTGGTTGGCAGCTTGGTGGGATTCAGTCCTAAGTGAAGCGTGTCCACATAAATACACCCTGGTGCACGCAGATCATCTCAGCGACGAATGTGGGGAAGGAGTTGCTATTTTTCATCAACCCACGCCTATCTTACTTGCACTCTCCTGTACAGAGCTTCTGGCCATGCTCAGTCTACCTTAAAAAAATGTAAAAGAAACAGGTGACCATTTAAAGCACCACTCACAGCCAGTCAATTATTTTTAGCAGTTATTAAATTTCCATTTAGATAAGCCAGATGATGCCAATATGCTTCAGTTCATAAATATTGTTCAGCATCGTCTTTAAGCCAATGTGTCTAGGCTATGACACATGAGGCAGGAGGATGTATGACATTACAACGCATGCTTGTACCACGCATGCTTTTACATCGCAACTTTCACAACACATGCCTTTACAACGCATAGTGTTGAGGGGTGCTGGATAGTGAATAGTTTAATTTACTATTCCAACTCCAGTCCCTGTGGATAGTAGGGAAGGTGTTGGATAGTAAATTAAATCTATTCCCTATCCTAGAGCGCCCCCAGCGCAATGCATTGTAATGGTTTCCGTTGTAAAAGTTGCGATATAAAAGCACTGTGTGGTAAAGTTGCGTTGTAAAGGATGTTTCCAGAGGCAGGAGAAATCCTGAACTTGGCAATTAGCACCAAAGATAATATTATCTCAGTTCATATTTCTAATTCTGGTTGGTCAAGTCAAGTCAAGTCAAAGAATTTATATAGCGCACTACATACCCAGAGGGTCTCAAGGCGCTTAGGGAGGGGAGGAGGATCACTTGTCAAATATCCACGTTTTAAGTTGCTTTCTGAATGCTAGGTGATTCTGGGTAAGGCGAAGGTAAGTGGGGAGTGAGTTCCATGTTTTAGCTGCCAGGTATGAGAAGGATCTGCCTCCCATGGTGGTCTTGTTGATGCGAGGTACAGTGGCGAGGGCTTGGCTGGAAGAACGTAGTTGGCGGGAGGGGGTGTAGAAGGACAGTCGTGAGTTGAGGCATTCTGGTCCGATGTCGTAGAGTGATTTGTGTGCGTGGGTTAGCAGTCGGAAAGTGATCCTCTTATTGACGGGTAGCCAGTGGAGGTCTTTCAGGTGACCAGAGATGTGTTCGTTACGCGGGATGTCTAATATGATCCTGGCTGAGGCGTTTTGGATTCGTTGGAGTTTCTTCTGGAGTTTAGCGGTAGTACCTGCGTAGAGGGTGTTTCCGTAATCCAGTCGGCTCGTGACCAGAGCATGGGTGACTGTTTTTCTGGTTTCGGTGGGGATCCAGCGAAATTTTTTTTGAGCATGCGAAGAATGTTGAAGCAGGATGAGGATACGGCGCTGACTTGTCTGTTCATTGAAAGTGAAGAATCCAGGATAACGCCTAGGTTCCGTGCGTGGTCTGTCGGGATGGGTGCTTTTCCAAGGGCTTCCGGCCACCAAGAGTCGTCCCATGCAGAGGGGGATGTACCTAAGATGAGGACTTCTGTTTTATCTGAGTTCAGTTTCAGACGGCTGTGTTTCATCCATTCGGCAACTTCTTTCATTCCTTCGTGTAGGTTAGTTTTGGCGGTGCTGGGGTCATTGGTGAGAGAAAGGATCAGTTGAGTGTCATCCGCGTAAGAGATGATGTTGAGGTTGTGTTGGCGGGCGATGGCCGCGAGTGGGCTCATGTATACGTTGAAGAGGGTGGGACTGAGTGAGGATCCTTGTGGAACGCCACAGATGACTTCAGTGGCCTCGGACTTGAATGGTGGAAGGCGGACTCTCTGGGTTCTTCCGGTGAGGAACGAGATGATCCATTCAAGTGCTTTTCCTTGTATTCCGATGTTTCTGAGGCGTTGTAAAAGGGTGCTGTGGCAGACTGTGTCGAAGGCTGCCGAGAGGTCGAGGAGGATGAGTGCGACTGTGTCTCCATTGTCCAGTAGAGTTCGAATGTCGTCTGTTGCTGCGATGAGGGCGGTCTCAGTGCTGTGTTTTGTTCGGAAGCCAGACTGTGAGGAGTCGAGGGATTTGTTGGCTTCGAGGAAGGCGGCGAGCTGGTTGTTGACAGCTTTCTCGATGACTTTGGCCGGGAAAGGAAGGAGCGAGATGGGGCGGTAATTTTTGAGTTCGGTGGGGTCCGCTGTGGGTTTTTTCAGAAGGGCGGTGAGTTCAGCGTGTTTCCAGCTTTCCGGGAAGGTGGCGGAGTTGAAGGAGCAGTTGATGACGTCTCGGAGGTGCGGTGCTATAATGGAGTCCGCTTTGTTGAAGATGTGATGAGGACATGGGTCTGTGGGGGATCCTGAGTGGATGGAGTTCATCAGGCGGATGGTGTCCTCAGTGGAGATTGGGTTCCAGTCGTTAAGGGTGTTCAAGGGGGGAGAATGTTCAGCATATGGTTGGGTCGGTTGGTCTCCGGGTTGTTTGTCGAAGCTGTTGTGGATGTCTGCAATTTTGTTGTGGAAGAATAAAGCCAGGGAGTCGCAGAGGGCTTGAGAGGGGGTGATGTCATTGGAGTTGGCCGAGGGATTGGTGAATTCCTTGACGATGTTGAAGAGTTCCTTGCTGTTGTGAGCGTTGTTGTCTAGTCGATCCTTGAATGCTGTTTTCTTGGCCTTTCGGATTAGTTGGTGGTGTGTGCGGGTGGCGTTTTTGAAGGCGTCCTTGGTGCTAGTGGTTGGGTCTTTTTTCCAGGCCTTTTCAAGGGAGCGGCAGAGTTTCTTGGACTTCTTAAGGTCATCGTTGAACCAGGAGGCCTTCTTGCTGCCACTTTTGCGTTGACGTTTTTTCAGTGGTGCTAGGATGTCGGCGGTGTTGGATAACCATAGGGTGAAGTTGGTGGCGGCTTGGTCTGGGTTAGAGGAGTGGGCTGGGGTGTTTAGAAGGAGCGATGAGGAGATCTGGTCAATGGTTATTTTGTTCCAGTTTCTTTGCAGAGTTGGTTGGGGGTGGTTGATGGGTTTCGGCTTGTTGTAGGTGAAGTGAACGCAGCTGTGGTCAGTCCAGAGGAGATCCGTAGTGTGGCTGAAGGAGACATGATTGCTGGAGGTGAAGATAGGGTCGAGTGTGTGACCTGCGATGTGGGTGGGGGAAGTGACCAGTTGTTTAAGTCCGAGGTTGGCGAGGTTGTCCAAGAGGGTGGTGGTGTTGCGGTCGTTGTTCTTTTCAAGGTGAAAGTTGAGGTCTCCCAGAAGGATGTAATCTTTGGAGGGGAGGCCAAAGTATAAAACCTTCTATTCAAGAAGCGTTGGTTGCAGATTGGACACAAATCTTATCGGTCATAATAGGAACACGTCTCCAATCTATTACCTTTGAGCCTCAAAGAAAGCTGATCCTACCAGTAAATATAAATCAGACTTTGTAACTGAAAGAGATGCTTTATGTAGCCTGACACCATTTAATCCGAAAAAATTAAATCCCACCCACGATTAACTAGAGAATCTTGAAAAAACTGTCAATAGTGCACAACGTATTTGCCAACACTTGTTTGGTATGTTTAAGAAAATTCAATATGAAGCTACTTTGATGAAAAAGAATTCGCATATTAAAGTGAACACATCTGGTTATTACTCTAAGCATCTGCTAAAAGCTGGGGACAGCCAAAAACAGATAAGTAACAGAATACCTTGAATCCTGGTTTGTGGGAGCATTGTATAGATCTGCATTGAAGATGTGTTGCGTAGCAAAAGCATTGCGACAGTTCAGAGATGATGCAATGCTGCAGTGCTAGTTCCTGCTGCATTGAGGATCCTATTGAGAGAGTTTGCGATGTAAAGTCTGGCGTCAAGGATGCGATACATAGTTGGGATGAAGGGTTTGTTTAGAGGAGCTGCGAGGCTGCAAAGCAGAGTCCGTCATCATCATCGAGGCTGCTGTCGATGAGAGATGTGAGGGCCTGCACAGAGGATGTGGCGCACAGTGGAGATTCGAAGGCGATGTAGGCCATGGTGGCGATGCAATCAGTTCTGCTCAAGCTTATGCCTTGCAGCAGGGGAGTTTCACACGTTCTGATGGATCCACTGATGCTGGCAATGCACCATAAGCCCACTCCAAGGGTCCAGGACAGGGATGGCAGCATATGACAGGGTACACTCACAGATGGTTGATTCCAGGTGCAGATGCAAGCAAGGTTGTCAGAGACCTATTATGTTTCTGAGGTTTTAGATCAGGAGGCCAGCCAACTAGCCCTTGGAGTCTCTCTGGATTCTGTATTCAAGAGATGCAGGCCCAGTCCATCTCACCCAGGCAGGACAGCAGCAGGCAGCATGTCAGCACAGCAAAGCAGGAGTACAGCAACGTGCAATTCAGCAGAGCGGCAGCCCTTTAGCAGCACAGCAGTCCTACTTCCTTGCAGAGTAACCACTAGTCCAGAGGTGTACTAAAGAGTTAGTGTCTGAGCAGTCGCGACCGGCATGGCTGAAGGGTGGGAGGGCGGTGTGGTGGGGGGGACAAGCGATTGGTCGTGAGGGAAGGGGGGTCACGCGGGAAGGGGCAGGGTTTAAATAATTAAAAATAATTTTTTCAAAAACCTTACCTTTCCCAGGTCCTACGTCTTCAATGCTGGGTCTGCTCCTGCTTTCCTGCCTCCGCACAAACAGGAAGCAGGCAGCCTCCCTCCCTCCCCTGAGCCAATCACAATGCTGCAAAGGCAACGTTGTGATTGGTTGGGACGGCGACCACACAGGGGTCAATGGGGAGGCAATTTTCTCCATGTAGGCTGCATGCAGCCTACATAGAGAAAAAGGACAGTGCGCATGACTGATTTGGTCAGCCCCGGAGGGCCAACCAAACAGTCAGGGCCCGCAGCATTGGGCTAGCTACTCCTCCCCTGCCCTCAAGCAGACCCACCCACCCACAAACAAACCCTTCTGCTTTCCCGCAGTGCGAGAAGCAAAAACATAAAATGGTATTTATAATACCATTTTATGTTTCTACTTCTCGCACTGCGAGAAACCAGTGGGGCCACGCTCCTTCGCCCATATGGAGGAGCCACCCCTGTGTCTGAGGTCCAGTATTTATACCCACTTGTGCCTTTGGAATGGGGAAGAAGATTCTAAAGGTTACCCTTTAAAGTCCTGAGGCATCCTGCCTCCCCTGCCCTGGCTCCAGACCAATGACAAGGGGTATGTAGCCCTTTGTGTGGAGGCAGGACACAGCCTATTCAGGTGTAAATGGAACTATGGGTTTTGTACCAACGAACAGGATAGACAATTTCAGAATCCATGCAGAGATGCAGGAGTTCATGTGGAAATTGAAAACTACGGGCCTTCTTCAAAGAGAATGGAACCACCACGGCTGAACCATCTGACACTGGATTACAGTTAAAATCAACATTCACTCCCGCAGACACTACATTACCCGTCAAATTACTAACGTTCAAGAAGCCATAAGACAACTATCCACCAACAAGTATATCACCATAAAACCAGCTGACAAAGGGGGGGGGGCGATAGTAATTCACACTACAATGGCATATAACAAGGAATGTAGAAGACTCCTGGGAGACAGAAGAAATTATGCAATTTTACGAGAAGACCCCACAGAATCCTTACGGATCCAAATCACGGGAATGGTGGAAGAAGCTTTAACGCGCATTTGGGTGTCCAAAAAAGAGACTGAGTTTCTAATCCAAAAATCACCAAGGACCCCATACTTCTACACCATCCCCAAGATACACAAGAACCAGCAACAACCTCCACAGCGCCCAATAGTTTCAGGCATTGACTCTATACTAGAGCCTCTGTCTAAATTTTTCGATGCCTTCCTCCGCCCACAAATTCACAAAACAGACACATCCCTTAAAGATACAAAAGCAGTACTCCAGCAACTACAATATCTGACCTTTGATACTGATAAACAACTACTGCTGGGGCTCTACGTGGAGAGTTTATATATGAGTTTTCCCCAAGACGAGACACTTAACATCATGGAGGAAATCCTCTTCAGCAACACATGGGAATACTAAACTTCACGGAATCTTGTAATGGAGTGCATCAGCCTGGCACTGACCAAGAATTTCTTCCAATTTGGGGATACTCTCTACCTGCAGAAGCACGGGACCAGCATGGGGAGCACTTTCTCTCCCAGCCTGAAAGATCTCTACGTATACCATCTAGAGACCAGTAGGATCCTGCATCAGAGTAACCCTTTCTGGCACAACATCAAGACATGGAAGAGGTATATTGATGATGTGCTGGTCATCTGGGAGGGAGACGTTCATGAGATGGCTCAACCAACAGAATACTTTTCTGAAGTTTGCCAGTACCACATCACGTG
Source organism: Lissotriton vulgaris (assembly GCF_964263255.1). Taxonomy (NCBI): domain Eukaryota; kingdom Metazoa; phylum Chordata; class Amphibia; order Caudata; family Salamandridae; genus Lissotriton; species Lissotriton vulgaris. The sequence continues at coordinate 713,732,776 of NC_141695.1, forward strand.
ATAATATAGTGTTCCTAGATCCAAACATATACCTGGAGGGGGGGATGGAGGGGGGCGCGCTCCAAACTACCATGCATTTCAAGCCTACAGCCAAGAACTGTCTGTTATTATATGACAGCTTCCATCCACGCCATCTACATGACAACCTCCCCTACTGGCAGTTCCTCCACCTCTGGAGGAACTGCACCAATCTGACTGACTACAAATAACAAGCCTCAGACTTGAATACCAAACTCACCGATCGGAATCATCCCATCCGTATCATTGACAGGGCGATGAAAAGAGCCCGGAATAATAATAGGGAGGCCCGATTACAAGACAAGACACACAAAGATGAAGAGGCCAGACCCATTTGTGTGACCACCTATAACACCCATTCAAACAAAATATCCAAAATCATCAATAAACATTGGAGGATCCTTAACAGCGGCAATCTGAACCTTGACAAACTGCTGTTTGCTCACAAAAGGGGCAAGAACTTGAAGGATATGCTTGTTCACACACAGCCACGTTCAGATACAGCTGCAACCAATGAGAACCCCACTCTTCATTCAATCCAAGGCCACTTTCCATGTGAGAACTGCAGCATGTGCCACCTCACCAAAAAACGCAAACGTATCAAGTTTAGGAATGGCAGTGAATGGGTACAAAGGAAATGTACTAACCGTAACAGCCTGAACGTCATTTATATGATCACACGCCCCTGCGGTTTAGAGTACGTCCGAATGACATCACAAATCCGCATTGGGGAACACAAAAGTAATGTCAGGTGTAAAAAAAGCACATAGAAGATGGTGATACACTTTCTAACTGCAGCACACATAGTGAATGATCTCCAATGGACAATCATAGAGCAAGAAAAAGAACAACGCTGGGTGTTCCATCTGGACCGTACCGTAGGCCCAGATCTTTGTACTGGGGTGAATGTATGACATTGTTCTGCATTCTGTCCATCAAATATTGCTTTGCATTTGTCTTTTGGCCTAGATCTCTGTACTGGGGTGAATATATGACATTGTTCTGCACTCTGTCCATCAATTGTTGTTTTGCGGGTGTTACGTCTGGGCACCAATGTAACAGGCCTCAACGATAATATACCATGGAGCAATTTCTCTTGAATTAAGACCAAATATTGATTGCTACCATGAATAAAAGGAGGTTACTGGTCGGTAGGGGATCACCCCCACCCTACGAATCAGCCTTTCCGTCCCCACAGTGTGGGTCCACAATCTCTGTCTACAAATATATCCTTTTGATTACCCTAGTACATAAGATAAGGGGGATTAAGAAATATAGCTCCACTTTGTTTTGTTTTTCATTGTTTTTATCGTTTCACCAATAATGGCTGTTTTTTCTACTACCAACAAGGGCCTGTGACAGAAAAAAAATATATGAATGGTCCATTAATACGCGACAATTTTTCCAATTTCAATGGTCTGCTTTAGAATATCTCTGCATTAGACATTGCCATTTTTTACATAGGGTTCAGTGCACCCTGACAATTATTTGATTTATTTTTGATGAATTTTCTGTCTCCCACATGAGCGCTCACCATGTATTGTCTATCCAGGTTACTCGTATGTCAGCGTTCTATTTCAAATAATGCCCGCGGTATAACTCCAGGGAATTTGCCAGTACGCGCTTTGCTACTAATAGCGCAGGGTTGGAAGCGCTCCTTAAACAAGCGCTGCTGTCTTAAAACGAGCATTCTAGTTCAAAACGCACTGGAACCCACAGCTTCCGGGAGGATCTGTAATACTACTTCCAGGGCAATGACAGTCCATGCAACCCCTTTAGTGGCTCAGGGATGGAGCGCTCTCCCTTGGCACACGTACACATAAATAGGGGCAGTAACGATATGACCAATTAAGCACATTAAAAATAAAAGCTCCAGCCGACATGACCGCATTGATGGAGCCGCGAGGGGACGTTCATGCGAGGCAGCATTTCGGTACAGGTGAGTATCCTTCAGAGAGGCCAGATCTGTTCCCACTGACTGTGTACTTCGACCGGATACAGCAGTTCTGAAAATTATCTTTTATTTACAGAGTGCAATGTGCACAGGGTCCCTTACATTCTAAGGCTCATGACTCCATTGGCTTCTAAACAAGTATGTGATCTTTTTCCTTCTTAAACAGTTTTTTCTGATTTTAAGAAAATCGCCAGTCACTGTGGAAACCACCCTGGGATATAATTCTTTTAGTGTGTGTGTTTTTTGTTATATGTGTGTACTTCTTGTATCTGTCCATTTTTTTACAGGACACTGCACTGGCACGAATAGTTTGTAGTTTGCTCCAGTTAATGACACTGTTTTCATCACTCATACAGGTCACGAATACTACAGCTGGAATATAACTTAGACACCTTATTTTTTCCTATATTGTGTTTCTTTTTCAGATTGAGACTAAGAAAATTCCTTTTTACTTATAATACTGACACCATTGTGTCCCATTTTTTCTGTAGCGTCTGTCTACACATAATACTGGTACAGTTGACATAGTCACACCGGATGTACCATGTTACAACGCATACCATTACAACTACCTACTATTACAACGCGACCATTACAACGCATACCATTACAACGCATAGCGCTTTGAGGTGCTGGATAGTGGTAAGTATAATTTACTATTCTAACTCCAGTCCCCGTGGACACTAGGGAAGGTGTTGGATAGTAAATTATACTTATTCCCTATCCTAGAGCGCCCCCCCAGCGCATTGCGTTGTAATGGTATGCGTTGTAAAAGTTGCGTTGTAATAGTAGGTAGTTGTAAAAGATGCGTTGTAACAGGTGTATACCAGTCACACCATGTAATGTGAGTAGGGTAGGGATCTGTGTACCCGTCCTGAAGAAGAAGCAGCACGCTTCGAAACATGTTGACACACTCAGGAGATTTTGTACATTAATACAACACACCTCCACTCCACACCATTTTAAATTGTGATTGCAGATACACCAAACATGAACTATTCATCACACTGATTAAGTTGGGTTCCACCAACAAACTTACTAGGATCCCTGGGTCAACAGATCTTTTATTACCTACTGAGAAGTGTAAAGAGGAGTATCAGACATGGCATCAATTTATCAAAACCAATAACTGTAACTCGGAAAGAACACAGACTCTAGATTAAGTTTAGGGGATTTATTACAAAGCCCAAAACAACTAAATATACAAGCACCTCAAGACGAGGTTGTTAAAATACTTTGGAACTAATACAAATCCAAACCAACAGATTAGAATGCTCCAGTGAATCATGAAAAGAATAAACAACTTTAGAAATAGAACCCAAGCAAGGACTGCTCCAACATTTCTCTCTCTAAAGTGACATCCCTACTTAGCATTCCCAGGCAAAATCAGTTAAAGGTGTCAGCTTGTGAAGACTTCCTAAGAAGTACATTCACAGAGTAAATCAGTAGCTGAAGCCACAGAGCTCGTTCTATGATGCCCCTTCCAGATTGATCTTTTGGCCCCCTTCGCCTAACTCATCCTGTCTCCTTTTGCCTCTAATTCCGAGGGGCTCTTTTCCTAATACAAAATGCAAAGATTTAAAACACACCCACAGATCACCTAATGCTAACGGACACCTCTCCTAGGTAGTTTTCCACCGTCCTCTCCCGATGTAGTCCAATGACCTTGGTTCCCAAACTTCCTCAACGAGAAAGAACACCGGCTCCCAATTATCGACCTTCTGTTTACAATGTTTCTCTTCTCCTCCATGCCTAACTCTTAAAACAAAAGGCATTAGTTATAACTAACAAAGGCAGCTTCTTCCACCTGCAACTGAAACTTGAGAACAGAACATCCATGCATACACATGAAATTCGCTGACTACCTCCAAATGAGAGCTTACCAGGGAAATTACATTTCCAGGTCTACACAATTCGGCCAACACAAGAATAAACAAACAGCCCTTTCTTGAGCATAACATGAACATCTCATCTAGGCCTTTAATATCAAATATAATCATGCATGTTATAACGTTGCATCAGCAAGCAACTACATTTCATTACATATTAATCACAACTCTTTATTTCTTCGTGCAGTCTTAATTATGGTGCACATTTAAACCTAATGCATTTCACTACACATGAGCTTTTCGTTAAGCAATTGCAATAGACATCAAAGGTTACACAGTTTAACATGAAGGCAATGTTATTTTTCTTACATGGCACAACACAATTTCTATTCATACACTTGCACATTTTTGTTATTACAACACATTTCTACTAATCAAATTAATACAACACAAGAATATATGCGAGTGCGGACTATTCATGATTATGATGCACCCATACAATTTCAGAGCACCTTCGCGCTCCATCAGTTCCCCCCTCTGATGACTAGTGTAATCACACCAAATCACACTCCCTGGAGGTAGAACCGACTTAAACAGAATTTGCAGCCATTCTTCCCTGTCTGAACATCTCCAGGCTTTTAATATTCTCATAATCTCTCTTGCTCTCTAAGTGACCTCTCAACTCGGTTTGCCTTATGACACTTGTAGGCTCTAACTAATCCCCACAATATAATTACACAAACCCCCACTGCGATAATAGGCTTCAAGATGTAACCATGGAATCCCTTTTCAAGAGAAGCAAACCAACTTCCTACTTTACCAAATTCTTTTCCCACCTTTTCCAAACTCCTTCTGTGGCCAAATGATGTACCTCCTGATGAATCTCAGTGATGTTACTTATATGCTTCTTCAGATTTTTGCTGTTGTCAGGTATATAAGTACAGCACCGTTGGACTTTCAACATTTTACAGGCTCCACCCTCTTTTGCCAGCAAAACATCTAAAGCAATACGGTTCTGTATCACTATAGCTCTAATCAACACCATCTCTCCATCTACAAGCAACAATGACTGAGCTGTGTTTGCTGACAACTTGTCCACAATAGTTAACAACTTTACAATCTTGATATCATTCAGCACTACTCCCACATTTAGAATCATTGCCCCAAAAATATCTCCAACAATCTCTCCTGCACTTGCACCTCGCTTTCTTCTAGGATGTAATCAACCTTTCAAATGGTCCAAATCGTCCACATGGTGAATCTTGGGAAACACTACGGCTATATAGCAGGTACCATACAAATTCAATAGCAACAGCACGTAAGCATTTTTCCCACACACAAAATACGCATTTGGCACCACTTGTACTGCGTCTTGTAGAAACGTCTTTCCTGTAGCCTCAATTGTGAAAATATGATCACACACACTCTCTCCCACAAAGACCTTATTAAAATAGGTTTGAACTAGTCTCAAACACAACTTCCCTCTCTGTTGGAAATCCAATGCAATTGGACCACTATTCCTTTTTGATTTATGTGCTAATTCTTCTTTGGTCCACTAAATCTTTCCTTCCTTGTTGTAACAATTTCCTGTTAATTGTCTATGTCTATCTTCTACCTGATCTATAAATGTATTCTCTACGTCTGTCAATGAACATGTTATATTGTGGCGATGCACATAAGCTGCATCTAAAGTTAAAGTGGGTATGAAATACTTTCCCATCTTTCTTCCTGCTTATAATAATCATAAGTATTCACATGCTTGTCTGCTGGAACTTCTGAAAGCACTACATCATAATTAGACCCTTGTCATAAAACATACTAAGCAATAAACTACATGTAATACCATACGTCAAGGGAAGATGGTGATAACGAACACCCTCCTCCACCAATGCAGGCAGTTGTATATACACATAACAATCTCTCACATCCTTAATATCCACATACTCATAGAGCAGCTTTGAATATGCATTAAGCGCATAATCGCCCCAAGATAAATCTACATGCAACATACGACTAGTCTGATCTAGCATAGCCTTTTCGGCACCTACAAGACCCTCTTTTGTGCTAGATGTAGTAGGTGTGGATGTCCCTTGTACTCCCACTTCCCCAACTTCTGCTTCATGTGAACTGATTACAGATACTGTGAGAAGTTGGCCTGGTATATGATGTTCACTATTCTAGTTCAGGTTCCGTGACAACTGTAAGTGATGTTTTTTGACTCGCACGAATATGGTCGAGTCTGGTATCTATGAACCGCAAATGACGAGTTTAGTGGGTGTATGCAGTTTCGCTGTGCTAGCCTAAACCGTTCGTCTGTTTACGTGGGTTATTCTATCTGTACCCACGGGTTCCATCTTAGATATGGCATCCATTTTGTCTCTTGCCCTCAAGTAGTCAGCGAACGGACGCTGTTCGCTTCGCGACCCTGGGATTCCCGAGAGATGTATGGAAGACACATGTCCTTTGAAAATGTCTTTATGATGAGGGGGATGATACTGTAAGGCAAACGGCCCCGCTCGAGGCTCAGCTTGCCGTGCCGGTTTATTGTCTCAGCCGTGCATCTCATTAGGCACGTCCCTTTGATGCCAGGAGCTCGTGTTTCCCGATACCTCCCCTTTTACACCCTTTTCCAATTCCCCACTGTCCCCATCTTCCTCCACACCTGTCCTTGTTCTTCCTTCGATCTGTTTTACTGCTGATTGGAATGCACTAATGGTGGGAAGATGGGTTTTTACAGTTGGGAGATCCGCCAAATGTTTCCGCACTTATGTTTCGGACCTTGAATGTATCAAAGAGACCAAAACGACCCCTCTGGGGGATAACTATGGGAACCAAGCCATAAACCTTTGTGTACCATGTAAACCTATGGGTGAATTATGTATAAAAGGAGCGATCCACAGAACCAATTTGAAGCAGTCTCCACAAGTAGCACGCGTTGTACTTGCCGTGATTTCTGTGTTCCCTGCAGTAAATAAAGCTCGAATCTTTGACGCCGAAGGAAGTGTCCCGTGTCTCTGTCATTTGTACGCCGGAGCAGGTTACCCACGAAGGTTTCAGGTGTTGTTCCCTGGCACCGCTGGGTCTTAAATAGCCCAGTCCTTCAGTTGGCGCCCAACGTGGGGCTGCATCAGTGGTACCGGTCCAAGCCCGACGATCGTGAGGAACTTCGTGTGAAATCTCCGAGGGAAGGTGCACTCCGCTTCATCGATCCTGTTGTCGAAATAAGTGGCCCGAAGACTTTTCCCGCGAAGATTCCCGCCTCCTGACGGCTGCGACGGACTGCTGCCCTGACTGTAGACCTGTTTTGGCGCCTGGCGTAGACCTTGGTATAGCGAGACGATTGACGGGCCTTCCTGGTGACGCCATCGATCTTTGAGTTAAGTATTTGTGGGTCGCTCCCAGAGTTCTTGGTTGTGGTTACTTAGTTGTTGCATGGTTCTTGGTACTTTGTTGTGATATTTGACGACTGCAGACGCCAAAAACCGAGGGTTTTTGCTCTTTGCTGGGACTTGGTAAATCCCGTAACCCTTGAAGTTTGTGAAACACGGCTAGTGTGCAAGATGCCTGGTCGCTGTACTTTGTTTAGTTGTTTCAGACGTTGTGGTACGGATTCCCGACTGGAGGACTCGTGTCCGATACCTCCGGTTGGAACTCCCACTTATGAGCTCTACAGTAAGCACAGGCTAGGCCCGATTACTTTTAATGATTATTGGATCCGGTATACTAAGAAGGATGGTGTCCTTAGTTGGCCACCTCATGGTAGCTTTGAGACTCCAATCTTAGATAATCTAGAGGCTAAATTATTTGCGAAAAAGTCAAGGCCGGCCATGTTTGATGCCTTTCGGTTGTGGCGTAAAGAAGCCCGACAGAAAGAAATCAGACAGACTAAACGAAATCAGAGAGATGGTGTTGCTGCCATTGTAAAGAAAGCAGAGCAATTTCAGCGTGATAAGGAGGTTAAGGAAAAGGAAGTGTTTGATAGGCTACAGCGTATGACTATAGATAAATGCTATCCTGCTTTGCCTACGGAGTCGGAGAAGAAGGAAGAAATAGTTGAGGATCCTTTAATGTCCTATCTTATGAAGTCGCCACCTCCGTATGTACAGGGTGCCGCAGCTCCTGTGGTCCCCCCTGTACCTGTTCTTCCACCTATTCTTCCTCCGCCTGTTCCTCAACCTGCACCCGTTCTTCCGACTGTTCCTGCTCCTTTGCCTGTTGCTATCCCTACTGCTCCTCCGCTTCCACATACTCCTGCTCCCGCTACTGCTCCTGCTCTGTTAACTCCTGCTGTTGCCTCTGTCTCTACTCCTTCGCTTGTTAGTCCTGTGTCCTATACTTCTCCCTCTACTCGTAGTCGTGCTTCTCCTCTTGCGGCTAGCTTCTTTCATTGTCTCGGACCTGTTCTTGGGTCTGCCGGTTCAGATGGTCCTCAGAGACGTAGTCAGCTTCCCGGTGGTAGGGAACGCGCTTCGCTATATAACATGGCGATGGGTTGGATGATGCATCCTCTTAGGAATCCTCCACGTATTGTACTTGACACGTTCTGTCAATTCAATATACCAACACAAAGATTCGTTTTCGAAGAAATGTGCAAGGTTTTGCGTGATCAGATATCGGCCGATGCACCTGACGAGGTGTTGACCGCTTTGTCTGATCTACAACTTCAGTTCTCGAACGGACTGATAGTGGATACCAACGTTCGACGTGCTGTTGAGCGGTTGTTATCTTTCCGTCCCACTCCTATACCTCAAGCCCTGTTTGTTGAGGATGTTGAAAGACAGTCAGATGAGTCTGGCCAATTTCCTATGCGTGAAGTTCCACCAGTGTGGATGCCAGGTAATCTTAATGCTGCTCCTCCGATCTTGCCGTTCTTTCAGAGAGTATGGATACATCTCCCATGGAAACGCTCGGAAGTTTTACAGGTGAAGCAATCTTTGCCTGACCCTCGCAAAAATCCTACAGGGTATTACAAGGAATTATCGCAGCTCGTAGATGCTACGGTAATGAATCTTGCCGATATTGACATGCTGTTTGGCAATGTTGTACCGCAACCGGTATGGGCTAAGATTCGGCAGGAAAATCATCCGAATGAATTAGGTGGTGATTGGGCTGCTATTATAGCGGCGGATGGTCGACAAACTGGTGGTGCTAAACCCGAGCAGTTGATTGATGCTCTTCCTCAAAGAATAATCACGCTAATGAAAACTCTTATGCCAGCTATGAGGGTGAATTGGGACAAATTGTCAGCCTGTAGACAAAAGAAGGACGAGAGTGTCTCCGACTTCTTTACGAGATTTGAGGAGGCATTCATCGACCATAGTGGTCAGGATATGGGTACTGAGGGTGGTCAACGGTTGTTCGTGGATAAATGTGTTTCAAATTTATTGCCCGATTTGAGCAATAAAATGAAGAATTCGGAAAGTGCGTGGGCCGTTTCTACTTCGGCTCAGATATTGGCCACAGCACAATATTATGAGAATAGAGAGAAAGAAGAGAACAACCGTGCTGATAAAAAGACGAAAGAACTTAAAACAAAGGTGTTGTTACAGCAAGCGAATCCTCCACGATCGAATCAGAATGCTTCGCAACAGAATAGATCGCAGTCGCAATCGAACCGATCACAATCTCGAAATGACTCCTCTTCCCAAAGATCTTCGTTAGGGTACAATCAATGTGCCTATTGTAGACAGGAGGGTCATATCAAATTCAATTGTCCTGTTCTAAACGATCGTAATAGCGGTAATTCATCTAGAGGAGGTCGTGGCGGTTCGCAGCAGACATTACGCGGTAGGGGTCGTGGTGCTCAGAATGACCGTTCAGATAACTCATCAAATTCTAATAACTGTTTTGATCAACGTGGATCATTGCAAGGACGATCTGCGCAGTACAATGTAGACGATTATTACGTCGATCAGGGAACTGACGACAGTAATTACTAGGACAGCCATAGACAAGGAGAGGGAGTGGTATCAGTTCCGGTTGATCAGAGAGGGCCTTACGTCGCAGTTGCTACATCGGGCGTCGTTGAGCCTTTTCTGTTGGACACTGGTGCAGCGAAAAGTTCTATTATGCATTTGAAACTCCCTGGCGCACCTTTGTCTGGCTTAACAAATGTTTCCGTTGGATTCTCTGGCGCCCCCGTTAGCAATCCAGTTTCACGCCCTTTGCCTCTTACAATTGGACCACGTGAGCTTGAAGCTCCGTTGATTTTGACTACTGGTTGTGGTGAAAATCTCTTGGGTCTGGATTTGCTAAAACGTTTGTATGCAACTCTGTATTGTTCTCCTGCGGGTGTAAAGCTTACGTTAGGAGAGAGGGTTGTCTCTCCTATGTACTTGTCTCTCGATAAGCTTCCACCGGAATTGAGTTCTCTTCCTGCATCTTTATGGGCAACAGGTCCCAATGATGTGGGCCTGCTTGACATCTCCCCTTATGTTGTTCAGTTGAAATCTAATGTGCGATTGCCACGTATTCCCCAGTATTGTATATCTCTTGATGGTGAACGAGCACTGTTAGCGATCATCTATGATTTGATCGACAAAGACGTTATTGAAGAGACTCGGGGAAACGTGTGCAACAGCCCTGTGCTGCCTATTTTAAAACGTACTGATCCTTCAAAACCACCTGTTTATCGTTTTGTTATCGATTTACGGGAGGTAAATAAAATTGTGATTCCTCAGTTCCCCGTGGTGCCTGACATCACGGCACTACTGACTCTGATTCCAGCTTCTGCATCTTGGTTTTCAGTAATTGATTTGAAGAATGCGTTCTTCAGCATCCCGATCGCAGAAGAGAGCAGAGACCTTTTCGGTTTCTCTCTTGGTGGGCGCAGCTTCCGGTTTAAACGTGCTCCTCAGGGCTACTGTGAAAGTCCGTCGATTTACAGTCAAGCCTTGAAGGGTCAACTGGATGCGTTTACATTGCCGGCTGGTGCGGCCTTAATCCAATATGTTGATGACTTATTGGTAGCTGCGGATTCTCAGGACATTTGCAAAATTGCTACGGTGTCGTTGCTGCAACATCTCTCTGACTTACATCACAAGGTGTCACCTTCTAAACTCCAATATTGTTGTCAAGAAGTAACCTATCTAGGTCACTTATTGTCAAAGGAGGGAAGGCGGTTGACCCCAGAGAGAATTGCAGCAATTGCACGAATGGCTGTGCCAACAACACAAAGAGATGTGCGTGCCTTTCTAGGTATCACGTCGTACTGCAGGCAATGGATTTCAAATTTTTCATTGCTAGCGAAACCATTGGTGGCTCTTACGTGCAAGGATGTTTCAACTCCTTTACCATGGACGGAAGAATGTCAGAAAAGTTTTTCTGAATTGCGTGACTCATTGTGTTCTGCTCCTGTGTTAGGTACCCCTGACTACAGTACGCCTTTCACATTGTATGTTCACGAGAGGGAAGGTTGTGCTTTGAGCGTCTTAACGCAACCTTTTGGTGATAAGCAACGTCCATGTGCATATTTTTCCTCGACCTTGGACCCGGTAGCTAGAGCATTGCCGAGTTGTTTGAGAGCAACAGCGGCAGCTGCGGTGTCCATCCGACAATCAGCAGGATTGGTCATGGATAATATGCTTACGGTGATGGTTCCGCACGCAGTCGACACTCTTTTAAATCGTACGAAAACTCAGCACTTGACAAGTGCGAGGTTGTCCGGATACGAGTTGACGCTGCTGGCAAGTCATATTCAGATAAAACGTTGCAATGTTCTGAATCCGGCAACTTTGTTACCCATTAGTACAGAGTCAGATGAAATAGCAGCCCATGACTGCTATTTGCGAACAGAAGAGGAAACAAAAGGTCGAGTGGACCTTAAAAACACTCCTTTAGAAGATCCAGATGGAACATTGTATGTAGATGGCTCGTGTTTTAAATTGCCGAATGGTGATGTGACCACTGCATATGCTGTTGTAACTTTGAGGACTGTTGTGGAAGCTGCGAGATTGAATCAGAATTCTGCCCAGGCTGCAGAGCTGATTGCCTTAACTAGAGCGTGTATGTTAGCGAAAGATAAACGTGTGAATGTGTATACTGACAGTCAGTATGCATTTGGTGTTGCGCATAGCTTTGGACGGTTGTGGAGAGAGAGAGGTTTTCTGACATCGCATGGTACGAAGATTCAGCATGGCCAGCTTGTGAATGATCTCTTGGATGCACTTGCGTTACCTAAGCAGGTAGCGATTGTTAAATGTAGTGCACATCGTAAGGTGACGGATGACGTTGGTCGTGGTAATGCGTTTGCGGATGAGACTGCTAAGGAGACTGCCCGGAACCTTAGCACTCGAATGTATGTGACGAGTTCGGTTAGGTGGCCTACAGAGTCGAGTATGTGTGAAGACACTATCGAGAGTGTGAAAGCAATTCAGAATGAAGCCACCGAAACTGAAAAGACGAAGTGGAAAGAAAGTACGGGAAAGTTGGATGCGAATGGTTGTTGGATTGATTTGTCGGAACAGAAAAGATGGATGTTGCCGGATGCGTATGTGCTGGCTGTTGTGACAATGGCACATGGGTTAGCACATATTAGCGTGAAAGGTATCTGCAAATTGTTGTCTCCTGTGTGGAAGAATGATGGTATCACGAAATGTGCTGAACGCTTGGTTAAGAACTGTATGGTATGTATGTTGTACAATCCTGGTAAGGGAACCCCAACTCCTCCTGGTAGTTTTGCTCCCCCTTCGTGTCCCTTTGAGGTGATTCAATTAGACTACATCCATATGGAGCGATGCAATAACCTGAAATACGTTTTAGTTCTGGTTTGTGCGTTCTCCCGATGGATTGAAGCCTATCCTCTCAAGGACAACACTGCTTTGTCAACGGCAAAAATCCTACTGAAGGAATATTTTCCTCGGTACGGAATGCCTCGGGTTGTGTGGTCTGATAACGGAAGTGAGTTTGTGGGGAGTGTGATGAAGAGTGTGTGCAAAGGCCTTGGAATTAATCAAAAATTCCACAGCGCCAATCATCCCCAGTCAGCTGGTTTGGTTGAAGGGTATAACGGCACCCTTAAACTAAAACTAGCGAAGATTCAGGCTATGACTGGTCTTTCGTGGCCTGACGCTTTACCCTTAGCCTTACTGTCAACAAGGGCAACCGTACACTCCCGAGTAGGGCTCAGTCCCTATGAAATAGTGTTCGGTCGTCCTGCAAATGTTTGGGGGGTCCCTAGACCGGGTGTGTTCTGTGATCTTGAGTACCCAATGTTGATCGATTATCTTCATGACTTGACTGCTAAACTGAGGTTAATTCACCAACAGGTTTACGAAGCATTGCCGACGCAGACGGAGGGTCCAGGCCACCAGCTCCAGCCTGGAAACTGGGTGGTTACCAGAAACTTTTCTCGGAAGAAGAACTTGGAGCCCAGGTTCACCGGACCCTACCAGGTCCTCCTTGCCACGAGAACTGCTGTTCGTCTAGAGGGTCGGAAAAACTGGGTGCACGCCACCCATACGAAGAAAGTCCCTATTCCGTTGCCGGCAGACTCGTGGGTGAGGAGAGGCATTGCATCAACTGAAACCGAAGGATTGCCGGCGTTTATACCTTTCAGCGACGCACAACCTGTCGGAGAATCCTCAGCGCAGCAGAAAGACACTGTTGAACATTTGTCATCAAAAGACTCAAGACCAGAACATTCAACTGATCAACAGAACGCTGTCTCTTCAACGGATCCTTTGTTTGACGAACAGACACGTCCTGGGAAAACTCGATACTTTTTGCCATCCAGCACTAAAGACTAATAAAAGATCCTGTTCTGTCCCTTGACAACTGCATTACCCCGTTTTCCATGATCAGTTTGAACACTCGTATCATTGTAATTATTCTTGTATATATACTTTGAGTTTCGTTCCTCATATTTTTTGCTTCCACAGCTGAAAAACATTTTTGCATATACATAATTGCGAATAAAGGCCGTAGGGCCGCGCGCGTACTTCTTTCTGGTTAGTAGGTCTTGACGTTAGGTTAAAGATCGTCGGTTCCTGGGAACTCCTAGGAATTGACTACTGCTACACAGAACGAAGTGCGTCAAGAAACGTTGCGGACGGTCATAGGGGATGGCGTTTTCAAAGCTGATGGATGTGGAAAGAGCACAGGCACAAAGATTCGAGCTACAGCAACTTAGTCGTACGAAATGCTTTATGTTTCAGATATTTGTATTGCTTTTGATTGTTTCTTCATTACTAGCGGGTGGGGTGTACTATATGATGTCGTACTTCTTACCTTCTGCCATACCTACTCCTGCTCCTACTTCTGACTCTAAACTTATCTCTACTGCATCTCCTCATTCCTTCCATATCTTACCCGAACACGAGCAGGCTAGACGTGCAGAATTTTGCAATAACTCCTTTATTCAACTCCTTCACCAGCACCAGTTAGTGGTTAACACTACTAATTGTTGGGTGTGTGGGTTGATGCCACATACTACAGATAAGGGAATTCCATTTTTGGTTTTGCCGTACAGTTCCCAGGGTTCCGCTCGAGCATTTCAAACAATGTTTCGAAGCGCACTAGGTTCCCACCCCAATCGAGAGCCACGATCCCCCTACTCTGGCCCTGGCTCGTATCAAAAGCCTTTGTCTATAGCGATAGAGGATCTAGATAGAGATATCTATGAACCATCGCTTATTCCCGAAGAAGAGGTACAAGCCTATAGGGTCCTGAGTAGAGGTGAGTATAGTGTGTTCACTAGTGAAAAACAGCTTAAAAGCTCGCCCCCGATATGGGTCGTACCCCACATTGGTAATTTTTGTCTAATAGGTCGTGGCCGAAGATCGAAAGCCCGACTTGGAGAGAGTGCTTGCACTGAAAATTACATTTTGCCGATGGTCTCGTCCCCTGTGTTTCTGGCTGCCAAGGGTACATACTTTATCTGCCATGATCGTGCGTATGCATGGTTGCCCTTCGACTTTGTGGGCTCATGTTTTATCGCAAATTTTTGCCTCCGACGTTCACTGTAGATGCAGACTATCACAAGACTAGAGTTGTGAGGGGCGTAATTAGCGAAGAGGACACTGCCGGTCAAGAGGCAGGAGACTTTTTCAAGGGTTTCCTCCCGTTTTGGGGGCCTATGATTAATAGTAGGAACCTGAGACAGTTGACTCGAGTGGTGGAACGAACAGCTAATATTACTGCCAGTGCCCTTGGTAATATCACCACAGAACTTCAGGCGGATAGACTTATGACGTTACAAAACCGTATGGTTTTAGACGTAATCTTAGCAGATCGAGGTGGGGTATGCAAGGTGATCCATTCGAGCTGTTGTATTTTTATTCCTGATAACGCTCCGACTGTTTATCAAGCCATCTCAAAGTTGCATAAAATCTCTGAGTCCATACACGTGGACGTAGGGGGTTGGACGCTACTTGGGTGGTTTTGGGGCCTGATGTCGACTTGGGGTTGGAAGATTCTGATGATTATCGGAGTTGTTGTGGCGTTCCTGTTCACGTGCTGCCTTTGCGTGCAGAGTGGTCCTGCCTTATGTGGCCTCTGTGCTACGACATGTATAAGACAGCTGCCTGTTACCAAAGAAGCTCGGTTGGACAGAGCTATGTTACAGCAACATCTAGATGGTCTGATGAATATCGAATATGATTCCGACTAGTGCTTGCCTACATGAGGGCAAAAGGAGCGTCTGAGGTTCCGTGACAACTGTAAGTGATGTTTTTTGACTCGCACGAGTCTGGTATCTATGAACCGCAAATGACGAGTTTAGTGGGTGTATGCAGTTTCGCTGTGCTAGCCTAAACCGTTCGTCTGTTTACGTGGGTTATTCTATCTGTACCCACGGGTTCCATCTTAGATATGGCATCCATTTTGTCTCTTGCCCTCAAGTAGTCAGCGAACGGACGCTGTTCGCTTCGCGACCCTGGGATTCCCGAGAGATGTATGGAAGACACATGTCCTTTGAAAATGTCTTTATGATGAGGGGGATGATACTGTAAGGCAAACGGCCCCGCTCGAGGCTCAGCTTGCCGTGCCGGTTTATTGTCTCAGCCGTGCATCTCATTAGGCACGTCCCTTTGATGCCAGGAGCTTGTGTTTCCCAATACCTCTCCTTTTACACCCTTTTCCAATTCCCCACTGTCCCCATCTTCCTCCACACCTGTCCTTGTTCTTCCTTCGATCTGTTTTACTGCTGATTGGAATGCACTAATGGTGGGAAGATGGGTTTTTACAGTTGGGAACCGCCAAATGTTTCCGCACTTATGTTTCGGACCTTGAATGTATCAAAGAGACCAAAACGACCCCTCTGGGGGATAACTATGGGAACCAAGCCATAAACCTTTGTGTACCATGTAAACCTATGGGTGAATTATGTATAAAAGGAGCGATCCACAGAACCAATTTGAAGCAGTCTCCACAAGTAGCACGCGTTGTACTTGCCGTGATTTCTGTGTTCCCTGCAGTAAATAAAGCTCGAATCTTTGACGCCGAAGGAAGTGTCCCGTGTCTCTGTCATTTGTACGCCGGAGCAGGTTACCCACGAAGGTTTCAGGTGTTGTTCCCTGGCACCACTGGGTCTTAAATAGCCCAGTCCTTCATAGTGGGCACCTTGCACCAGTCCAAACGACCCTTATTGATGGTAGGTTGTAAAGTAAACCTTATAGAAAGCTATCCTAGTGGTAGCTGTTGAGAGCAGCTTTCAGGCTAAGACTTAGCGGTGAGTTAAGCAAGTTGTTTTACCAATTATAATCTCTTGAATGATCAAATAAAAGCACCCCACACAAGGTATAAATCAAATATATATGTATTTAATCTTAATACAACCCCTCTGGTCTCTTTATGAGGTCAGAGGTAAAAGTACAATACAAGGAACTTAATTAGCATACGATAAGTTGCACAGTATACGTAGGGGCCTCACAAACCATATACTAAAATAGTGGTATAAGAACCACGTGAGAGTTAGAAAACAGGTCTAGGGCCTGTGGAACCACTGGGGCTACCTAGAATCACTAAAGGTTAGGATGCAGGAGGCCTACGGGGGACGCGTGCAGTGTTTAAACACAGCTGCGAATCACTATTGACTTTCTATGGAGAACGAACAAGTTACAATTTTAAAGATTAAGGGCACTTCTAGGTTAACTACGATGGAGCCCATTTAGACTAGGACACTTCGAGAGTCAAGACCCACGGGAGCACTGGAGTACTTGTGTTACCTCACCCAGGGAAGCCGGGTGCATAGGTGTCTTTTGGTGTCAGGTTCCGTCGTCGATTCCAATGGAGAGCTGTGAAGAAATGCTGCAGGCGACCAGAGGAAAAGTGTCTGGGTGGATCCAGGGGTGGATCGGAGATGTAAGGAACCTGAAAGCAGAAGGGGCAGAGTCTGGGTCACTAGCCAGTGACCAGGATGGCAAAGAGAAGATGCCAGCTGATGTTGGGTGATTTCAGGTGAAAGAGGTGAAGCTTGTCTCTTCAGCCACGAGGACTAGGAGGTGTTGACGACAACCAGGAGCTAGGTTCGAGCTGCTTCACAGATGATCTAGTTGGCTGCGGTGTTGAAATTCGGATTGGATCCAACAAGCCTTGGCAACGGCGACCCACACAAGATGTCAAGATTGGCTTTGGTGCAGACCAGCAAGGTCTGAGGAACTCCTCCTTTGGAGAAAAGTGAGAACATGTCTGGAGCAACCAGGAAAGCTCAAGAAATAAAAGATGGCCTTTTGTGGGGGCTCGCTAGCCAACAGACTAGGAACCGCAAAGGGGCCTCAAGCAGAAATGCAAAAAGTGGGCCCACGGGACAATTGTAGAGTATAGGCCTCTGAGCTTTAGTGCAAAAGGTGCTAGGGGCAGGGGCTTCAAATACTCCAATGCACAATTTTGGGATACCTCAGGAAGTAGGTGCAGTTGCAAAGATGCAGGATGTCCTGGAGTTCCGGTCCCATGTCTCTCGTGTCCGCTACAGGTCTCAGCTTTACTGGGAGCGCAGGTCAGCATCAGAGATGTATGGAAGTCTATGTCCTGTGTCACAGATTCTTCGTGAACTGACGGGAGCCTCAAAAATGCAGACTGGTAAAGATGCTGTTGGTGCCTGTTTGGACAGGGAGGTCACTCCTTGACCACAAGGAAGATTTATTCCATCTTACAGTCGAAATGGAATGTCGAAGGTCCAAGATTTATGTATCAGAGTTTCGTCCAGGGTAATCTGAAGTCTCAGGGACTGGGCTCCTATTCTTATAGCATGTTTAGGGGTTGGACTAACTCTAGGGTCCCACCTATTGGAGGACCTGGGGAGGGGGTTACACCCCTTCCCCTTTGTCCAGTTTCACGCCAGAGCTGGGGCTGAGTGCCCCAGAAACCGGTTCAAACTAGGAAATGCATGGCATATAAGGATATGCCACAGGCAGTGTCTGAAAAGCATTCACTGAATGTAACCCACCCTGTCCCAATACACTAAAACCTGTCTGGGGAGGTGCTGGCACCTCCTTGGACAGGAAACCTAATGTCCAGGCCTCCCCTGCCAGAGTTTCATCCAGCAGCAGGAGGGCAGACTCATGTATGTGGCCGCAGAATTCATTTTGTGATGCTGGGGCTCTGTTTAACTCTAACCGGGTTTACCAGTAAGAATAACACAAACGGGTCGAGGCAAAAGAACTGCACCTATTAATATAAGTGGCTAACTAGTCTTGTGATGGTGCTCAAGAAACCAGGTAGTACAACCCTATTTATTCCCTATTGAGCAAAAGCCCAAAATACAAAAGAGAATTATTTTGGAATCAGCACCCATCAAAGAAGTATCATATAGGTCCGTTTACATTAAGTCAGTGCAAAGAAAAGTAGTATAATGAGCAGGTCCGGACTCCACTGATGATCGGAATATATTCTTTATTACTTGATCCAAACAATAAAATCCAGATACACAAGTGATTTTCTTTTAGCCAACGTGTTTCGTCTCATGATCGAGACTTCTTCAGGGCTAAAAATAAAACATGGACTAAATAAAAAAGATATATACATATATACAAAATTAAAATCAGGCATTTAATGTCATATGAGGTAATTTAAAACCATTCCAAGTTAGCTTTTATACTGAAATTCATAGTGTGTTCTCGCGAACCACATAACTAATGGTTACAAAAAGGTATAAATGGATAGAGAGGGAAGGCATACTTCTGAAATGAATTGCAAATTCAAAAGAGTCACTTCCAAAGATAATTATACCAAGAAGATGGTCAGCGTTAGATCAATTGGGTTTACCAGTAACTACATGTTTTCTCCCTCTAGAAGGGTTGCGGAGGGGGGGAGGGGGTAGTATTATAAATCGTTTGACACCTTACACGACATGTTTTGATAAAGCCAAACCAAAGTTAGCATTAACTGCAAGGATTATAATGCACTTAAGAGTATATGGTATGGCTATATCATAGAACAGCTATAAGGAGATGGTTCCGAAAGCTGCAGAGGGGCTTAGCTCATGCTAGGGCACCCTCTCACACAAAACTGAGCACTATGCCTCCAGGATTGTCGAGGCTTGCCATAGGAGTGACTTATAGGTTAATATGTGTCTATATAGATATATAGATATAGGTATACTATATCTAAGTAAGGGGTGATTATACCACCTTACCCAGGCTGCTATTGCATACCTGTGGTGTCTGTTTGGAAAGCTAACCAGATGTGGCACAATACATGCTGCAGCCCTGGGAGGCCTAGGGTGAACCTATGCCCTGGGTACCTAAGGTAACCTATACAGGGGCCCACAAGAGTGACCCAATAACCAATCTGGTATGTACCTAAAGTACATGCAGTCCATTTTATATAGAAAGCAGATAGACTGGGGCCCTGAATAGCAGGGTCCCAGTCCAACTAAGTCGAAAACCAGCAAAACACCAGGCAAAAAGTGGGGGTAACCATATAGTCAGATTCCACCTTCGCACAAATACAATAATAACTACTGCTATAACAACTATCACTCCTACAATGAGTGTACCCATCACTCACTTAGACCTACTTTTCGAATTTCCAGACTCCATCTTTAGCTTGTCGGTTACATTCAGCAAGAGGATCCTCGAAAGTCTCTCTTCCCTTCCTCAGATTTCTGCTCAAACAGTTCAAACACATTTCATTGAAGTACTGGAAATCCTTTCACAGTTCAGTTCCTCTGATTTATTTACACAGTCCAAAAATCCCCTATCCCTTCTTCTTCTTGTATGGAAAACCCTAAATGTATTCTTCTTCCACTCGGACCTTGGTCATCTTTGTTTGGAACAATTATTTACAGTTCATAGTTCATTCACAGTCTCTTATAAGCTCAGAACCAATTTCAATTAGTACATGCTGCAAAATTTGAAGAGGAAGAGCTGCGATCTCTTGAGCTGGTGGTTGATACCCAAAAGTCGGGAAGGACAATTCCTGAAGAAACAGAATCTGCACTTTGCTCAATACTGGAGGTCTCGGAACAGTTATTGTCAGCACATCCTCTATTTCCAGTCCAGGAACTATCAGTCCCACATCGATTTTCAGCTCGGGCGTTCTGCTGATCACTTGTGATGACCTCAGTCTCCCTGTTCCCACTACTTCCGGCATCAGTAATTATGTAAGTCCAATCAGGAGCAGCGTATTTTTGGCAAGGCACTCTTGCTCTTCTCGACCTTCTTGGATCTTCTTGGACTTGCTCTACTTCACTCCGTTCCGACTCAGATGTCTCTGACACAGGAGCAAGGTCTCTTTCAGGAGCTAGTCTTTAATTTAGCCTCCTTTGTCTCCCAGGCCACAATTCCTCTGAAGTGTCTGCTTTCCTGCTTTGACCCGACCACTTTGCACACCAGTTACTTCAGCTGAGTTTGACTCTATACCAATCGCAAAGTTACCTTTTCCCTCAGAGTAAATACCTGAGTCTATTTTAGCTTGTTCTGGTGGACCAGCTACGTCAGCAACCCCCACAGCTTGGCTTGTTCTCTCGAGTGGCCTCTCCGCCACAGCTAGATTTTCTTGGAGCTGTTTCTTCCAGGGGTTCTGAAACTCTGAGAGTGTGGGAGGCATGTATCTAGGTCAGCAAACCTCCATACTTCACCCCTGTATTTGTCACCAAGATCACCTGGTAAAGACCTCTCCAACGGGCATCAAGGCAACTTTTTCTCACGTGCTTGTGAACTAGCACCCAATCACCCGGACACCGGTCATGGCTGAGGTCTCTCGAGGTCAGTGCAGTTGCAGCTTCCACCAGGTGAGACACAGAACAGACCACGTCAGCCACTCCTTTGTAATAGTCAAGAATGAGATAATCTGTTATGTTTATGAAGGCTGTGGATTGTACTGCTGGTAATCTCATAGCCCTCCCCATCAAGATCTTGTGTGGTGAAAGGCCGATCCTTCTATCAGGGGTACTACGAACACTCATCAACAGCAGTGGGAATGCATCTGGCCATTTCAAAGACGTAGACAAACATACATTTGCGTTCCTCATCTTTAAAGTTTCATTAATCTGTTCCACAATACCAGAAGCTTCTGGTCGATAGCTACAATGTAGTCTTTGATCAACATTTAAGGCAGCACAAAGTAACTTCATGATTTCACTGTGGAAGTGTGTTCCAATGAAGTTGGAAAACCGAACCACGGAATCAACTACCTAAGCAACAACTTTGCTACTGTGAGGCTATCACATCTTCTCGTTGGGTACGCTTCCACCCACCATGAGAAAACACACACCACAATCAGAACATATCTCAAACCGTTGCACCTAAGCATCTCGATAAAATCGAGCTGTATCAGGTTGAAAGGTCCTCCAGACCTTCCAACAAGGCTCAATATAACCACAGTCTTCTTGCAAGCATTCATTTGTTGACACATAATACACCTGTGACACACTGCTTCAGCAAACGCACGGAACCGTGGCTTGTACCACGTCTGTCTGAACATTCGCAACATAGCATCCCTCGCAAGGTGCACTGCTCCATGAATCTGTGTTGCCATAGGCCTTAATACATCATCTGGTAATACTGCTCTACCATCATTTGAAAACCAAATCCCTTCATCTCCTTTCTCACAACCTGCTCTGGCCCATACAGCTTTTTCCTCTTCTGAAACCTCTCCCTGCAGATGCCTGAGCTCATCCCAGGTGTCGGCCATGGCCAACATCATGCTGAGCTTGGTTCTTTCCGGGCTCTCTCCTGTGTAATCTCCAGTAAAAATACATCCTTGTTCAGAGCAAAAATGTGCATCTTCATCTGCATATCTGTTATCCAGAGAGACAAAGCCATTTCCTCTCCCATGAGCTATGCACTTTACCACAGCAATTTATTTTGGACGCTGCAAAGCTTCTAACAGTTGTCTCACATATTCCCCATTTCTGATGGGAGATCCTGCTGACATTAGGAAACCTCTCTGTGACCAAAGCTGTCCGAAGTCATGAACCCCACCAAACCCATACTGACTGTCAGTGTAGACAGTGACTCGGATTTCATCAACAACTAAACATGCACGAGTCAAAGCAATGATTTCAGCTACCTGTGCGGACTATACTCCCTGTAAGCAAGCATCTTCCACGACTCCAGAAATGGTGCATACAGCAAATGCTGCTCTCAAGTAACCCACATTGTCTCTTAAGCACGAACCATCTACAAAAAAGATTTCATCAGACTCAGGTATAGGTTAATCCACAATGTCATGTCTCGGCTTGGTGCTAAGTTCAGTCACATCGAGACAGTCATGGTCCTCACAATCTTTATCATCAACATTTGGCAAAGGCATCAATGTAGCAGGATTAATAACAGAACAATGTTTTAAAGTCGCATTCTCTGAAGCAAGTATAACCTGCTCATATTGTGTAAGTCTATTGTTTGTCATATGTTGTGTCTTAGTTCTCGTCATCAGGAGCTCAACTGAATGTGGAACAAAAACAGTAAGTGGATGACCCATGACCAAACTTTCACATCTCTCAATGCTGACACCGGTTGCAGCAATGGACTTAAGACATCTGGGCAACGCTGAAGCTACTGGATCTAAAGTAGCTAAAAATAAACAACTGGTCTACAGACTCCTCCATGACTTTGAGTTAGGAGTGACGAAGCACAACCTTCTCACTCATAACAGAACAATGAAAAGGACTTTTTACAGTCCGGCATCCCCAGAGCTGGAGCATGACAAAGGTCCTCTCTCAACTCCAAGAAAGCAACCAGACAGTTATGATCCCAAGGTACTGGATCGCTCACATCCTGGTGCGTCAGCCTTTGCAAAGGCTTTGCCTTGAAGGAAAAGTATGGGATCCACTGTGGACAGTACCCAACCATTCCCAGAAACATCCTGACTTCCTTCTGAGTGGTAGGCACAGAAATTTTCATTATCACCTCAATTCGATCTGGCAACACCTTCCTTTTGCCTTTTTTGATTCGGTGACCCACATACTGAACCTCAGTCAAACAATACTGTAACTTGCTTGGGGACACCTTGAGTCCATTCTCTGCTAGGTGGTTCAATAAGGCAATAGTATTGATCCTGCAAGCATCCTCTGTTTGGGATGCAATAAGGAGATCATTGATGTACTGTACAAGAACTGAATTCTGTGGCAGTACTAGACTCTCAAGATTCTTCTTCAGAAGCTGATTGAAGATTGATGGGCTCTCTGTATACTCTTGAGGGATACGACACCACAATAACAAGCAAACTTCTAGCCGGAAAGCAAACAAAAACTGGCTTTCCTCGTGCAATGATATTGAAAAGAATGCCTGACACAGATCAATCACTGTAAACCACTCAGCTTCTCATGGGATGTGAAACAGTATCAGTGATGGATTTGGTACCACCGGAAAACATGGAACCATGATCGTATTGACCATTCGCAGGTCCTGCACAATCCTATATTTCCCGCTCGGTTTCTGCAATCCCATGATGGTGAGTTACATGGACCTCCCATTATTTCCTTCAGTATTCTCTGTTCGATCATAGACTCGATCACAGGCTTGATTCCTGTAATACATTTGAATATGGTATTCTCGGAAACTTGGCATCTGCTTTAACTTGGAATTTTACTAGTTCAACTCCCTTAGTCAGTCCTATCTCTTCCCCTGTGAAGTCCCATACGTCCAAGGAGACAGAATCTCTCAGGTCAGGTGGGAGTTCCCCAACTGTTAACATGGGGAATACCTCTGCACACAGACTCTGAGTTATCACCTGAAATGCGGCGGTCAGATTTCCAATTATTAAAACAGAAACCTCATATATTCAAGATAAAATAACCAGTATTTCTACATGCTAAAATGCAATTTTTTTGGGTTGAAAAAATATACTTTACTTAGAATAAAAAATTTTAACCAATCCCATTTTGGGTGGCATACTTTTTAACTGGACTAAGTGTTGCACAGGCAGTCATTTCACAAACAAGTCACAAAAGTGAAATTAATGTTCTAGCAAGCAGTAAGAGAGGTGATGATTTTGAGATCCTCCCTAACCTAGGGGGAGAACCAAGAAGATGCCTTCAAAACAAAGAGCACATTTTGCTGAACGATTCAAATCGGTGGTGGTCCCATCCTCTTAGGACTACCACAAGCACAGTTATGGGCACAAATACAGTCCCAATTAAAAAAGCCCCTGCAAAGCATTATAGACGAGATTAGCAGTGGGAAGTGAATATTATAGTATCCAAATAATTCTACAAAGAGCTGCAGTTCACTTCGTAATCCACAGATGTCCCTGATGAGGCAAATGCAATAGCATTTAAAATATTATACATCAAGCTGCAGTTCATCTCGTCGTCCCTAGATGTCCCTGATGAGGCAAATGCTATAGCATTTAAAATATTATACATCAAGCTGCAGTTTACCTCGTCCTCCCAAGATGTTCCTGATGAGTAAAATTCAAAAACATTGAAACCCTTTCATGAATGCTAATAATGATGCTAATCTTATCCCATAATGCTTTGCAGGGGCTTTTAGTTGTATGTTTGCCCATAACTTTGCTTGGGGTGGTTCTAAGAGAATGGGACCACCACTGAATTGTTCAGAATGATATGCTCTTTGTGCTCAAGGCATCTACTTGGTCCTCCTCCTAGGTTAGAGGGTACCCCAAAATCATCACCTCTCTCATTGTCTGAAGTTTATAATTACCATAGTACATTTTTGTGAATTGGTTATATGCTTTTAAGCATGTAAAGTTGGTTTATTAAAGCATTATTTGATGCAGTTTAATAACTGATTCTGCTATGCGAAACGGATTTCCTAAAAGGGGTAGGTTGGGAACTACTGCAGATCTCACAGTAGAAGAGTAGCACCAGTATCAACCAAAAAGGTGGTTGGATGACCATCAACAGACGCCTCTACATACAGTCCTCTCTGGTCTACCTCAAGACTGCTCCAAGGGTACAGTCTTTCTCTCCCCTCAGAAACCATTGTTGCAATGGGTCTGAATCGAATTCATCAAAGGTCTCTATAAGAGGCATCTGTTGGTAAGTTCTATTTCCCTGTGTTATTCTCGGTGGCTGGGGAACTTGTATCTCCGGACCTGTCCTCCCCTCTTGTGCAGATCTAGGTCTCGTCACAGTATTGGCAACCCCAGGTGTCTGCACCACTTCCTCCCCTTGAGTCGGATCAGCTAGATTTGCCTTACACTCGCGCTTCCAATATCCAACCTTGTGACAATTATGACATGCAGTGGTCTTCTTTAGTGTGGCAACATTTACTCCTGTTTTAGGGTCTATGGGTCTCCCCCTTCCCTGACCCGATGCATTCTGGTTTCCTCCTTGATTGTTCCCCTGTCTTCTTCCTAGTGTGCCTCCACTTGACTGTGTCTGATCTTCTTTCTCTGCATGCTGCATTTAAACCAGTATCAGCTTATCTTTAAGCTTCTTATGCTTCGAGTCCATAGAATCTCATACACGGATTTATTCTGCCAGCAAATCAAATAGCGCTTTATCATGAGGCTGTGTAAAGTATTAGTTGCCTGCAAGGAATTTATTCTGAAATATTTTTGACAGCATGTAGAATCTATACTGAAAACAATTGTTGAGATTCAAACTGTAAACATCAGTTGCTGTATTTAGTTGAGATATCAATTACTTGAAAAAACCACTACCACACTAGCTAGAAAAGTAAGTATATGCAACACATGTTTTTTTATCACAATATGTTACTATTTGTTGTAAAATCACAAGGGTTCTTTATCAATCATGAGAATGAAACAAATAGAGAAATCTGATGTACAAGGAATATTACATTCATTCCTATATTACAAAAGATAAAATTCCAAACTGTTACCAAAGAATTATTAAACAATGACTACTGTTCAATAAGAGGTAAGTCACTGGTAGCAAGTTGTTAGTTGCACAGAAATGGACATATAAGTCGACGTTTCGGTCTTAACAGATCAATTCAAAAGACCATCATCAGGACGGGTAATGAAATATATACCGATGACCCCTAGAAGAATGACATAAAATAACATTTACTTATTTTATCCCTAGAATGTTGCAAAACAGTTAAAATGATTAACATTTATTCATTACATCAATTTGCATGAATTACATGAATTATCATTTATATATCTCGCTGTCTGGCTTTTCTTAAAAGTCCATTTAAATTAATCAAAAACATACACTTGATCAAGACGGTGTGGCGACGGATCAAGTGTAGAGAAAATAATTCTGAATATAGGCCAATTGAGACTAAGGGGACAACAATATCAAATGTGTCAAAGTTACTAACTTACTTTGAAGGAGAACTTGTATGGCCAACTTAAAGATGAATTAATTTTGTTGGTGACTGGTTCTCACTGTTGTAAATAAACAATAAAAAAAGAATATCGCGATCAATAACCATTATGATCGACATATGTTACCTGAGGTAGAACACTCAGATTGGAGTCGACGTGTATTTGACTCACAGGTCTTCTCTCGAGAAATTTCAGTTGAATCTGCAGATGTAATTAACATCATGTGCCTAGCTATCAAAGTTTTCAAGTTATATACATTGTTGCCATCACTAAATAGAGTGCTTGTTGCAACTAAACACACCATCTACAGTTTTATCGTTTTGCCAGTGTATAGCCGAACATTGAAATTGTTCGTCTAAAAAAGGGGAGGTACGCTGTTGGTTGCAGCGATATTAATTGTTCTAACCAATCAAGGTATCATATTTCACCAAACACGCTGAGCTAACTCGGGATCCTGTTAAGAAAGGGTCACGAATACATGTAACTCTGCACATAATTAGACATAAATAAAACGGTAAATTAGCTCAGATTGGTTATCATTGGACATGGGACCGATGTCATTTAATTCATGTGACTCGTTATGATATACACATTGACTCTTTGTTCGTCAAGAAGTCAGCAAAGATTTTCATTTTAAGCAGAGTTAGAAACGGCATTGTATCGATATACTGGGTGAATAAACAAGGAGTGAAACTGTCAATTGCCATTGGGTGTCGAGTCTAACGGAACGAACAGGTTTATAGTCAGGCTTATAAACACGGTACATGGTCCGATCTTTTGGGGTCAAAGATCGAAATGAGACCTCACACAACAGCATGCATTCAGTTTTCAGAGTCTAAATTGGAGCTTCATCCGGCAAAATCAAGGCAAAGTGCTCATGTTTTCGCGTGTAAAAAAACTCTCTTTTTAAACGAGGAGTGTAATTGATCAGCTGACCCCAGGGTCAGGTAGGCTAGAGCGAGTGTTTTTTAAATTCGCGGCAGCCATTTTGGAAATTCAAAGCTTTAGACATGTGAAAACGATAACTCGGATTCCATCATGATCTATATTTATATTTATATTTAACTTATCCCTCTCTCTCTTTTGGAGTCCAATATGTCATTATATCTAGGGGTGCCTTGGTCTCTGTCTGGAGGGCTGTTACTGGCAAGGATATTGCTGCATCAACTGGTTCTCTGGCCTCTATGCTACTCCTTGCGGCCCCCGCTTCGCGGGAGCCGCTCGCCGGTGTGTGACTTTGCTTCTCTTGTCTCCGGCGGACCCTGAGGACTGTGCTGGAACTACTGCCCCCCATACGGATAGAGGCGGGACTGCGAGGGCCAGCCTGCCCAGCGGCGCTGATCGGCCGCAGCTGGTCCTCTTCCCGCCCCCTCCTGCTTAAAAAAACCTTGCAGTGGAGTATCCGGTGGGTGCCTTGGTCTCTATCTGGAGGGCTGTTACTGGCAAGGATATCGCTGCACCAACTGGTTCTCTGGCCTCTACGCTACTCCTCGCGGCCCCTGCTGCGCGGGAGCCGCTCACCGGTGTGTGACTTTGCTTCTCTTGTCTCCCGCGGACCCTGAGGACTGTGCTGGAACTACTGCATCCCATATGGATAGAGGAGGGACTGCGAGGACCAGCCTGCCCAGCGGCGCTGATCGGCCGCAGCTGGTCCTCTTCCCGCCCCCTCCTGCTTAAAAAAACCTTGCAGTGGAGTGTCCGGTGGGTGCCTTGGTCTCTGTCTGGAGGGCTGTTACTGGCAAGGATATCGCTGCATCAACTGGTTCTCTGGCCTCTACGCGGGACTGCGAGGACCAGCCTGCCCAGCGGCGCTGATCGGCCGCAGCTGGTCCTCTTCCCGCCCCTTCCTGTGCTTCCTCCCTTAAAAGGAGTCCTTGCAACGCGCACGCGGGACGCGCGCGGGACTTAGCCCGGGCAAAGGGCAGGCCCGTTGTAGCCCGTTAGAGGCTGTGTAAGGCCGGGCTGGGCCATCCCCCAAACTCCGGACTTACTGTTGTACCCATAAGTAGGTGTTTGGTTTACTTTAGTGTTATACTTTTTTGTTTTTTTTTTTATACCAAGAATACTTATATCGTTGAATCCTGTGGGTTAGTTATTTATCCTAACAATTATGAGTACGAGAGGGTCCAGAAGTAAAACTGCTGCGGGGGGTCTGCCACAATCTGGTACATTAGATAACTTCCTTCTAAGGGCTAATTCCTTTATTGATCAGGAAATCTCTTCCTTGGAAAGAAGGGTATCCCAAGACCTAGTGCTTGCAAAAAGATCCTCTATGGGTCACTTTGCCACAGCCAAAACTCCCGAACAATCCAAGGCCCAGGCTACACAAGAAACCCCTACAACATCCAATGCAGACATTCACGCCCATAGACAGAGCCTACCTGCTATGGTAGACCTATCAGTCTCCCATCTCTCACTAGATCCTCAACTAAGTGTAGACCTGAATAACACCCAAGATCTAGTTGATATTACTCCCCCTACTGATCTGAGTAACACCCAGCTGAAGGCCAGGAGGGAGGGAGCCATTCCAAAAAACCTATTCTCAAAAAACCTAACCCCAAAAATAAAAGAGATAGGGGTAAACAATCTAGAAAGGCCCCCCCGGCCTCTGTCCAAAACCTGTCCATGGCCATTGACCCCCCTGGCATCTCTCCTACAAACGAAGCAACCTCCAGTGTGATCACAGGAGGTGCAGACATCTCTGATAGGATTAGTGTCAGGGATGATGAGGTAAACATTGCACTCCTACCTATGATTGCTGAACTTTTTAAACTCTACCTCACCCCCATCGACACAAGATTAGCTCGCATTGAAAAACAGTTAGCTGACATGTGCGATGTCCAAAAAAAAAGTTAATCCAAGGGGGTCAATAAAGTAGGGGGAACTAACTCAAACACAAACCCAGTTAAACCCGCTGCCCCTATTATAAAAAAATCTTTAGCAACTGTGACCAATACAGATTCTAAGTCTGATTCCATCGCCACGAAGGCAATAGCACCCAAAACGAGAACCTGTGTTACCCCGTTGAAAGAGGAGCCCTCTCTCCCTAGGGACCACACGTTGCAGCCAAATAAGATCAGTAATGGCAGCGGCCCACACAGGAGATGACCGGTTAAATTGCCTCCTGAGGCAAGCCCCTATGTGGTGGTCATGACGGGGGTCCCTGAATTGAGTGAAGCTGAGGAGGAACCTAATTGGTCCTTAAAAAACAAAGTTTGGTTAAACACAAACAGGCCCCTACCTCTGAACCTCACTAGTAAGATCTTGACAGTGCGTAGGGTAGCATGGGTGGGATATGAAAGAAAAACGGTAAAGGGTGATTGCATATTGGTTAATTTTGTGGACCCCCATACTGTTGAATATATATGCACCTGGAACACTCAGGATAGCTACGAGGGGATTGCAACACAACGCCTCTCCTTTTTCTATCCCCCCAGGAGCGGATCAACAAGTAATTGGAATAATGACAGCAACTGGTACACAGTAAGGCGTCCCTCTAGGAATGAAAATTGGGGCACTTGGGGTGCACAAGGCTCTAGGGAACAAGCACACAGGGGCAATTGGGGTGGCCTACCGACCGCCAACAGGTTTAGTTGCCTAGAGATGGTGGAATGACAGCCAAATTTTAGTAATTCCTTACTGGGTGGGGGGTTGATCAAAAAGTCATCAGGGAGGTAACAGAAGGGCACTGTGAGCCCAGTATTCCCACTATTCCTAGGCTGAGCAAAGAATTTTGCCCTTACACTATTAAGAGAAATTCTTCCCCCCGCGACGAGATTATTCTGCAGCCTATGACCGGCTTAGGTGGTTCAGATGTAAATGGGATGATTAATTGTCCTAATGTAGACCATTGCGATAGGGGCTATATTTCCCTCCTTTCATGGAACCTGGCTGGTATAGCTAACAAACTGGACTCACCTGATTGGGGGGGCATTTATAGATTTACAGGATGTATGCCTCTTCCAAGAGACATGGGCAAGAGAGGACCATAGGCGTGTAGGATTTGATACATTCTCAATTGGGGCGAATTGGAAGGGGAAGGGCCGCCCCTCAGGTGGATAACTTATTTGGGTGGCATCCCACTTGGGCTGTAAAGCAAGGGTTTTATTAACTAATTCATTAGACGTCCAATGTGTACTCTTGGAATGGTCTGATTTAATTAAATTGGCTCTGATAAATGTTTATTCAAGACCAGTGGGTATAACAAAAGTTTCTAGTACCATTGAGGAACTAGCGCTGTTTTTGAGCACACTCCCCAAGGGCACTCCGTACGTGGTTGGGGGAGATTTTAATTGCCAATTTGAGCCCCTTCCATCATTTCTGGAAAGTGCATCCAACGAGGAAGAAGAACAATGGGGAATCCCGAAACTGGCTGGCCCATCTGTGAAGTCTTGGTCGCCATTAGCAATGCAAATTACTTGCCTAACTCTAGCGAATTCTCTAAGGGCTTGCAATGGTCGGGTGAGTGGCGATATTCCAACTAAACCCACTTTTAACAAACAGGGGCATAATTCTAGACTGGATTATATATTCGTGGAAATCTCCGAATGGGACAGAATTCTGGATTTTAACGTAATATCTCGAGCCGACAGCGACCACAACGCGCTGATTTTAAAAATTCTAACACCGGGCGTAACCACACAAAAACAGGGTGGTGTTGATTGTGCAGACCCGAGATTGACTTTATCTACAAACCGGCGTAAAGTTCGCTGGTCTAAAATTGCAGGAAATCCCCAGGACATCCAGAGGCTATATACAGAGGTTGTTCCTGTTTTGCAAAAAGTCGGCAACCTTATGTCCCATCCTTTCTCGCCTGAGGAGACTCATAGAGAACTCGGCGTAGTCCATCTTGAGATGTGCACCATCTTAGCTGATGATCTGAACCCGGAGCAGAAGCAACGTTAAGGTAAAGGAAGGGGGACTTGTGCCCCATGGTTTAATGCTGCCTGTAGAAAGGCTAACACCGATCTACTAGCGGCGATGAAGCAGCAGCACAACATCTCCCTGGTAAGAACTAAGAGAAGGGAGTATAAATGTCTAAATTCCAACGCCAAGACTGAATGGGACTATAGTAATTGGGCAGACATGACCGATGCGCTCAAAAACCAAGACGCTAGGAGATTTTGGCAGATCGTCAAAAATGGCTCGGCTGACGCCGCTCCGGCAGTGGAGGCCAACATCGCACCTAGTGTGTGGGAGGACCATTTCAGATCCCTATACACCGAGGCTGACATGGACCCCGATCAGGCTCAAGAATATTCGATGACAGGTACGACCACTACGCCACTTCTGGACACGGATAAAATTAGTCTGGCAGAAGTAGGCGCAGCTATTGCTAGACTTGCCAATGAAAAAGCACCTGGGTTGGACAAACTCCCTGGCGACCTATTTAAAAGCGAACCCACGATCTGGGCCCCATTCTACCGGTTCTATTTAACACAATCCTGGAGGGGATGCCGGTGCCTGTTACTTGGCTGGGGGCAGAGATTGTACCCATCTTCAAGAAGGGCTCTTCTCTGCTCCCATACAACTACAGGCCTATTAGTCTAATAGACGTCCCCCAAAAGATCTTCGCTAGGCCGATCTTGGACCGTTTACTAGAATGGACCAAAGATCACTCAGCCCTGAGCCCATACCAGGCGGGTTTCAGGAATAAATTGTCCACTCTAGACCAAGGCTTCCGTCTTTCCATGATATTTTGGAAAACGGTACAGCTGGAGGGTGGCAGCCTCTACACTGTATTTGTTGACCTAAGAGCGGCCTTCGATCTAGTACCGCGCATGAAACTTTGGTCCGTGCTCTCTGGTCTGGGGGTCCCACAATACTTATTAACCATGATTATCAGACTACATACTGATAATTACGCCCAGGTAAGATGTGGCCGGGAAGGGACACTCTCCAACAAATTCCCCGTTGACAGGGGGGTTAGGCAGGGCTGTGTGCTTGCACCTACCCTGTTCTGCCTCTTTGTCAACGGGGTAATAGCGCACTTGAATGGTGTTGAGAATGCTGATGCTCCTAAGCTTGGAGGCAGCATGGTGCCCGCAATTATGTTTGCGGATGACACCCTGCTGCTCTCCAAGTCTCCAATGGGAATTCAGCGCGTTCTCAGCGGCTTTCAGGCTTTTTGTAAAGATCACGGCCTAGAGATCAATGCTTTGAAGACCAAATATATGTTCTTCAACTCACCATCTAGAGTTCGCTCCAATCCTTGTATTGGATCTAATAAGCTGGAGAAGGTCCGAACCTTTGACTATTTAGGGATTACCCTAAACGAAAAAATGTCATGGACACACCGACGGGAAAAAGCGCAATTAAAGTTGGCCCAAATAGCAGGCGGAATTACCAAACTAGTTGCCAAGAATAAATCCACTTTTAAGCCGGTGGGTCCCGCCCTAGGGATCTATAGAGCACAAGCCAGGGGAGCGGCTATGTAAGGTAGTGAACTTTGGGGCCACACGTGTAACCGGGATCTGGTAGTAACCGAGAACAATTTTATCAGACAGCTCCTACTACTACCTTCTAGCACACCCTTGCTGCCTATTAGACTCGAACTGGCTCTGAGACCACTGGACGAAGATATGGGCCTGCGGCCCTTGTTATTCTGGCGTAGGATCTGGACAGTTCCTGAGTTAGCCAACTATAGGGTGGAACTGCAAGAAATTCTCACTTTCCTAAACATCGGGAAAATCCCTTGGTTAAATTTCATTAAGAAAGAACAAATGAAATTGGGGATTCCTACCCTTTGGCTTGACCCGCTTAGATCTTGTCCCGGGGTTACACGGAGGCAGCTTATTACCCTGTACCAGGAAAGTAAATTTGCTATCCATAGGCAAGGAACTTCCCCTGGCACCCTAACGTCATCTTTTTTAATAATTAAGGACAGATATAGGTTTGAAAACATCCTAGACATTATAGCCCCAACATGAATTAGGAAACGGTATCTCCAATGGAGGTATGGTAGCTTACCACTACGCGCCCTCACCAGTAAATGGGCCAAGTCATCCCCGTCTTATTGCCCCGGATGCAAATCCGATCAAGAAACTGATTTGCACATATTGTTTTTTTGTAATGCATATGTGCAGGCGCGGAGAAAATGGATTGTCCCTTTATGCAAAAACTTGGGGTTTTCCCGCTGCCTGCAGGGATACAGGGTTTTAAAGACTGCTCTATCTGGTCATATTGTTTTTGCTTTAGCCAAATATTGGGGTCTGTCTGGCACAAGAGGAGATATCTTCTAAATGGGGACTTATGAAAAATTGTTATAATGGAAAATCCTGAGTTAGATAGTCCAAGAATGTCTATATTTGTATAATGTTTTTACACGTTTTTATGCTTGTATACATCTTAATATTTACTGTTTTATATTCAATGTTATCTGTACCTTTTATGGCACATGATGCCGAAAAAAAGATGATGATGATGATATCTAGCGCAATAAACATTTAGTTTTTTATCAAAAATCGCGAGAATATGTTGATCTCTCTAATACACTGGATGTTGTTTGTACGATCGAGCGTGTGGCGGCCATTTCTGTAGTTCCAATTGGCTCAATGCACTCCGTATTTTATTTCATTAGATGATGATTAAATGGCACTATATTCATTTATTATCGATCGGAGGTGTCTAACGACATGTCATGTTATTTCTTGGGTGTCCCATGTGTTAAATGGACATGATTTGTAAAGGCAGATATTGTCTCAAAGAAGTAGACTTTCTGTCTCATATGCGTGTCTTACTTGTATTAGTAATTCGAGGATGTTTGTAAAAGTAGTCCAACAAAGAGATTTGATATTTCTGTCGCGTTTTAATGCGCGCACAATCTAACAAAAATATTGAATCAGGGTTACAAAAGTAGACTTTCTGTCTCGTATTCGTGTCTTACTTGTATTGGTCAATTAAAGATGTTTATACACATAGCCCAACAACAAGATCTACTTTATCTGTCGGGTTCTAATGCGCGCACATTCTAACAGAAATATTAACAAGCATTTACAATGCAATGGTTTTGCCTTTGTTAAAGTTAGAGCTTTTGGCATTGCTCTTGACATTATTTTTATTTATGTTTTTTTTAACATAAATAAATGGCATTGTCATTTACAATGCTAATAGCTTAATCTCTCGCAAATGCCACACACAAACACCCACACAGAGCCACCCTCACACACACACAGAGCCCCCCCACACACACACCCACACAGAGCCCCCCACACACACACCCACACAGAGCCCCCCACACACACAGCCACACAGAGCCCCCCCACACACACAGCCACACAGAGCCCCCCACACACTGCGAGCCCCCCCCACACATACTGCGAGCCCCCACACATTGCAGGCAACAGAGGCACGTAAACAGCTCTTAGGCGTAAGGCATTCTGAATCATAATTTGAGTAAGCTGAGGTGGGGTTGCTTTTGGAGAATTGTATGCTAGGAATGTCATTCTATTGTAGAAGACCAAGGCAAAAAAAAGTAGAAATAATATTTCAACAACAATAGAAAATGTAAGGGAAATATATTTGGAGTTTCAAGATCATAGTTCTGACCTATAGAGAGAATATTTCAACTAGGAAGTTAAGCTACTTTGTTTAAGGATATCCAATTCCCTAAATTAACACTTTAGAAAATACTGGAATAAATAAAGGAAAATCTGCAGAGCCAGTTGGTTTTCCGGAAAAGATATACTAGTTATTAGAGGAATAATGAGTTACTGTAGTTCAAGAAGTTATAAACCAAAATGGGAACATAAGGACGGGGACAACCATAAATGGTCAGAAGCTTCCATCCCCTTAATAACAGCAACTCAGAAATCCCATGAACTATATGGCACGTAGACCAATCCGAACACAAGTCAAAGACCAAGATATTAGAACATGTGTTAAACATTTTTTTCCTTGCACTGTTCTAGATAAATAAAAAGTGTGTCATTCCAAACAGATACCAAAGCCATGCCAGGATTGCTGCCACCAACCCCACTTTTACAGCTTGGTTACATCAGGTGGTCGATATCATCAAAGTCACCAAAGGTTATAACAGGGTCAAAAGGACTGACTTAAGGTAGCTCCAAAGAAGTTCTGTGAAATATGCAGACTGTATCAACAATAATTCTGACTTACCTCCTCATTTCCAGACTTCGAAAGAAATAGTTCTTAAAATTGGTAATCTCTCAGGCCACTTCAACAAGCATGAGAAGTCAGGGCGTATGATCTGGGTTCAAGTTGCATCCTGATGAGACAGGACCCAGAGTTGTTTTCGTCTTTATTCTCATCAGACCAAATGATATATGTTAACTATGGTAGAATAAATTGCCATCATCTGTACGGCCCAAATGAAAGGCAAAAGTATATTCAATAAAATAATGATCTGTCCCAAGCTCAATTCCTTTTTCAAGAATAACCTTCTGGATGAAGAGAACTAATATTCAAAGAAAGCACAATTCAGAAAGTTCATTTTGGCCTCAAAAGGGGTTAGGATGCCAAAGGAAGAAACTAATCAGAACTATATAACAAGCATTTGCAATTGAACAGGTCCGGCAATTGCAAGATCTAGTGCCATTGCCATTGACTCGTGAGGGGGGGGGGGCGGGACTTTGAGGGGGGGGGACTCGCGCAGGGGGTTAAAAAGTACATTTTTTAAAAATAAGAAACTCTCTTACCTCGTGAAACATCCCTGGCTTGTGTGCACAAGTAATCACACGCTGGGTAAGGACACCCTGCCAACCTTTGTGAGCCCCCGTGCCAGAGAAGAGTGTAGTGTGCATGTTTGTGAATAAAACCCTTTCTTGTGAGCCCCCGTGCCAGAGAAGAGTGTAGTGTGCATGGTTGTGAATAAAACCCTTTATTGTGAGCTCCCCCCCCTCCGTTTCAGAGAGGAGTGTATTATACTTGCTTGTTAGTATAACCTTTGTGACTGACTTGTGCCAGAGGAGTACGGTGGGCATGTAGGTGAATAAAAACCTTTCTTGGGAGCCCCCTCTGCCAGAAAGTAGTGTGGTGTGCATGATTGTGAATACAAGCATTGATTGTGAGCCCTCGTGCCACAGAAGCATAGCGTGTATGTGTGTGACTACACCCCACGCATCTCCGAGACGAGTGGGGTGTAAATGTCTGAATATAAGCGGTGACCCCCGCTGCCAGTGAGGAGTGCAGCGCGCGTGTCTGTGAATAGAAACCTTTCTTCGAGCCCACGTGCCCGAGATGAGTGTCATGGACATGTTTTCTCTCCTCGTTTCTTTTCTTCCTTGGAAGGCGGGCAGACGCCTGGCACTGCCTTTCAGCTGAAGAGCCGGGACAAGAACTGACAGAAGCCGGATTGGTGTCAGTCCACCCTAATGTAAGAGAAATTTGGTGGCCATCTTCGGATCAGGCTAACACTTAGGCACTGACAAAGGCAATTAATGTGTTGCAGTAAAAGTAATAAAGTGTGTCTTCATAACCTGCACATACCGGATAATGAAATGCATGTATGCCGATTAAGTGTACCTTGATGCGAAATAGTTCTTCATGCACTGCAATGTAAAGATGGAAGATCCAAACAGCCAATAGTATGAGGTGATGGAGCTTTACTAATTTTGGGGCAGAGCCTAAACCATTCTATATATACAATAAAGTATTCTTAACAACAGGTGTTGTAGGCAACTAAAGCTGTCTTTAGTAAGCCTTAAAAACACATTTGAAGCGCGTGTCGTATACTAATGAGATAGCGTTATAATGCTTACAAAGCACATGTTAACTTAAGGCTCCTATACTGGGACTTTGATACATTTGCATGGCAAAATGGAGTGCTAACTAAAGGATACAGAAATGCGTGGCACTCCAAATGGTATTCATTCGTTTCTAAAGTATTTAAGGGAAGTTCACATCGAGTTTATACAGCCCATAAAAGAACATACAAAGCTCCCAACACTTAGAAAGTCTACACAGCACCAACAAATAATGCATATACATCAAGGTGCCAATGCATAATTTCCAGAGTCCCTTGGCACTTAGGAGCCCAGGTAAAATTTAGAAACGTCCTATGAGGAACATGGAGCGTTTTAGCGAGTAGTGCTCAAAAGAGCTATATATAATGTGTGCTACTCCAATAGCGCTTAGAAGTACCTTCGTAGCACCTAGAATCCCGCGAACTCACCTTGAAGAGCGCATAGTGCAAGTACTGGTAGGGCTCCCTCCACTGGAAGTCCCGCAGCGTGTCCCGGCCGGGGTAGGGCACCTGGAAGGCGGGCAGGCCCTTCTTACACTTCCTCAGGCAGACGGCGGTGTGCAGCAAGCGGCGGAAGAGCAGTAGCTCCCGGTGCCAGCCCTCCAGGGGCTCGGTGGCCTCCCAGCGCCAGCGGGCACTCTCCTCGGGCTCGGGGGTGCCCGCCGGCCCCTGCAGGCCGCACTCCCGGCCGCAGGCGGCCTCGCTCTCCCGCAGGAGGCGGTGCAGGCGGAGGCTGTGCTCCAGGAGCCACACCGCCTCGCGCCAGCTCTCGCCCTCGTAGTGCTCCAGCGCCAGGCTGTAGGTGGCCGTCAGGGGTGCCAGGTCTGCCCGGGGGAAGCCCCGGAAGCTGTACTTCTCGTACTGAGCCCGGGAGCAGGGGGCGCCAGCAGGAGCAGGAGACCCCAGAGCATGGCATTGGCTAGGCAGGCTCTGCGGGAGGAATGGAGCCGGCTGTGGGGGTCCATGGCAGCTCGCAGTGGGGGCAGCGGCCTCAGGAACCTTTGGTGCCCTGTGCAGCCCCCAGGGGCTCGGACAGCAGCTGCCCCTAGGGCCCGCCCACTGCCCCCTGAAGCTGGCCCCTAACTCCAGACGCCCTGGTGCTCCTCTTACCCCCAGTCACTTCCTCTGCTCCTTCTGACCCCGGCGCCTGTTGCCCCGGCCTCGCTGCCTTCTGCCCCTTCTGTCACTTTTGATGCCCCAGACGCCCTGCTTGTTCTGCCCTGATGCGGAGCTTGCTGTCACTCATCATGCCCTGGGTGCCCCTGCCCCCCTCCTGCGTCTTCCTCGGTGCAGCTGTACTGCCCCTGCTGCCACTTCTCGTGATGCTGCTGCTGCCCCCGATCCCCTGCTGCCGCCCTTCTGCTGCGCCCTGTCCTGCCTCCTGTCTTCCCTCTCTTGCCCCCTGTCTCGAGCACACGCTATACCCTGCACGTAGCACCCGGCTCAAAAATTCCGTTCTTTGAAAGTCGTGAAAAAAAAGTTTTCAGGGAACATCTGGAACTTTTTTTCGCTTTTCCCAAATTTGGTAAAAGGTGGGAGGGAGGATGAGCATGGGATTCTGCAGGGTCTTAGCGCTCCAAGAAACTCAAACATATACCCTGCAGTCTCAAAGCGCCTGGAAATCGGCTGATATGTTGACGCTACACAAAACATCCGTCACTGTCATGGCGGGGCCGCAGACAGCGCAGGATGCCTTCATTTGGCCTTTTTCAGGAGGGTGGGGGGGGGGAGCCCATCTGTGCTACAGATTTGGCAGAAAATGCAATATTTTCCATCTGCCCCGGGAGGACGGCCTCGGCGGGGCCTCTCGGCGGCCTCTCCTGGGCCTCTCGGCGGCCTCTCCAGTGCCGCAGCGGTTTCTTTGGTCTACAGGAACGTTTGTTCTTGTAATGGAGTGTCTGCCTTTTATTGCAATTTTATATTTCTATTTGTATTT
This sequence comes from Lissotriton vulgaris, assembly GCF_964263255.1. Taxonomy (NCBI): domain Eukaryota; kingdom Metazoa; phylum Chordata; class Amphibia; order Caudata; family Salamandridae; genus Lissotriton; species Lissotriton vulgaris. Next base: position 713,771,859 of record NC_141695.1, read on the forward strand.
TGTACATTTTTTGTACCTTGCACCAATTTCACTTTCTTTCTCCTGTATTGCACCGATTGCTACCTCATGTATTTTGGTTGCTCACTAGTGTCACTTTTGATCCATGTAACCTATTGTCTGCATTTGTATTTTGTTCCTGTATGTCATTTTTGGTCCTTTTGTGAAGCGCTCTGACACCTTCGGGTAAGGTCCGCGCTATATAAAATTGCATAAATAAAATAAAATAAAATAAAGGAACGTTCTCTGAAACAAGCATTTACAATGCAACGGAGGGGGGGGGAAAGGCACGGAGAGCGGGAGGGGGGCGGGAACGGCCACACACTTACAGCGGAGGGGGAGGGAGGGCGCGAACAGACACACACGGAACCGCTTACCTGAAAGTCTTTAGCCACGGAGAAGGAGACCCACGGAGAAGGAGACCCGACACGTAACCACGGAGAAGAAGCAGGAAGGCAGGAACACCGGCAATGCCGGACCAGATTCAGGGGCGTTCCCGGCTTTTGGCTGACGTCGCGTGACGTCGCCAAAAGCCAAAAATTCTCGGGAACGCCCCCGAATCTGGTCCGGCATTGACGGACAGGCCCGTCTTCCAATGGCTAGCCTCCATTTATGGAGCTAGCCAATGAAAGACGGAGGCCGTTCCTGCTCCCCGTATACATCTCAAGAGGTTTTCGCCTGCACGAAAAAGATGCGCAGAGCGCATCTTTTCGCCAGGCAAAACCTAAAAACGGGTTACAGTGTTGACAGTGGCATGCCAAAGTCCCACACAAACATAGCTTATTGGCAGTCTAACTGATTCAAGCAAAACCTTACTGGAAGTGACCCTGACCATGTCACATAGTGACGTTGTTGTTTATGTATATCGTTTTAAAATCAACATTGCTTGATTGAACCAATCTATTACAAATTATGATAGTTGCATCTTAGCTGTCAGTTTCAGTATACCCAATAACATATCTTTAACATTGTGGATATAGAGGTTTTCTTAGCAGAATGGTTATGTTGTATCTTGAAGCTTAGTTTAGAAATTCACACTAAACATGCCAAGGTGTGCCATTCGGTGGATGAATTTAATCCATTCTTGATACTGTTAGCTGATTCTATCCACTTGTTCTCTTTCAATGTCAAAGTTTTGTCAATGTTTTTCTGTCTGATGGTGGGTTTGACCACCTCGAGGACCCACCATATCATATCTTTTTCGGTGTGCTTACAGTTCAGGTAACGGTCAACGAGGGGGGCATTCTCCACCTTACACCTAATTCTTGATTGGTGTTGCAAAATCCTTTGCGTCACCATCTGACTAGTCTTACCTATGTATGATAGGTCGCAGGGGCACTGGATGCAGTATACCACATTGTGGGTTCTACAGTTGGAAAAGTGTCTCATCTGGGTTTTCTTTCCATTTATTTCAAAGCTTTTAATGTTGACAGTTGTGCCACATGCAGCACAATTGTTACATTTGTAGTGACCTTTGATTGGTACAAGCTGTCTCATGTTCTCGACAAGATTGTGCTCTTGGATCTCATAGGTATGGACCAACTTGTCTCGCAAATTAGGGCCACGTTTAAAGGCAAAGATTGGTTTTTCTTTTAATTCTGGCTTTCCTGACAAGAGGGGCCATTGTTTCATGATTTTTTTTTTCAGTTGATTACTGATTGTGCCATATGTTGTGACACATAGTAATGGATTTTCCTCCTTTTTTGATTTACTTTGGAGGAGGGTGTCGCGGTTGTTGTACCACGCTCTTTTCAACGAGGCTTTGAGAAGTTTGTTTGGATAACCCCTTACCATCAGTTTCGTTTTAAGGATCTGTGCTTCCCTAAAGTAGTCTGCCCGTTTGGTGCAGTTTCTCCGTAGGCGAAGAAATTGGCCAAACGCCAGTCCATCTCGCATGGCTCGAGGATGATGGAGTGTATTTCTAGCGGTGGGCTTGGTATATAGCGTTGTATATAACGTGTTCTCATCTCCCACCTTTATGGTAATGTCCAAAAAATTAATTTCTTGGTTATTACTCTCCAGGGTGAATTGGAGGTTGCTATTCCTCTCATTCAACCATTGATGGAACTGAGAAAGTAAATCCTTACTGCCCTTCCAGATTAGCAAAATATCATCTATGTATCTTAGCCAACATGAAATGTTGGGTAAGAAAGGATTGAGGTCATGATAGATGTATTTTTTCTCAAAGTCAGAGACATAGATATTTGCTATGTCGGGGGCGTAAACCGCCCCCCATTGCGACTCCTTTGAGTTGCTTGAAATAACTCTTTTCAAACAGGAATAAATTCTCACAGAGGGAGATTCGTATGCAGTCGATGATAAATTCAATGGACACATTGTGTGGTCTTGTACGGGAGTCTAAAAGATTGTTTATTATTTGTAAAGCCTCATTTTGGGGAATGTTGGTATAGAGGCTTTCTATATCCATAGATACAAGTAATTCTTCATCCGGATTAAAATCATGATTTTCCAATTTGTTAATCACGGATGTAGTATCTCTAATATATGTATCTGATTCAACCCCAAAAGGTCTGATGAAAAAGTCCGAGTATTGTGCCAGGGGCTTTAGGATGGAATTGCAGCCCGAGACTATTGGTCTCCCCGGTGGTTGTGTGGCATGTTTGTGTACTTTGGGAAGGATATAGATGGCTGGCACTGTCGGGTATTTGTTAACCAAAAAATAATGCTTCCTTGTCACTGAGCCAGCCACCCATGTGTCCTGTTTGACACAGAGATGCAATTTGTGATTCTAGTCTGTGAGTGGGGTTACTCGAAAGCTGTTTGTAATTACTTTCAACTGATAGTTGTTTGAGTATTTCATTTCTGTAAGCCTCTCTGTCCCAAAGGACTATACCGCCACCCTTGTCAGCTAGTTTGATGAGGGTATCCGTGAGGGACTCAAGGTTCTTGAGAGCAAGTTGTTCTGCTTTGCTCTGGTTATTTCTGACAAAGGGAAGTTGTTTAAAGAGATTTTCTGTTTCTATTAGAGCAGCATTCCCAAATGTCAAAATGTCTTTTGCCACCATGTTGTTAAGTGGAAAAAATGTAGAGGGGGGGTGTAGACCTGTTACATTCCGCTCTGTTTTCATTGGTTTATCAAAGAAGAAATTCTTAAGTCGAATCTTTCGGAAAAATTTATACAGTTCAAGTTTTGTTTGGAACTGGCTGTTCCTGTTGGTGGGAACAAAGGAAAGACCAGATGTAAGGACTGAAATTTCAGACTGGGTAAGAACGTGATTCGATATATTAAAAATGGGAATTGTAGTGTCTACATTCACCATTCGTAATACTGGTTCCTGGTCTGTCGTTGACCCGGGGTGTACTGGTTCCGAAACCATCCTCTTTTTGCCCCTTTGGTCTTCCGAGGAGGCCTTGTTCCCCTCCTGTCCTCTGCTAAAAAAGACTGTCTGGAGGTGCATGGTTGCTGGTCAAAGGTAGGTCTATATTGACCTTCACTTGTCTGCTCACCATCGGTGTCAGAGCCTGTATCAGAGAAAGTTATTCTCTTCTGCTGATGTTGGTTTAGCCCTGTAGGTCCACTCTGGTTTTGATAGAAATCTTTCTGTAAATACGGATATGTTCTATCTTTTATTGTATCTGCGAATATCTTTCTGCAGTTTATCAGTTTTTTTAAACTCCTCAAACTCCTTAACTGTCTGAGCGACTTTTTCTAAAAGAGTTTTAGCATTAGTGATGTTCATATCAGTGTTGATTTTATTTTCCAGTGTCTCTATTTCTTTAAGGATCATCTTAATCTGTTTAAACGCGGTTTCAATGCTGAACACCATCCATGTGCGAGAGCATTTATTCGCATAAAACTGAAGCCTATCTTAAAGTCTTCATCATCGATGAATATGATAGGGATGTTTCTATCTGGAGACCTGTGGGTATGATGTTCGCATTAAGGCAATCCGTAAGGAATTTGGCATGAAGCTCTGTACTTACAAGCTTCTTTTTTAGTCTCTCCAATTGATTAAATTCTGACTCATATGGTAAATGTGCTACTGCACCTCTATTACCTAAAAGGGAGGGACCAGTGACTATCTTAAGGACATATTCATCCGAATATGATATGGTTTCGTATTCAGACATTCTAAGATGTAAATAAGTCAAATGTAAAAGGAATAATAGGTAATGACCTTTAACCACTTATGTAGTGGCCCACAGTAGACAATGTCTGCGCTATAATGAATGAAAAAAAGGGGGGTGCCCAATATACCCTCGCGGGCTTGGGCGAGTGGTGTGTAAAGTATTAGTTATCATGAGGCTAACTTCTGGTCTCAATCCTAAAACAAATTTGGAGGCAAACTGTCCCATATCCTTTGGGTCGAGAGTATCCAACCCGCTGTACTGATTGAAGGCTTGCAAGTGCCTCTCATAATAGGCATGCAGTCTCCTTTGGCTCCTGAACAGTTCTGTCTATCTTAACCCAATCGATATCTTGGGGTGAAATCTTGGATTGCAATCATGTGATTACCTTCTCATACTTTTTCATAACCACAGGTGAAGGACCATGTGTAACAGAATCTCACTCAGGCTCTGAAGACAGCCAATCAACAGCAATTTTACATGCTGACCACAAAACACTTGGTACCACAATATCAAACAATGTATTCAAATCAATCCACAACAACTTTGAAATTTTGACAAATCGATCAACTTATTTGTACCACTCAACAGGTTTTTCCCTCAGCCAAGGAAAATCTTTGGCAAATGCCAAATCACCTCTACTCCAAGGCACATGAACGTACCCTCCACTCAGTACCTCTCGGAATGGAAAAGCCTCTACTCTTACTGTCCCTCCTCCTGGAGGTGGTGTTTCTCCTATTCTCTTCCTAGCACTCTTCTTCTTTGGCCACGTTTCCTCCCATTTGTCAAGCATGCTCCATGCACGTATCCCTACAATCAATTCAGGAATGTGCATTTTCAACCCTATGACTCTTTTCTCTTCTAGTTACGATCACTGTAATTTAACCTGTGATTCCCCTGCAACATCTTCGTTTTATACAAATCCACATCATATCTCTGTGCCAACTCTGTCAATTTCTCATGTGCTTTCCTCGCCTTGCGAGTTACATCCTTCGCCACAAACAGCAGTTTTTCTGGCTCAAAAAGTTCAATCCTTTCTAAAGTCAAATTACCACTGATTATTTCCTCTACTTCTGCCTTTAATCTCACCACATCCAACACTTTAGCCTTCATAGTAGCTTTAATTGTTCCTCTACTCGTCACGCTACTGGACTCTCCACTCTCACTACTCTGATCTCCTTCCGTTATGTTCCTTGAGAAAGACTGACTTCTTGATCCTCCCTGACCATTGTCACCTCCCATCATCCATCCACTAGAACCTCTCACCGGGGGTTCCTACATCGTCAAGTCAGAGTGTGAATCAGCTAAGGACCCTGTTCTTGCTGCTCTCTGCTCTACCTGACCTCTAGGAGAATCTGCGGTGGCTGGCAAAGGCGTACTCGATTCTATGGGCCTCAAATGGTGGCAACTTTCACTCGGTGTCCTAATCCCTCCAGAATCAGTACTTTCTCCCATTACCGATTGTACCAGACTCCCATTTACTGCTTGATCTGGATCGTACACTGACACTATGGGGTCAGTGGTGACTGGCACTGTAAGAGCTTCTGGTAGCCTGATGATTGGATCTCTGCACTCCTCAGTGGTTGTGTTCCCATTCCCTCTGTTCTTGCTGAAATCCTCCCTTGTACTCCTACATCTGAGTTTGTCTGTGGTTCCCCACTTTCCTCTGTGTGAGCTCTCATTCCTTCCTCCGAATGTGGATTATATGGAGATGGATGTTCTACCAGTAACCTTTCCAAAAGACTGTCATCTTTATCACTATCATCTTCCTCTTCTGAGCATTTCTCACTTTTACTAACAGTGGAAAAAATCTATCTCCCTCAATGGTGTTTACCCTCCCTCTCTTCGCCAATGCATCCCATCGCGCATCTTGAAATGCCCTTATCGACTTCTTCACCCTTTCCTGACTTCAATCCCTTTTTCTTGCATGCGCTGCTCTTACCATACATCAAGCGCCTCAAACTGAGTTGGTTTAGGTAAAGGTCGTAATGCAGCCATCACTGATCTCAAATGGCACAACACATCAAATCTAAATAAACCATAATGTGGAAAAGCCAAATCTTCCTCATTTTCAATAATCTTTTGCCAATTCTCAGACCAAATTATTGTATGGAGCCCTATGTTCGTAGCCATGTAATGAGCTGGGGTATCCGCGGGCGGTGCTTCTTCAACCACTCGGTTTACCACGCCTCTATCTCCCCTACAAAGATCTCGCAATACCTTAAAGCTCTTCATGATGGAATCAACTTTTGCCCACAATGCTGTTGTTTTACTTCCTGATGTCACTTCACCAATACCAGCACGTCTCTACACAGACCGACCTATCACAACGCGGCACACTTGAACCTCACTCTTCCCCCCACGTTCAGCAGTTCCACTCCCTTGCAATTAGTCTTTCACACTCGGCACGTCTCGTTCACACAGCAAAGTAACTGTCTGTCCACCATACGACCGGACAGTCACTTAGACGACTGTCTGTCCACCAAACAATCGGACAGTCACTTGTAAGTGTCTACCTCAATCTGACAATTGTCTGTCCATGAAACGAGCGGACATCTGCCCTTAACCATCTGCCCACGAATGGCCGAACGGTCACATAAATAGTTGATAGGATCCATTCACTCGAGTTTACACACACACAGTAATGCATGACCTGCATTGGTCACTCAAACACTCAGTCTCTCATTCCCTATCTCGGGTGGGTTTGTCAATGACATCTCACGACTCCCACAATCAATGGCTGACAATTAAGGCTCTGGGTGTCATCTACACCACAATCTAGCTACCCTGGGATCTTAGGCTACTCGTCCAGCCTGACATCAAAATCTCATGGACCGCGTGTGCTCAAAGTCCGAAACCACAATCACTCAACTCTCATTCCTTCTCCACAAGACATCACACAATCAAATCATCCCCGCAATCTAACAACATCCCTATTCATACTCACTCCTCCGGGAACTGCTGTTTCCGCCGCACCATCACTTTCCGTTGATCATCACCAAACACCATCATCCTCCTCTCTCGATCCTCTGGACAATAATCTCATGGGCTCTATGGGTTTTTACCTAACCTTTCCCTATCTACTCCCCTTACTACAGAGGTAACCAGCCTCTCTCTACCAACTGGTTAAGTCCGGTTCCACCAAACTTACTAGGAACCCTGGGTCGACAGATCTTTTATTACCTGCTGAGAAGTATAAAGAGGAGTATCAGACATGGCATCAATTTATCAAAACCAATAACTGTAACTTGGAAAGATCATAGACTCTAGATTTAGTTTAGGGGATTTATTACAAAGCCAAAAACCACTGAATATACAAGCACCTCAAGATGAGGTTGTAAAAACATATTGGAACTAATACAAAACCAAACCTACGGATTAGTCTGCTCAGGTGAATCATGAAAAGAATAAACAACTTTATAAATAGAAAACTAGCAAGATGGCAACCAAGATCCCTAACACAGATATAAAACTCCTTACATTAAACGTTAGGGGTATGCACACGGCAAACAAATGATACGCCATCTTTGCATACATAAAGAGGTGACAAGCGCAGATAGCTCTCCTACAAGAGACACACCTGACAACGACGGAGGTAGACTGTCTGCGTAAAAAATGGTGGGGCATTATCTGTGACACAACATACTCCGCATTTGTCATAGGGCCCCTAATTTGGATTAGACCTGGGGTTCCCTTCAAGGAGCAGACACAAATAGTGGACAAAGACGGATGATACTCTCTGATAACGGGACTACTAGAGTGTCAATCAGTACTGCTGGGAAGCATATATGCTCCCAAAGTAGAGCAGGACCATTATTGGAGCCCCCTTACAGGAGTACTGGCCCAAAACAAATTGATCCCATGGCTTCTGTGGGGGGATTACAACTGCACCCTAGACATCTGTCTTGATAGATCTTACTCCCCATCGGCACAATCACCCGCGACCAAACAAACGGAACACTTTCGACACTGGGTAGATCACTGGGCATTGGTAGGTGCCTGGCGAGAGCAGAACCCAAACACTAAAATATAGTCTTTTCACTCCATCCCACATAATTTACGGGTAAGGCACTGCATCCAGCAAATAGTAGAGGTACGGAGAACACTGGAGAGTGCACTACAAAGGGCAGATGCAAAATTGGTGGGCTTAACAAAAGACATGGATAAAAGAGATGCCACCTCAGCGCAAGTAGCGGAGGCTAAAACATCTCACGCAGAAGCCATGAGGGACCTCTGCAAATATAACTTTAGAGAATATGCAGCCAGAGTACATCAGGAAGGTAATAGAGCAGGGACATGTCTGGCCTGGCTAGCCAAACAAGACACAGACACAAAACCAATCACAGAACTCTTAAATAAGACTGGAACCCCTAAACACTCACAAGTAGACATACTACACATATTTCACGACTATTACTCAGGAATCTATCGGGCCCCGATGCAGAGAACGCACAATGAGCTAACACAGTTCCTCAGTCCATTGCCTATACCCAGCCTCCCACCCGTTGACAAAAAGGCGTTGGAGACGAAGATTAAGCCCCCGGACATAGCTCACGCGATCAGAAAACTGGCATGTAACAAAGCACCTGAAATGGACAGTTTCCCGCTCAAGTATTATAGCGCCTTTGCAGTCCAGCTGATCCTCCGGGTTGTGTCCATGTACGAGGATGCGCTGACCAGAGGCGTGCTCCCGGGCTCGTTCCGGGAATAATTCTGGTGACATTCCCAAAGCCGCAAAGTTCCCACGCACGGCGTGTCTAATTCTAGACCTCTTAAAGGCCTTTGATACACTACTATGGCCATATTTATTTGCCGTCCCCCGTAAAATAAATGCCGGTCCAACCCTATTGGCAGACACACAACTCCTCTATAAGGGCCTCACATCCAGGGTGAGAGTAGGCAAACACATTTGCGCTCCATTTAAAGCGGAACAAAGGACCACACAGGGGTGGTCCATGTCCCCCTCCTGTTTGCTTTGGCAGTAGAACCCCTGGCAATACGCTTATGGCGGGAGGGTGAGGCATTGGGTATTCCAATAGCAGACACTGTGTATGGCTGTACTCAGATGACCTCCTGATCTATGTCAGAGATGTCACAAGTGACCTCACCCTGATATGGACAACACTAGGGGACTTTGCAGAGGCCTCCGACCTCAAAGTCAATTGGGATAAATCTACGATTTTCCCACTTAGCCCTCATCTATCCGCTCTGGACATATCAGTGGGAACCCAGAAAATCGCCTGGAATGCCGTGGCTCCTTGATATCTGGGAGTACGACTATATCACTCTCCTCAAGACCTCTACGAAGGGAATCATCTTAAGGCATTGGCGGGATTGCGATACAGTGGTAAACTTCTGCAAAACATTGCCCTTGGCCCCCATCGGACATGTAGTCATAGAAAAGATGATTATGGCTCCTAGACTGCTTTATCACTTCACCAATCTCACTATAATACCACCACGCTCCTTCTTTCGGGAGTTAGATACACTACTCACAACGTTGATATGGGGGGGTGGTCAACATAGGATAGCCTTAAGCACACAGTACTTACCTACGACTCAGGGAGGGCTAGGAGCTCCGCCCTTTGAGGCATACTTTCTATTGGCACAACTCCAGTGGTTATCTCATTGGAGGCAGAATGTCATACAGGGGAAACATTCACTGATGAAGGCCGCGTACCTCTTCCAGCCATCTGGAGACTGCTAATGCTGGGTACCTAACCACTACGCACATACCCTCTACAGATATCTCTAACCCGCACGTGCATGTTGCAAATCCACCGCATGTCAAAGGGAAATCCCCTGTACTCCCCACTACTTCCACTAATAGGACTTCCCCGAAGGGATAAATACTATACCACGGGAGCTCTTCAGATATGGACCAATCACGCAGTGACTGAGGTGGAGTCCCTGTTTGAAGACGGACAGCTAAGGACATATGCCCAAACGGTTGAAAGCTATGATCTCCCGCCAGGACAGTTCCTGATGCACAGGCAACTCTTAGGAAATGTTGGGATCTTAGTGAAGGGGAACCCTCGACACTCCCGGTAATACACACATTCCTACGTATGGGGGTTGGCAGACACTTAGTCAACTGGCACTACAAAACGATCTGAGAACTGATCAGTACTCCCTTAGATGCGTTACGACGGAAATGGGAAGACAAGGTAGGACGGGTATTCCATGATAAGGAATGAGAAAAGGCACAAGAGTATCCGAAAAAGGTCTCTAGGAATGCGCTTTTGAAAAATATTCAATTCAATATCCTCCACAGAGCATACTTCACACCACACCGACTTCACAGTTTCTATCCTGATGCACATTGTGCGTGTCCCCGCTGCCGGACTCCTGTGGCAAACTTTAAGCATATGTTCTGGGATTGCCCCACCATCCAACAGTATTGGGATAAGGTACACCCGACACTCCGAGCGACGGTCAATCTTCTGACAACATCCACATGGGAGGCATGTGCCCTGGAATTTCTTCCGCAAGAGAAACACCAAAAGGTTACAATGTCGGTTTGCATCCCTAGCCATTCTCTTAGCAAAAAGGGGGCTAGCCATGTACTGGTGGGCCCCAGTGGGACCCCCAGAAGCATCATGGGTAGGCGCTATGAAAAAGTGGGGCGCAGCGGAAGAAGAGGTATTAAGAGATGAGGAGGTAAAAGGGACACGTAAAAATCCCGGAATGGGCACAACTATTATTCCAATTCACTCAGGAGGCGACGACGATGGTAACACTGGAGGCCTCATAGCCTCAACCCCAAACTCGGTCCATATCCCCTATGGGACAGACAATAGCCAATACCAGGCAGCATCTGGACACATAAAGCCGACAATATATCTGGGTCATGCCAGAAAGGTTCCCCATCTCACACAGACAGTCTCACCCAACCCCTTTCCCCCTTACACACACAGCAGTACATTAACAATGGACCATAGCCAGCCACACCACTGATTAACACCAATATACATTTTGATTGCTCCCCACCATTCCCCACCCCCAGTTTTGCTCTCACAGTTAACAGTTCTGTTCTCTCCCTCAGTATTTCATAAACCAAATTATTCCAACTGGGAATGAAATCATAAATCCTATTCGAGACGACACACAAAGGTAGAGGTGAGTGCGAAACACCAACACACACCCCCGGGAAACCCACTCAACCAGGTTCCACAAAACATACTAATGTAAGGAGAGTTAAGCTAGAGGGTAACTCCCGGACTGTCTTACGGTATCCTATCCAATGTGCTTGATGTGCGATAGGATTGTGGACTTCTTATACACAGGTCATTCAAACACCTGCAAATGTATGTTCAAATATGTAATGATGAAATATCAACTTGTATCATGAAATGTAAAATCCCAATAAACAAATTTAAACAAAAAAAAATTGAACACAAGCAAAGACTGCTCCAACATTTAAGTCAGACTTCATCTGTGGCTAGGAAGTAAAAGCATTAACCATCCCTACTCTCTCTCTCTAAAGTAACATCCCTACTTAGCATTCCCAGGTAAAATCAATTAAAGGTGTCAGCTTGTGAAGACTTCCTAAGAAGTATTTTACAGAGTAAATAAGTAGCTGAAGCTACAGAGCTTATTCTAAGATGTTCCTTCCAGATCTATCTTTTGACCCCCTTCTCCTAACTCATCCTGTCTCCTTCTGCCTCTCCTCCATCGGGGCTCTTTGCCTAATACAAAATGCAAAGATGTAAAACACGCCCACAGATCACCTCATCCTAACGGACACCTCTCTTGGGTAGTTATCCACCATCCTCTCCAGATGTAGTCCGATGACCTTGGTTCCCAAGCCTCCTCAACGAGAAAGATTACCGGCTCCCAATTATCGACCTTCGGTTTACAATGTTTCTCTTCTCCTCCATGCCAAACTCCTAAAACTAAAGGCATTAGTTCTAACTAACAAAGGCAGCTTCTTCCACCTGCAACTGAAATGGGAGAACAGAACATCCTTGCATACACATGAAATTTGCTGACTACCTCCTAATGAGAACTTAACAGGGAAATTACATTTCCAGGCCTACACAATTCAGCTAACATAAGAATAAACTAACAGGCCTTTCATGGGCCCAAAGTGAACATCTCATCTAGGCCTTTAACATCAAATTTAATCACACATGCAATATAACATTTCATCTGCAAGCAACTACATTTCAATACAAATTTATCACAACTCATTATTTCTTGGTGCAGTCTTCATCGTGGTGCACGTTTAAACCTAATGCATTTCACTACACATGAGCTTTTCGTTAAGCAATTGCAATAGACATGAAGGGTTACACATTTCAACATGAAGGCCACGATATTTCTCTTACATGGCATGACACAATTTCTATTTATACACTTGCACATTTTTGTTATTACAACACATTTCTACCAATCAAATTAATACAACACAAGAATATATGCGGGTGCGGACTATTCATGATTATGATGCACCCCTACAATTTCAGAGCACCATCAAGCTCCATCAACACCCTATTTGGAAATTACTCTTATAAAATGTAAGAAAGCAACTTCAATATTATCCTTGGGAAGAGATAAGCCTTGTTGTAGTGAAAATCGAATTTAAGAGTATTTCATAAACCAAATTATTCCAACTGGGAATGAAATCATAAATCCTATTCGAGACGACACACAAAGGTAGAGGTGAGTGCGAAACGCCTACACACACCCCCGGGAAACCCACTCAACCAGGTTCCACAAAACATACTAATGTAAGGAGAGTTAAGCTAGAGGGTAACTCCCGGACTGTCTTACGGTATCCTATCCAATGTGCTTGATGTGCGATAGGATTGTGGACTTCTTATACACAGGTCATTCAAACACCTGCAAATGTATGTTCAAATATGTAATGATGAAATATCAACTTGTAACATGAAATGTAAAATCCCAATAAACAAATTTAAACAAAAAAAAATTGAACACAAGCAAAGACTGCTCCAACATTTAAGTCAGACTTCATCTGTGGCTAGGAAGTAAAAGCATTAACCATCCCTACTCTCTCTCTCTAAAGTAACATCCCTACTTAGCATTCCCAGGTAAAATCAATTAAAGGTGTCAGCTTGTGAAGACTTCCTAAGAAGTATTTTACAGAGTAAATAAGTAGCTGAAGCTACAGAGCTTATTCTAAGATGTTCCTTCTAGATCTATCTTTGACCCCCTTCTCCTAACTCATCCTGTCTCCTTCTGCCTCTCCTCCATCGGGGCTCTTTGCCTAATACAAAATGCAAAGATGTAAAACACGCCCACAGATCACCTCATCCTAACGGACACCTCTCTTGGGTAGTTATCCACCGTCCTCTCCAGATGTAGTCCGATGACCTTGGTTCCCAAGCCTCCTCAACGAGAAAGATTACCGGCTCCCAATTATCGACCTTCTGTTTACAATGTTTCTCTTCTCCTCCATGCCAAACTCCTAAAACTAAAGGCATTAGTTCTAACTAACAAAGGCAGCTTCTTCCACCTGCAACTGAAATGGGAGAACAGAACATCCTTGCATACACATGAAATTTGCTGACTACCTCCTAATGAGAACTTAACAGGGAAATTACATTTCCAGGCCTACACAATTCAGCTAACATAAGAATAAACTAACAGGCCTTTCATGGGCCCAAAGTGAACATCTCATCTAGGCCTTTAACATCAAATTTAATCACACATGCAATATAACATTGCATCTGCAAGCAACTACATTTCAATACAAATTTATCACAACTCATTATTTCTTGGTGCAGTCTTCATCGTGGTGCACGTTTAAACCTAATGCATTTCACTACACATGAGCTTTTCGTTAAGCAATTGCAATAGACATGAAGGGTTACACATTTCAACATGAAGGCCACGATATTTCTCTTACATGGCATGACACAATTTCTATTTATACACTTGCACATTTTTGTTATTACAACACATTTCTACCAATGAAATTAATACAACACAAGAATATATGCGGGTGCGGACTATTCATGATTATGATGCACCCCTACAATTTCAGAGCACCATCAAGCTCCATCAACACCCTATTTGGAAATTACTCTTATAAAATGTAAGAAAGCAACTTCAATATTATCCTTGGGAAGAGATAAGCCTTGTTGTAGTGAAAATCGAATTTAAGAGTTTTTCACTATTTGGACATGTAAAACTTAACAGTACATGTCCTACTTTTTATATACATTGCTCCCTGCCCTCTAGGTGGTCCAGTGTGTACTCTGGGGTGACATATGTATTCAAAGGGAAAGTTTGGTTCTTAGTTTGCCAGGTCGAAATGGCAGTGTGAAAGCTGCACACACAGGCTCTGAGCCATGTTTAAATGGCTGCTTTAGGTGGGTGGCACAACCAGCGCTGCAGACCCATTAGCAACATTTAATTTACAGGCCCTGGGTACATGTTGTACCTCTTTAATAGGGACTTATAAGTAAATTATATATGCCAATTGAGAATAAGTCATTTTTACCATGTTTAGAGGAGAGAGCACAATGAATTTAGCACTCGTGAGCAGAGGTAAAGTACACAGAGTCCAAAAAACTAGGTCAGTAAAAATAGTGGACTAACTGATAGATTCATCATCGGCATGCTTTGCGAGTCTGTAATAGCGATTATTAAGGAATCGCTATTACAGACTCGCAAAACAGGATTCATGTAGTAATCGCAATATTTATTGCGATTTCTACAGCTTCCTTATTTGCGATTAGCTAATTGCGAATCGCAAATAAGGAATAACTCCCCATTCATTCCTATGGGCCTAAAGGCCCATAGGAATGAATGGGAAGACATATCAATGTGCGAATCGCTATTAGCAATTCGCATATTGAGTTTGCGATTTCAAGGGTGCAGGGGTGTCCAAAGGATACCCTGTTGCACCCCTGAAATGATATTGGATGCTGGTGTTACGCACACACATGTCCCAAGGACATGTGTGTGTGTAACATACCACTTAGAAAAATGCACTTTAGTGCATTTTTCTAAGTTTCCGCTATTTACCACGAGGTTTGACTTCGCAGTAAATAGTGGCCCAAAATTGCGAATTTGCAATTTTTAAATGTTTGATGAATTGCATTTAAGGAATCTCAAATAGAGATTCCTTAAATGCAATTTCTCGCAATTTAGCGAATTCTATAATAGCGAATTTTTGCATATGGGATGATGAATCCCAAATGCAAAAATTGCGCTCGCAAAGGGCCAGATTCTCAGAATCTGGCCCTTTGCGAGCCGATTTCTCTTTGATGAATCTAGCTGTAAGACAACAAGTTGGGGAGAAGACCACCCAAGGCTGACAGGTCTAACAATCCCCCGTGGCACCAAAACACCTGTGGTTGGTAGTGCACTGTGCACATTGCATATTGAAATTAAAATGGCTAGGAGAAATGTCACTTAGGCGTTGTGATATTTTACTGTCACAGAAAGAGCACTTTTGAGAAGGAAAAGGGTTTGCTAATGGATTAAAGTGTTCTTGCTCCTCCTATGGGATATTTCCTTTTACTGACAGAAATACAAGAAGTTCATGCACTTCTGAACAGGTGTCAATTTATTGGGGCCATGCTGGCACTTTTAGGAAGAAACCAGGTAATTTGGTGCACATTGACTCTGCGTGTTGCTAGTGTTGCTGGATCGCAAGGGAGCAGTGCTGGTCCTTAACTGAAAGCCCTATATCTCACGACAGTGAGTACTGGCAGTTCGCACAATGTGTGCTATCCTTTCCATAAGGCGGTACTGGCCAGTTTTCGGACGGCCATGAACTTAAGGACAGCAAGTTCAACATGTTGCCAAGAGCTTGTTTATCCATTTAAAGCAGCACAAGAGGGACTGTGTGGCCTCATGGTATGTTTTCAGGGGTCTGTACAGTGCTGTATTGCCAGCCGTGTGGGCTCAGTCATATTTGGGGATAATCTGTGCAAGCCAAATGCACTTTATGAAGGAATTTGGAGCAGGAGTGTATTTGTCAATAGCTACATGAAACTAATTCGTTCTCGTAACAATTTGAGTTTGCTGATCAGTAGTGTGGCGACTTCATGTAAATGTTTGGATGTGAGTCACATACGTATTTGATCACATTGCTAAATGTAAAGGCTGGGCATCCTCTTGCCCCCTTCTTCCACGACAAGCCTGCCGGGACCCACAAGTCATCTCAGATGACTCACTGAAGAACCTCAGTTCTGCAGTGAGGGCCAGTAACCCTCCCCAGCAGTCTCCAGATCACCTGGTGACTGCCAAAGACAAGTCCAATGTTTGGGGCAGAAAAGCAACATTCCTTTGCAACAGCTCGACAGTTGTTACCTTGGGCGGCCCCTCAGGCTCTAGGAAAAACAATAAATCATGCCTTGCACAGGTGAGAGCGACTGTAATTACTTTTCCATTAGAGCAGACTCATCGGACGAGGTGTGCTGGTTTGGCTGCAGGCATGTCACACCTGCTAGCCTCCCTCCCGCCTGACATCAAAGGCTTAGCCAGGTACGTGTCTTTAATCTTGCAACGCCGGTGATTTGTCGGTGAATCAATCACTGACCGCACTGACAGAACAAAGAGAGCGCCCGTGGATGGCCTGAACGGATTCTAATCGTTTTTTAATTAGTTTGGACTGCCTAAGTGGAGTTTAATATGCTGGACTATTTCAAATCACCCAGAGGGGGACGGGGCTGTTGGGCGGAAGGTTTTTGAAAGGCCGGTGGGACTGGGATAATGTCAGTCACAAGTCAGACTCCGTACTGGCCTTGACTTCACCCTTTTTTCCACTGTCCTTGTAATCACTGATCTTAATGTATCAGTGCACAAGGCAGCCTAGGCAGAGGTTTGAACTTTGAACTGAGCTTGTTTTGGATGTAAACCCTTGAAAATACAGCCTCATGTCACACATTTTCCGTGCTCAGGACCTTTTTTTAAACAAATGTTCGATTTATGATATTTGAATCCAGTCAGTTTAATTGAGCTAAGGATCGTAGCTGGATAATGCACTTGATTCTTACAGAAAAGACTTTAGCTGTACTATTTGACCTGATGTACCATTAACTTTAGGGAAAGCCTGGTATTTGCAAATTTACAATGAATCGAATGCATTTTGTGTGTTAGGAAAGCTTTTCCAGCTCTCAAATTCCCTTTTTGCTTCATTACGAATTCCAACTAGGAGGGGGCACAAGTGCGTGTCACAATGACATGTATCAATGCTTGGCGACCACAATTGTAATTGCAAACCATTGAACATACACTAACACCTGAGTTGGGGTGGTATCGAATTGCTATTGAGGATTCCAGGGAGGGAGCTTCCCTTTGTGAATCAGGTTGGGTGGACTCGGGCAGCAGTTGAAGGGACCGCTACTTGCTGCCCCAAACCCTCCTCGATGTCTTCACAAGCGGAAATCAGCTTTTTTTTTAAGACAGCAGGTGTCTGTTTAAGGAAGTCTGTTAAGAGAAGAGGTCTGCTTCTAAAAACAAATGTTTTCCGTTTGGAAATGCAAATGTAGATACATAAGTCTGCTGTTCCTCATAGGCCACCACCCTGCATCCACAGCCAATCGTAGGGAACCACAAATACTAAACTGCCAAATGAATAATTTCGTGACCTCCCACAAAATGAGACCATTTCTGGTACGACCTCTTTGTACACAGGTTGTATAGCATATTTCAACTTCCTGGTTTGTGAACAGGCCCAGGGGTTACTACACTAGGCCCAGTGATCATCTGGCTCGTGCCCTCCAATCAGTTCTCAAAACAAAAGAGCTACGCGACAGCTTAGCTTGGGTGGGGAGGGGTCTTTCCAATGGTGACAGTATTGCTGGCAGGAGAATTGAATGCTGAATGAAGCCGGTGCGTCACACATCTGTGTCATTGCTGGTATGCATTTTTCACAATAACTGCGGTTCTTGGTAGACACAATAGCTGGGTTGTTTCCTTGTTTATTGAGTGCAGGCCACTAGCATTGCATCTTTACTACACCATCCACGCCACTCACGGTTGTACTCAGGTTGGTGTTGCAGTCCTGTCTGACAGCTGACAGTGTCCGTTGTCATGCGAGTGTACATGTGCTGCAGACTTGGAAAGCACCACTATGCACAGTGCAGTTCCGCACCTGCCAGTGGGCACTGGGCAGAGTCTGTACATTTGAACTTTTTTGTCGGTGTGGCCACGCATTGAACCCTGAAGGCAGCATCCTGGTGAAATGGTTTGTTGCCTTGCTCACCAGTCTAACACTGCCCAGGTCTTTCTGACTGTCAGTGAAGAGTTAAAGTGATGACGAGGAGCAGTGGCATTCAGTCTGGGGGTGTGTGAAGCTGCGGAGAGTTTTCCTAAAGGCTGGGAGTTTGTACTCAAACAATTGTATTGTATTGTATTGTAGGTGTACTTATATATCGCGGTCCTGTCGCCCCAAGGGCATCCTGGCGCTTGAGATCCGGTCAACAACACTTCCACTGCTCAGACATCCCTAGGGAAGAGAACAATGCATCAGTGCTTTTATATGTGTGTATTGTGTGCAATAAAATTGTATTTTCTATACTGAGCAATATGCGTTGCAGCATGGAGTGTTCCTTAAGACACATGGAAAGAAACCAATGGATTCCGGATGGTGCAGTTTATAAATACTGCCCACCCCAGCAAGTATTTTCTAGAGTATGCCCCTGGTGCTGTGGCATCTAGTGTACATATGGTGCTGGACACTGTGAACACTGTATTGTAGGGTTATGAAAACAGGTGAGTGCATACTCCTTCTTAGTGAATGTTGATATTCTTTTTGACCAAAGAAAATTCAAAATTCCAAGTAATATTAGTTTTCTGCCTTTATTCATCTCATTTGCATCCTAGTTCATGGATTATCATCATACTCCAGAATGTTACAGGAATAATTTTATGTAAACATGCAACAGCCGACACGTATATATATTTGTAATATATTTGTTGGTCTTTTCAACATACAGATTGTACATATAGCAGCATGTGCCAAGGCATGGGTATAACACACTAAATGGTCACTGTCCCAATACCGCAGGCCTTTAACCTGCGTACAACTGTAGTACTATGCACACTTTTCACGGGTGTCCCTTCCTTCTGCTTCTCCCATATGTATTTTCCGTATCATGACGTAATCATGAGCAATCTTACAATTTCCTGCCCCAACCCACCCCCTAAGCTTATGCGCTGCGGATCAAGTACCCTGCCTCCCCTCTCAACCCCTTTCGCCCAACAAAAAAACTCCCCCCACCCTACCAACAATGTCTGGTGTAGGATCCCGTATGGCATACCCTGATGGGCCGAATCTCCTAATTTCTTTTGCCCCTTCCGGTAGAACCATGCTTCCCTGCCTCTCTTCCCCTGTCGCTATTTTCTGACTCCCGCCCTGAGTGTACGCTCCCCCGTCGTGTCGTTATCTTCTCCCTCTCTACCCCCATTTACCAGCTCTGCCACCATAGCCCTCCAAGACTGTACGTCTTCTTCTAGTCTCTCATCTTTTCTGACCGCTGCATTCAAATCACCTCTGCAGTCACCCACTCCTGCACATCCCGCACCCACTGAGATATGCTGGGCGAACGGCGGCCCATCCATGATATGGCAATCCACATCTTTGCAAGCACCAGCCCTAAAAGGACTAGCTTTCGACTAAGGTTTTTCTTCTTGGGATGAAGCAACAATCCCAGAAATACCACACAGATCTCACCTGCTATCTCCCAGACTGTCACCCCTCAGTATCTCTAGAACCGACGCCCAGTATCCCTGCAGCTCAGGACATGTCCAGGCCATGTGTATGAACGCAACCTCCGCTTCTCCACACCGTGGACACTGCCCCTACCATTCTGCATAAATCTTGCGTAACACCCTCGGGATCAAGTATGTTTGGTGTACATAGTTAAATTGAATTAATTTAAACCACGTGTTTGCACTCACTTGTTTGTCCCCTTCATAGTTCTTGACCTAGTCCTAGTCGCTAAAGGTATCCCCTGTCAGCGCCTCCCTTTTCTATTGAATTGGAAACCCCCCTATTACGCCTGATAGAAATGTGAAACCAGTCTTCTGCATTTAGACATTATTAACAAAGTCTGTAGCGTCCAGCAGACTGCAGCTTCATCCGTGAACGAGGGCCAGAGGTCCCTTGCCACCTGAACAATCTTTTCATATTGTGAGATTTGCCCTGGACCCAGCTCAAACCTCTCCCGAGCCTGTTCATGTGTGATGTATCTTGTATTATCATAAAGGTCGCCCATGGGCTGACAACCTCCCTTCCGCCATTTTCTTACCGACATTGAAGCGGAAATCTGCCACATTGGCTGGACCACCCATAGGGGCATGTCCGGAACATACGGAGTCCTCTTCATTACTTTCCGGACCGTCACTTCCCACATCTCCGCCACATTTCGCACTATATAGGGGCATGTCAGAGGCACCCCTATCTCCATCATCAGTAACTTGTGTAGCTTCCTTTCCCCAAAAGGTCCCGCCAGCAGGATCTTTTCTCAGTTGTTGTCCTCATCCAAACAATGCACTGCATGCTAGAGCTGTGCGGCGATGTAAATAGTATTCCAGGCAAGGGACCTCCAACCCCCCCATCTGCCAAGTTCGTTTTAGAGTGGCCAGAGTAACTCGTTTGCGTTTGGACCCCCATGACAAGTCTACAAGAAGCTTGTCTAATTCAACAAATACGGATCGGGGGATCTGATAGAAGGAGTGCTGCATGGCATTCAGGACCACCATTTTTGTCAGCGCTATCCTCCCTATAAAGGATAATGGCAACTCCCGCCAGAAACGTACCGAGCCTCTCAGACCCTCCACGACCCTCCAGATATTATGCACCAGAAATTGCTCCGCAGTATCTGCTAGACGAAACCCCAAATATTTTGGTGCAGACTGGACCCATGGGAGACCCACCTCTGGGAGGTCTTCGTCCACGCATAGGGTCAGTTGTCCCAGAGGAACCAACTTGGACTTCCCCTGCTTGATCCACAAGCCTGACACACTCCCAAACACCTCCAAAGCACGCAACAGCACTGGCACCACCCTCCCGGGTCCCTGACGTACACCAATGTGTCGTCTGCATACATGGACACCATGTGGTTAGATTCACCAACCTTGATCCAGAATGGTACCCTCCTTGTTCGGAGGTCCACCGCCAGGGGCTCCATCGCCACAGCAAAAAACAATGGCGATAGTGGGGCACCCCTGCCTGGTACCCCAATGTAGTCGCAAGGCCCGAGACACTAACCGCCCCACTTTAATCCTAGCACAGGGCTCCGAGTACAGCAGCTGCACCCATTGTAAATACCAGCCTCCCACTCCCATTGTTTGCAGAACCTCCCATAGATATGACCACACCACAGAGCCGAACGCTTGTTCGATGTCAAGAAGTGCCAACGCACATTCCTCCTGCTGAAGCATGGGCGAGTGCCATACATGACACAGGCGTCTGAGGTTCATGGCCATGCTACGCTGAGGAATGAAACCCGCCTTATCCAAGTGAGAAAGCCTTCACAGGTATGGTTGCAAAAGCACGGCCATAACCCCGCTAAGGATCTTCATTTCAAGGTTAATTAGCAATTGACAACCTGAGCATAAACACTGAAGTAAAGCACTTATAAAGTCCAAATCTCAGTCCTTAGGGATTTCTTCTTTCTTTTATTCCGAGGTCTTTAAACATACATCCGTATTTCAGTCTTCATAACAACTGTCCGAGCCACAAAACATGCCAACACGTGTTTGGTCTATAAAGCTGTAAGCCATAGACTTCATCAGTGCTAGAAAAAAAGCAGAGTAGCTACATTACAACATGATACACAAAGTTCTTACACTGATTGTACAGAAACTCCTTCAACCCTTGGATCACTATCCCAAGTGAAAATGCAAGATGACGTACAGCATAAGGATGTCTTAAATCAGACCAAACAGAGGCATGTCTCTTAATAAATCCCATTTGTTTTAAAAGACAGAAAAAAAGGGAGAAGAAATCAAAGAAAAGGGCACCAAAAACGTGCATTCGTGCTCTCCTACTAATGAGTATCGTAGTGAAATAACGTGAAAAAAGATAACAATAAACCAAAATTTACCACACCACTTAGTGCACATAATAAATTTCTCCAGACACTCACACTCAAAAAACTCGTATTTGCTAGAGTCATAAAGTCAAAATGAGGTCGCAATAATCCATATGTCCTAAGTAAAAACACAAAGCCAAAATATCCAATTTGTTAAAAAAAAGGGTTGCTTTAAGTTATCCAGTGGACAAAACGTAACTACGCAGCACCAAGCATTGACCATAATCTGGCAGCAAACTATAGCAGTCTTAAATCCATAAAGTATACAGACTAAAAAGGTTAAAAAACATAATTTCTCCTGGTACAAATACTCTGAGAGGGAGAGCCCTATCTGAAAAAGTAATGCAAGGTTCACTGAATTAGTCTGGCAGCAATCTCCGTAACGAGCAATGTCCATTAACCACTACCACCCAACAGTTAAGTACATGAAATATATAAGCCATGAGAGTATAAAACGTAATTTCTCGCGATCACATGTACTCAAAAGATGAGACCCGTGTAAAGTTACGCACAAAACCGTTAATGCCCTAATAGTGTATTAATCAATTCAAACAGCATCCATGCAATAAGAAGGTAGCATATTCCTAAAGTACGAGGGAGGAAAGTATTTCTCGTGTATCCCGCGGCGTGAAGCACCGACGCCATCTTGAACCACCTATTTGTATCCAAGGTGCATCAACCTAGAAGACGGTACAATCGGGAATCGTCCAGGCTAGTATGCGACGTACATGTAAACAAACGCAATATTGAACTGTTAAAAGTAACCAAAATATCCAAAAAGCCCGAAGCCAAACCAATCATAAACTCAACCAAACCCAAGAAACAATAAAGCCGGGCAGCCTCAAGTTATAACAATATAAAATTCCATACTATCAAACTGCCATATCAATTCATATATATATTTTAATAAAATCGAATAACTTTATTTAGTATGCATTGATACCTTCTCTATGAACAAATCACGTGTGCAAAATACCCACTCAAATTACATGTAGACACAAAGGGGCATATTATCAAGGACAGGCGATACATTATCACCGCTTTTATCGGCAGGAACTGCCGATAAAGCGACGATAATGGCCTTGATAATATGCTCTATGAATTCCGATCGAAGCCCATGTTAGATGTGTTCACATCTAACATGGGCTTCGATTGGAATTCATAGAGCATATTATCAAGGCCATTATCGCCGCTTTATCGGCAGTTTCCTGCCGATAAAAGCAGCAATAATGTATCACCTGTCCTTGATAAGATCCCCCCTGATTCCCAGTTTTATTGAGGTTAAGCAGGGATATGGGCCTGTATGACCCTGGAAGTTGATCGTCCCTGTCTGCCTTAGAGAGCATCACCACCACCACTTCATTCATGGATGCCTGCAACTGAAAAGCCTGTTGTATACCTCAAGGAGGTAGTCTGCCAGGGAATGTGCACATTTCTTATAGAATTCGGCCGGTAGGCCGTCACCACCGGGACTCTTGGCTGATTTCAGAGACTTAATCCCTCCCAGAATGTCCTCCTCCATGAGTGGCACATCCAGCAGCTCTCCATCTCAGCATGGAAGCCCTAGCGTATTAAGAAAATCCCCAGGTCCTCCCGCGTGGGGTCCAGGTGCCGCGTGTACACTCGGTCATATGGTCCGCCAGGGTATCCAGAATGCCATGCTGGCTGTACACCATATGCCCATCTGCAGCCCTCATCTGCACTATAACTGAGGCTGCGTCTCAGTACGGATCAACCTCGCCAGCAGTGCTCCGGAGCAATCTCCCTCCACATGCAGACACTGCCAGTGTACGGTGTAATGAAACTTCTCCAGGTGGCCAAATGCTGCCAAAAATTCCTCCCGCTTCTCCCTCCACTCAGTCCAGTATTGAGGCTCTGATGACAACACCCCCTCGAAATCCGCCAGTCATCGTTCTTCAGTCTGCACGTCCCTTTCCAGTTGCTTCCGAACGCCATAAGTTGTGCTGAGGAAATCCCCCCGCACAACCACCTTCATTGCTTCCCATTCCATACTCCGCAATGTCGCTGAGCCCCAGTTAGTCCGGAAATAAGACGTAAGTTCCTCCTCCAGCTTCCCGGTGAAGGGCAGGTCTGTAAGCGCCTCCTCTTGGAGCCACCATGTAGCAATCACGGCTCTGGGTCTGGCCATACTCAGCGTTGCCAGCAACAGGGAGTGGTTCGAAATGTGCCTCGGAAGGTAAGTTACCTCCACCACCTTAGGCGTCAAAGTCTGCAACACCAAAAACTGATCTAGCCTACTGTACGTGTTGGATGCCGGGGTGGAACAAGAGAACACCCGGGACGCCAGATGCTGGATCCGCCATACATCAGTCAAACCCATCCTCCTCATCACATCTGTTGGAGCCCCAGTCATGCGTGGTTTGGTATTCATATGGGGAGGCTCGCGGTCCAACGTCTCATCCAGGACACAATTAACGGCATCCAGGAATATAACTTCTCCCCCTAAGTATGGGGTCGCTACCTTCATCACATCATAAAAAAAGGCAGATGCCTCCACATTAGGGGCATAGACGTTTATCAGGCATACATCCTGGCCATCCAGCACCCATGTAATACTACATAACGTCCCTCAGGATCCCGCACATGATGTAAATGCTGGAAAGGAGTCCCAGGAGCCACCCAAATCAGTGCCCCCCCGGGCAAATCCCGAGAACAAGGTGGCCTAAATCTGTCCGCGCCATCTATGTCTAATAAATGGTAGCGTCTCTCCCCAAATATGTGTCTCCTGCAACCCCGCTATGGCTAATTTATATCTCTGTAAAAATGCATGCACCCGTCTTCATTTCTCTAGCGAGGCTATTCCCCTTATATTCCATGTGAGTAGCTTTGTCAAGGAGGGAGCCATAAGCCCATACATTTAGTGGCCCATTCCCGTTCCCATCCCGCCGGGACTGTTACAGATGCATTGTCCCATGCACGTCTCTTTCCTTGTCCGCCTTGATTTGTACACATATCAGGAGAAACAGAGTTAATGGTAATATAACACTGGTATCTTGTATATGGCATCCTGGAATGCCATCCTGTTCATATATGTGTTTTCTGTAAATGATGTTCATGTATTATGTAATGTTCTAAAACTGTGGCTCCATCATGCCGTAAGTAATAGAATAATGTGTAGTTATTCTGTGCAAACCCTGGGCCTGAAAGACAGTTGGGCCACACCCAGGACCACACCCAGCAATCCCTGGGCCTGACACACAGTTGGAAGCCACACCCGGTTTGCCACAAACCCTGGGCCTGAAAGACAGTTGGGCCACACCCGGACCACACCCAGCACCTGCTTATGAGCCTATTTAAACCACTCCCCTACACTATTGGCCTCGTTGCTTCAACACACTTACCTAGCTCCAGCTTTTCCAATCGTCATCTCCTGCTTGACAGTCTTGCATCAGCAATTTCCTGGCTTCTGGTTCCAGGCTGAGTCTCCGGTCCGCGTCTTCTTTTGTGTCGTGTTCCCTAAAAAAGAAGCGCACAGAGAAAACATGCTTTAGGGTATTTTTTGGAAGACAACTATCCCACTGTGAGTCTGCTTACATTTAAACTTGGAACTTTGGCTTTAGAACTTGAAACATTGCTTTTTGAACTGCGCATACTATTAGAACTATATTTCTTGGACAAAAGGAACACACTTCCTCTCGAGTGTTACAGCGAGTTTTCCCGTAGGACCCAGAAACTACTGACATTTATAAAACACAGACTAAAATAGAAGATTGTTCCTTTTTAAAGTGTGAAAATAGTTATCGTAAAGCTAAGTTAGCCTTAAGGATCACAACAGCACAAATGTGGTTTTGACTACTAATATTTTGATTGTTAAACTTATTTGATAGTATGTTAATGATTGTATTGTTTATTGCAGATTGCATAAATCAACCAGTAGATTGTTAGATCAACCCAAAATTCTGTTGAACCCTACGTAGTCTGTAGCTAATAATTATAGGAGTCATTTTGTTACAAGTTTATGATAACTGTAAGAAGATACTGCCTCACAGATATACACATTTTAATCTTCTGTGTTTTGTATTTAGGATTATAGTAGAAAACTCAAGCCACTATCCAGTTACATTCTGTTTATTGTATTCTGTGAATACTCAAGCCCACAGAAGCCCTGGTCCCCCTAAAGAAGACCGCTGGAATCTTCTTGTTTCTCTTCTCTTTTCATCCCAACCCCTTTTCCCCCCTGAGACTACCATATTGATCCTAAGTTATATCTTGGTATCGCAGCTAGTTTCTAGAGGGATTGGGGACCTGTCATCTCATCGTTCACATTGTCATCAAGGTGAAACAATCTGAAGCACAGGTGAGTGCCTCTTAACATGGACATTCTCAACCTGATCGTTCAGTGGCATATTTCAACCCAGACATGTGTCCCCTTGTCGTCCCCAACACCTGAAAAATATCAACCACAACAGTGCGAACTGTCTGATCCCCCCCCTCACCCTGGGCAGTGAAACAATACCTTCCCCTGCTAACGTAGCGAGTGAACATCTTCATCTCCCGCCCTATACAACCCCCCTCAGGCTCATTCAAAAACAACATAGGATTCCTTCCAACGTTCCTTCCCCTGAGACCCAGAGCGCACCCTATAGGAGCACACTCCTACCCCCTGTGAACATCAGTGCCACGCAAGTGACTAGATCTCAAAACTGGCACAAGGACTGGGCCTCTAGCTCCCGAGAGAGGATCCAGCTGCTAGTGAGGGGTGTGTGCCACTCCCCCGTGGCCCGCATAGACATTTCCTCTTCACCCCAAACTTAAAACATGCATCAAATAACATTTAGTTTCACAAGTGGTATTTTACAGGGACTTATCTGTATATCTAGTGTCCCAGCCATCGTCCTCATTCCCTACCAATTATTCAGTCAACATTTGTGTACGGGATAACCTCAGACAAGGCTAGTATTGAGTCCTGTGAACCCTCCACCACCTGCAAAGTTCCATCTGCGCACACTTGAACTCTCCCAGAATCCCCGGTTCCCGTTGTCCTGTTCCTTCGGACATTCGTCGTTGTCATCTATTTCGGTCCAAGGACATTGTGCGCTGTCCCGACTGTGTCTGCATACTATTTCGGACCTCCCGATCCTGCACCCTCTGGGTATAATCCAGAAAAATAGCAAAGTGATGGCCTTCAAATTGTAGGTTGGGCTTGGTGCGGGGAGACTGTAGAAGGAAGTACTGATCCCGATAACTAAAGAAGCGGGCTATAATGGCCTTCGCCAGTGCTCCTGGCCTTGCCGGGGGAACCAATGCCCTGTGGGCCCTTTCAATGTCAAAAAATGTGGACGGTTTCCCGGGGGCCATGATCTTAGTTATCCAGTCTTCCAAGAACAACTCAGCGGAGGGCCCTTCTGCCCTCTCAGGAAGCCCCACGAACCTCAAATTATTCCTTCGGGAGCGCCCCTCCTGATCTTCGGCGTGCTCGTCCAGCCTTATCCTCTTCCTCGTTACGTTAAACGTTACGTTACGTTACGTTACGTTAAAATTATTTGTAACGCGCACTATCACCGTAGGTTTCTTGGCGCTCAATGACAAATAACGTGATCCAGAGTGAGAGGGTTTATTCATATGCGGATTGAAAGAGCAGAGTTTTCAACAGTCTGCGGAAACAGTCATAATTTTGGCAGAGACGGAGGGAGAGTGGTATTGAGTTCCAGGTGGTAGGAGCCAGAACAGAAAAACTCAGGCCACCATGCTTTTTCCTTTTAAATTTGGGAACGACGAGGAGATTTTGGGAAGCTGAGCGAAGGGCTCTAGAAGGGAGGTGACGGGATAGGACCGAAGAGATGAACACAGGGGCTGCATCCGAGAGGGCCTTATAGGTAGTGCATGCCAATTTGAAGGTGCAGCGTTTAGAGACAGGGAGCCAATGTAGACTA
The DNA here is from genome assembly GCF_964263255.1 of Lissotriton vulgaris. Classification (NCBI taxonomy): domain Eukaryota; kingdom Metazoa; phylum Chordata; class Amphibia; order Caudata; family Salamandridae; genus Lissotriton; species Lissotriton vulgaris. The sequence goes on from NC_141695.1 coordinate 713,799,862, forward strand.
CGGAGGAGAGGAGTGACGTGCTGATGTTTAGGCTGGCGGAAAATCAGGCGGGCGGCCTGATTTTGCACCAGCTGTAGTCGGTGGAGGTGACATGCAGGGATTCCTGCATACAGAGTGTTGGCATAGTCGAGCCTAGAGGTGATCAGCGCAATAACAACTTGGATCAGGGCTTCTTTGGTGAGAAACCTGCTGATCTTGCGGATCCGCCTGAGATGGAAAAAACAGGCCGAGGTGACCGCGTTGATTTGCGGTCTCATGGATAGATCTTCTGAAATGATCACCCCCAGGCTTTTGACTGAGCTCACGGGAGTGGGTGCTGTCCCCAGGGATGTTGGCCAGAAGGTGGAGTTCCAAGGATGATTGGGGCCTCCTACCAAGACGAGCTCAGTTTTGGTAGGGTTCAGCTTTAAGTGGCTGTGGTACATCCACTCCACGATGGTCAGCATGGTGGACTGGAAATTCAGACGGGAGGAAGGGAGGGAGTCTATAGGAAAGATTAACTGGAGATCATCCGCATAGTTGAAAATCTTGACTGGGGAATTGTGAAGGGAGGCTAACAAGGGTTGAAGGTACAAGTTAAAAAGAAGAGGGGAGAGTGCAGAGCCCTGAGGTACACCACAGGGGAGGGAGGTGAAGGGTGCGGAGAAGGTGGAGAGGTGAACGGACTGCGAGCGCTGGTGAAGGAAAGATCTGAGCCAGTCAAGGGCTAATCCCTGAATGCCGGCGTTATGGACACGGTCGATCAAGATGGTATGATCGACCGTGTCGAATGCCGCCGAGAGATCCAGTAGGACAAGGGCTTGAGGAATGTTTTTGTCAGCGCCCTTCCTGAGAGTGTCCATGACTGCTACAATGACCGCCTCGGTGGAGTGGAGGGGTCTGAATCCTGCTTGTTGAGGGTCTAAGAAGTACGATTTCTCTATAAAAGAGCTCAGGCAGTGGGTGACGTGAGTCTCCAAGATCTTTCCAAGGTAGGGGAGGAGGGAGATGGGTCTGTAATTGCTAAGAATAGATGGGTCTGCATTGGGTTTCTTGAGTATGGGTAGGACTGCAGCTTGCTTGAAAGAGGATGGGACCTTCCCGGTAGCGAGGGAGTTGTTAAGTAGAGCTAGAGGAGGGCCTGGACATTCAAGAAAAGCTTCTTTCAAGATCTGCGGGGGACAGCAGTCTTTAGGGGATCCTGATCTGATTTTATGAAGGAGAGAAACAAACTCTTGTTGGGATATGGGTGGGAACTCTGTCAAGGTACTGGTATTAGTGGGAGGAAGCGGGAGAGGAGTAGGAGATGCCGGAGTCGGAATATTGTTTTTTATTGTCGTGATTTTCTCTATGAAATAAGAGTTAAGAGAATCACAGAGGGTTTGGGTCGGCTGGGGTTGGGGAGTGACTCTATCTGGCAGGGAAAGCTCATTGACGATGGAAAAAATGTCTTTCGTTTTATTATTAGAGTCCAAGATTTTTTCGGAGAAATATGCCGTCTTGGCAGCCAGGATTGATTGTTTATAAGATTTAAGGGTTTCGTTATATGTGAGTTTGAGCTGTGGGTCGTAGTGACGACGCCAGCGGCGTTCAGTTTGCCGGAGGGTTAGTTTTTCCGCTTTGAGTTGGTCCGTGAACCAACGTTGTGCGTCGTGGGGGCGTTTTGCTTTGATTCTTTTAAGAGGGGCAACTTTATCACTAGCCTGACGCAGCCAATCATCAAGTATGACAGCCTGACTCTCTAGTGATGTCAGCGACGTGGGAGCAGTGGAGGCTAGGGAGTCATGAAACTCAGGCAGGTTGGCCCTTTTCCAATTACGAGCCATAATATTTTTAATACAGGGGGGCGGGCACAGAGTGTGCAAATGTAGGTGAAAGTAGGTGAAAGGAGATGAAATAATGGTCGGACCAGGTCAATAACTGTGGTCCATAGAGCCTTTACCTCTGTTTGAAGAGCATCCATATTCTGCTCCACAGACGTGACCCTGTCCGAGACCTTACGCAGGTCACATCGTAGAAGGCTGACATTGATCGCCACCGTGTCAATTCTGGTCACCATCTTGTTCCTGGTTGTCTGCACGCTGCCAATATATTTCTCAGAGAGGGATCTCGCACGTCCTCCCCCTGTGCCCTCTCCTCATCAGCCTCCTCATGCACATCCGCCTGCTGTAGTCCCTGGGGTAGGGGCTGCGCATAATTCAGAATTTTGTTTGTTTGCGCCTTAGCACCCTTATACTTCCCCATGGTGGGCACTGATCAATCACCTCCACCACTCCTACCAGCGCAAACAAACCCCGGGATCCACTTCACCGTCCTCTTTCCACCTTGACAATCTGGCTCCCAGGTTCTTAGACAATCACAGCCAGCGGGGCCCACCTTGGTCAGCACCGGCAGCCATGCATGCAGGTCGCTGCTTTATCTCACAATCCCACTGAGGCTGCTTCCCAGTACCAGTATTTGCCATGCCTCCACCACTATTATACTTCAGCAGCCACACTAGAGCTCCATTGTAGCCTGCACTGTCTTTCCGCCGCCCCCTAGATACCTGTCCAGCATATTGGGGTCACAAGCATTCACGCCGCAAATTTCTGGTGGACTCTCCCCACTGTACCACTAGGAGGGATTCCCTCATGCGGCTGTTGCAGGCCTGTGCACCTCCCATCCTCCACAGACCCATCCAAGCAATGTTGAACCTCAGGTATTCACCCCAGTACAGTGTGTTCCAGCCGTCAATGTTTAAGTGCCTCTGTGTCAACAGCCCGCCTGGCTCATTAGTATATGCCTGGCTCCCTCAGCAGGGTAGGCATGGCCCCCACAAAACTCCCGCAGCTGGTCACACAGGGCCCGTCACCTTCCAGGCGCCTGCAGCTGCGCCCCCGACCTCCTGGACAAGTCCAACACCCACATCAGTGTGGTGACTACCTTCGCTGCAGATCAGCTTAACTGAGGCTCCGGTCGAAGAGACCCCTAGCTCCAGGTCCCAGGCGCGCCCGATCGCGAGCGTCTCCTGGGCCAAGATGGCGGCCCCGCTCCCTGGCTGCGCTGCGGTCTTGTCGCCTGGACGTCCACCTGCTCACCTTCCCACAGCTTCAGCCCTCCCAGGGGGCTCACCAGGCGTTCAGGATGACAGGGCAAGGTCGGCGCTGGAATCAGCTCCATAGGATAGTGCCAGAGTAATGCTGCGGTAGGACGGAGTTCAATGCTGCACATCCTACTCATGCAAAAAACAGTTGATGGACAGAATGCAGAAAAATGTCATACATTCACCCCAGTACAGAGATCTGGGCCTAAATCCATCGTTTTTTTGCACTCCACACCACCCCAGTTCAGACATGGCCATATGCAAATCAGTCTGACCCTGTGCCTCATGGGAACAGTCCAGCCCGAACTGCCAAGCCATGCCATCCTACTCAGCCATCTTGTTGGCCCCGTCCGATCTAAACAGCATATTTTGTCATATATTGTAGTATTAAAAATATTTTGCATCAGGAGAAACAGAGATATTTTCGAGTCTGAAGGCAGCAAGTCCTGGGTATAATCCCTTGTCAAGTCAAGAAGTGGTTGTATGCATGATTGTCTAGGTAGATTATTGTTGTGGTTGAAGTCACGACCAGGAGAACAAGGTTAAGTGCAGTCTTCTTCATTTAAGACATAGGCAACATAAGTAAGGATTTCCGTCCTGCCTCAGCAACCTGAGGTTCCGTGACAATTGTAAGTGATGTTTTTGACTTGCACGAATATGGTCGAGTCTGATATCTATGAACCGCAAATGACGAGTTTAGTGGGTGTACACAGTTTCGCTGTGCTAACCTAAACCGTTCGTCTGTTTCGTGGGTTTATCCATCTGTACCCACGGGTTCCATCTTAGATATGGCATCCATTTTGTCTCTTGCCCTCAAGTAGCCAGCGAACGGACGTTGTCCGCTTCGCGACCCTGGGATTCCCAAGGCATCTACGGAAGACACATGTTCTTTGAAGATGTCTTTATGACGAGGGGGATGATACTGTAAGGCAAATGGCCCCGCTCGAGGCTCATCTTGCCGTGCTGGTTTATTGTCACAGCCGTGCATCTCATTAGGCACGTCCCTTCGATGCCAGGAGCTCGTGTTTCCCGATACCTCCCTTTTTACACCCTTTCCAATCTCCCCACTGTTTCCATCTTCCCCGCACCTGTCCTTGTTCCTTCTTCGATCTGTTTTATTGCTGAATGGAATGTACTAATGGTGTTCCCTGCAGTAAATAAAGCTCGAATCTTTGACGCCGAAGGAAGTGTCCCGTGTCTCTGTCATCTGTACGCCGGAGCAGGTTACCCATGAAGGTTTCAGGTGTTGTCCCCTGGCACCGCTGGGTCTTAAATAACCCAGTCCTTCAGTTGGCGCCCAACGTGGGGCTGTATCAGTGATACCGGTCCAAGCCCGACGATCGTGAGGAACTTCGTGTGAAATCTCCGAGGGAAGGTGCACTCCGCTTCATCGATCCTGTTGTCGAAATAAGTGGCCCGAAGACTTTTCCCGCGAAGATTCCCACCTCCTGACGGCTGCGACGGACTGCTGCCCTGACTGTAGACCTGTTTTGGCGCCTGGCGTAGACCTTGGTATAGCGAGACGATTGACGGGCCTTCCTGGTGACGCCATCGATCCTTGAGTTAAGTATTTGTGGGTCGCTCCCAGAGTTCTTGGTTGTGGTTACTTCGTTGTTGCATGGTTCCATTGCATTTGTGGTTCTTGGTACTTTGTTGTGATATTTGGCGACTGCAGACGCCAAAAACCGAGGGTTTTTGCTCTTTGCTGGGACTTGGTAAATCCCGTAACCCTTGAAGTTTGTGAAACACGGCTAGTGTGCAAGATGCCTGGTCGCTGTACTTTGTTTAGTTGTTTCAGACGTTGCGGTACGGATTCCCGACTGGAGGACTCGTGTCCGATACCTCCGGTTGGAACTCCCACTTATGAGCTCTATAGTAAGCACGGGCTAGGCCCGATTACTTTTAATGATTACTGGATTCGGTATACTAAGAAGGATGGTGTCCTTAGTTGGCCACCTCATGGTAGCTTTGAGACTCCAATCTTAGATAATCTAGAGGCTAAATTATTTGCGAAAAAGTCAAGGCCGGCCATGTTTGATGCCTTTCGGTTGTGGCGTAAAGAAGCCCGACAGAAAGAGATCAGGCAGACTAAACGTAATCAGAGAGATGGTGTTGCTACCATTGTAAAGAAAGCAGAGCAGTTTCAGCGTGATAAGGAGGATAAGGAAAAGGAAGTGTTTGATAGGCTACAGCGTATGTCCATAGATAAATGCTATCCTGCTTTGCCTACGGAGTCGGATAAGAAGGAAGAACCAGTTGAGGATCCTCTAATGTCTTATCTTCTGAAATCACCCCCTCCGTAAGTACAGGGTACCGCCGCTCCAGTGGTTCCCCCTGTACCTGTTCCTCCACCTGTTCTTCAGCCTGTTCCTCAACCTGCACCCGTTCTTCCGACTGTTCCTGCTCCTTTGCCTACTGCTATTCCCACTGCTCCTCCACTTCCGCATACTCCTGCTCCCGCTACCGTTCCTGCTCTATTAACTCCTGTTGTTGCTTCTGTTTCTACTCCTTCTCTTGTTAGTCCCTTGTGCTATACTTCTTCAGCTACTCGTAGTCGTACTTCTCCTGTTGCGGCTAACTTCTTTCATTCTCTTGGACCTGTCCTTGGGTCCGCTGGTTCAGATGGTCCTCAGAGACGTAGTCAGCTTCCCGGTGGTAGGGAACGCGCTTCGCTATATAACATGGCGATGGGTTGGATGACGCATCCTCTTAGAAATCCTCCACGTGTTGTACTTGATACGTTCTGTCAATTCAATGTACCGACATAAAGATTTGTTTTCGAAGAAATGTGCAAAGTTTTGCGTGATCAGATATCGGCCGATGCACCTGACGAGGTGTTGACCGCTTTGTCTGATCTACAACTTCAGTTCTCGAACGGACTGATAGTGGATACCAACGTTCGACGTGCTGTTGAGCTGTTGTTATCTTTCTGTCCCACTCCTATACCTCAAGCCCTGTTTGTTGAGAACGTTGAGAGGCAGTTCGATGCGTCTGGTCAGTTTCCCATGCGGGAAGTTCCACCAGTATGGATGCCAGGCGATCCCAATGCTAACCCCATTGTCCCACCCTATTTCCAGAGAGTATGGATACATCTCCCATGGAAACGGTCGGAAGTGTTACAGGTGAAGCAATCTTTGCCTGACCCTCGCAAAAATCCTGCAGGGTACTATAAGGAATTGTTGCAGCTCGTAGATGCTACGATAATGAATCTTGCCGATATTGATATGCTGTTTGGCAATGTAGTACCGCAACCGGTATGGGCTAAGATTCGTCAGGAGAACCATCCTAACGAATTAGGCGGTGATTGGGCGGCCATTATAGCGGCGGATGGGTTGCAAACTGGTGGTGCTAAACCCGAACAGTTGATTGCTGCTCTCCCTCAGAGAATAATTACATTAATGAAAACTCTTATGCCAGCTATGAGGGTGAATTGGGACAAATTGTCAGCTTGTAAGCAGAAAAAGGACGAGAGTGTCTCCGACTTCTTTACGAGATTTGAGGAGGCATTCATCGATCATAGTGGGCAGGATATGGGCACAGAGGGTGGTCAACGGTTGTTTGTGGATAAATTTGTCTCTAACTTATTGCCTGATTTGGGCAGTAAGTTGAAAAACTCTGAAAGTGCGTGGGCCGTTTCTACCTCGGCTCAAATATTGGCTACAGCACAGTATTATGAGAACAGAGAGAAAGAGGAGAATGACCGCGCTGATAAAAAGACGAAAGAACTTAAAACTAAAGTGTTGTTACAGCAAGCGTATCCTCCGCGTTCGAATCAGAATGCTTCACAGCAAAATAGATCACAGTCGCAGTCTAATCGGTCACAATCTCAAAATGACTCCTCTTCTCAAAGGTCTTCGTTAGGGTACAATCAGTGTGCCTATTGTAGACAGGAGGGTCATTTAAAATTCAATTGTCCTGTCCTAAATGGTCGTAATAGTGGTAACTCATCTAGAGGAGGGCGTGGTGGTTCTCAGCAGACATCACGTGGTAGAGGTCGTGGTGCTCAAAATGACCGCTCAGACAACTCATCAAATTCTAATAACTGTTTCGATCAACGTGGATCATCGCAAGGACGATCTGCGCAGTACAATGTAGACGATTATTACGTCGACCAGGGAACTGACGACAGTAATTACTAGGACAGCCATAGACAAGGAGAGGGAGTAATATCAGTTCCGGTTGATCAGAGAGGGCCTTACGTCGCAGTTGCTACATCGGGCGTTGTTGAGCCTTTTCTGTTGGACACTGGTGCGGCGAAAAGTTCCATTATGCATTTGAAACTCCCTGGCGCACCTTTGTCTGGCTTAACAAATGTTTCCGTTGGATTCTCTGGCGCCCCCGTTAGCAATCCAGTTTCACGCCCTTTGCCTCTTACAATTAGACCACGTGAGCTTGAAGCTCCGTTGATTTTGACTACTGGTTGTGGTGAAAATCTCTTGGGTCTGGATTTGCTAAAACGTTTGTACGCAACTCTGTATTGTTCTCCTGCGGGTGTAAAGCTTACGTTAGGAGAGAGGGTTGTCTCTCCTATGTACTTGTCTCTCGATAAGCTTCCACCGGAATTGAGTTCACTCCCTGCATCTCTATGGGCAACAGGTCCCAATGATGTGGGCCTGCTTGACATCTCCCCTTATGTTGTTCAGTTGAAATCTAATGTGCGATTGCCACGTATTCCCCAGTATCGTATCTCTCTTGATGGTGAACGAGCACTGTTAGCGATCATCTATGATTTGATCGACAAAGACGTTATTGAAGAGACTCGGGGAAACGTGTGCAACAGCCCTGTACTGCCTATTTTAAAACGTACCGATCCTTCGAAACCACCTGTTTATCGTTTTGTTATCGTTTTACGGGAGGTAAATAAAATTGTGATTCCTCAGTTCCCCGTTGTGCCTGACATCACGGCACTACTGACTCTGATTCCAGCATCTGCGTCTTGGTTTTCGGTGATCGATCTAAAGAATGCGTTCTTCAGTATTCCGATTGCTGAAGAGAGCAGAGACCTTTTCGGTTTCTCTCTTGGTGGACGCAGCTTCCGGTTTAAACGCGCTCCTCAAGGCTACTGTGAGAGTCCATCGATTTACAGTCAAGCCTTGAAGGGTCAACTGGATGCGTTTACGTTGCCGGCTGGTGCGGCCTTAATCCAATATGTCGATGATTTATTGGTAGCTGCGGATACTCAGGACATTTGCAAAATTGCTACGGTGTCGTTGCTGCAACATCTCTGTGACTTACATCACAAGGTGTCACCTTCTAAACTCCAATATTGTTGTCAAGAAGTAACCTATCTAGGTCACTTATTGTCAAAGGAGGGAAGGCGGTTGACCACAGAGAGAATTGCAGCAATTGCGCGAATGACTGTGCCAACAACACAAAGAGATGTGCGTGCCTTTCTAGGTATCACGTCGTATTGCAGACAGTGGATCCCGAATTTTTCATTGCTAGCGAAACCATTGGTGGCTCTTACGTGCAAGGATGTTTCAACTCCTTTACCATGGACGGAGGAATGTCAGAAGAGTTTTTCTGAATTACGTGATTCATTGTGTTCTGCTCCTGTGTTAGGTACCCCTGACTACAGTAAGCCGTTCACATTGTATGTTCACGAGAGGGAAGGTTGTGCTTTGAGCGTCTTAACGCAACCTTTTGGTGATAAGCAACGTCCATGTGCATATTTTTCCTCGACCTTGGACCTTGGACTCGGAAGCTAGAGCATTGCCGAGTTGTTTGAGAGCAACAGCGGCAGCTGCGGTGTCCATCCGACAATCAGCAGGATTGGTCATGGATAATATGCTTACGGTGATGGTTCCGCACGCAGTCGACACTCTTTTAAATCGTACGAAAACTCAGCACTTGACAAGTGCGAGGTTGTCCGGATACGAGTTGACGCTGCTGGCCAGTCATATTCAGATAAAACGTTGCAATGTTCTGAATCCGGCAACTTTGTTACCCATTAGTACAGAGTCAGATGAAATAGCAGCCCATGACTGCTATTTGAGAACAGAAGAGGAAACAAAAGGTCGAGTGGACCTTAAAAACACTCCTTTAAAAGATCCAGATGGAACGTTGTATGTAGATGGCTCGTGTTTTAAATTGCCGAATGGTGATGTGACCACTGCGTATGCTGTTGTAACTTTGAGTACTGTTGTGGAAGCTGCGAGATTGAATCAGAATTCTGCCCAGGCTGCAGAGCTGATTGCCTTAACTAGAGCGTGTGTGTTAGCGAAAGATAAACGTGTGAACGTGTATACTGACAGTCAGTATGCATTTGGTGTTGCGCATAGCTTTGGACGGTTGTGGAGAGAGAGAGGTTTTATGACGTCGCATGGTACGAAGATTCAGCATGGCCAGCTTGTGAATGATCTTTTGGATGCACTTACATTGCCTAAACAGGTAGCGATTGTTAAATGTAGTGCACATCGCAAGGTGACGGATGATGTTGGACGTGGTAATGCGTTTGCGGATGAGACTGCTAAGGAGACAGCCCGGAACCTTAGCACTCGAATGTATGTGGCAAGTTCGGTTAGGTGGCCTGCGAAGACTAGTATGTGTGAGGACACTATCGAGAGTGTGAAGGCGATACAAAATGAGGCCACCGAGACTGAAAAGAAGAAGTGGAATGAGAGTACGGGAAAGTTGGATGCGAATGGTTGTTGGGTAGGCTTGTCGGAACATAAGAGATGGATGTTGCCAGATGCGTATGTGCTGGCTATTGTGACAATGGCACATGGGTTAGCACATATTAGCGTGAAAGGTATTTGTAAGTTGCTGTCCCCTGTGTGGAAGAATGATGGTATCACGAAATGTGCTGAACGATTGGTTAAGAATTGTATGGTATGTATGTTGTACAATCCTGGTAAGGGAACCCCAACTCCTCCTGGTAGTTTTGCTCCCCCTTCGTGTCCCTTTGAGGTAATTCAATTAGACTTCATCCATATGGAGAGATGCAATAACCTGAAATATGTTTTAGTTGTGGTTTGCGCGTTCTCCCGATGGATTGAAGCCTATCCTCTCAAGGACAACACTGCTTTGTCAACGGCGAAAATCCTACTGAAGGAATATTTTCCTCGGTACGGAATGCCTCGGGTTGTGTGGTCTGATAACGGAAGTGAGTTTGTGGGGAGTGTGATGAAGAGTGTGTGCAAAGGCCTTGGAATTAATCAAAAATTCCATAGCGCCAATCATCCCCAGTCAGCTGGTTTGGTTGAAGGGTATAATGGCACCCTTAAACTAAAACTAGCGAAGATTCAGGCTACGACTGGTCTTTCGTGGCCTGACGCTTTACCCTTAGCCTTACTGTCAACAAGGGCAACCATACACTCCCGAGTAGGGCTTAGTCCCTATGAAATAGTGTTCGGTCGCCCTGCGAATGTGTGGGGGGTCCCTAGACCAGGTGTGTTCCGTGATCTTGAGTACCCAATGTTGATTGATTATCTTCATGATCTGACTGATAAACTGAGGTTAATTCACCAACAGGTTTACGAAGCACTGCCGACGCAGACGGAGGGTCCAGGCCACCAGCTCCAGCCTGGAGACTGGGTGGTCACCAGAAATTTTGCTCGTAAGAAGAACTTGGAGCCCAGGTTCACCGGACCCTACCAGGTCCTCCTTGCCACGAGAACTGCCGTTCGCTTAGAGGGCCGGAAAAACTGGGTGCATGCCACCCATACGAAGAAAGTTCCTATTCCTTTACCGGCAGGCTCGTGGGTAAGGAAGGGCATTGCCTCAACTGAGTCCGAAGGATTGCTGGCGTTTGTACCTTTCAGCGACGCACAACCTGTCGGAGAATCCCCAGTGCAGCAGAAAGATACTGTTGAACATTTGCCATCAAAAGACTCGAGACCAGAACAATCGACTGATCAACAAAACTCTGTTTCTTCAACGGATCCTTTGTTCGATGAACAGACACGTCCTGGGAAAATTCGATACTTTTTGCGATCTAGTACTAAGGACTAATAAAGTTTTGTTTTGCCCCTTGGCAATTGCATTATCCCGTTTTCCACGATCAGTCTGAACACCTGTATCATTGCAATTTATTGAAGGTTCTTTTTCTATGTATTTTTGCTTCCACAGCTGAGAGACATTGCATATATATTGTAAATAAAGGCCGTAGGGCCGCGCGCGTACTTCCTTCTGGTTAGTAGGTCTTGACGCTAGGTTAAAGACCGTCGGTTCCTGGGAACTCCTAGGGATTGACTATTGCTACACAGAACGAAGTGCGTCAAGAAACGTTGCGGACGGTCATAGGGGATGGCGTTTTCAAAGCTGATGGACGTGGAAAAAGCACAGGCACAAAGATTCGAGCTACAACAATTCAGCCGCACGAAATGTTTTATGTTTCAGATATCTGTATTGCTTTTGACTGTTTCTGCATTATTGTCGGGTGGGGTGTACTATATGATGTCGTACTTCTTACCTTCTGCCATACCTACTCCTGCTCCTACTTCTGACTCTAAACTTATCTCTACTGCATCTCCTCATTCTTTCCATATCTTACCCGAACACGAGCAGGCTAGACGTGCAGAGTTTCGCAATAATTCCTTTATTCAGCTCCTTCACCAGCACCAGTTAGTGGTTAACACTACTAATTGTTGGGTGTGTGGGTTGATGCCACATACCACAGATAAGGGAATTCCATATTTGGTTTTACCGTATAGTTCCCAGGGTTCCGCTCGAGCATTCCAAACAATGTTTCGAAGCGCACTAGGTTCCCACCCCAATCGAGAGCCACGATCCCCCTACTCTGGCCCTGGCTCGTATCAAAAGCCTTTGTCTATAGCGATAGAGGATTTAGATAGAGATATCTATGAACCCTCGCTTATTCCAGAAGAAGAGGTACAAGCCTATAGGGTCCTGAGTAGAGGCGAGTATACTGTGTTCGCCAGTGAAAAACAGCTTAAAAGCTCGCCTCCGATATGGGTCGTACCCCACATTGGTAATTTTTGTCTAATAGGTCGTGGCCGAAGATCGAAAGCCCGACTTGGAGAGAGTGCTTGCACTGAAAATTACATTTTGCCGATGGTCTCGTCCCCTGTGTTTCTGGCTGCCAAGGGTACATACTTTATCTGTCACGATCGTGCGTATGCATGGTTGCCCTTCGACTTTGTGGGCTCATGTTTTATCGCAAATTTGTTGCCACCGACGTTCACTGTAGATGCAGACTATCACAAGACTAGAGTTGTGAGAGGCGTAATTAGCGAAGAGGATACTGCCGGTCAAGAGGCAGGAGACTTTTTCAAGGGTTTCCTCCCGTTTTGGGGGCCTATGGTTAATAGTAGGAACCTGAGACAGTTGACTCGAGTGGTGGAATCAACAGCTAATATCACTGCCAGTGCCCTTGGTAATATCACCACTGAACTTCAGGCGGATAGACTTATGACGTTACAAAACCGTATCGTTTTAGACGTGATCTTAGCAGATCGAGGTGGGGTATGTAAGGTGATCCATTCGAGCTGCTGTATTTTCATTCCAGATAACGCTCCGACTGTTTATCAAGCCATCTCAAAGTTGCATAAGATCTCTGAGTCCATACACGTGGACGTAGGGGATTGGACGCTGCTTGCGTGGTTTTGGGGCCTGATGTCGACTTGGGGTTGGAAGATTCTGATGATTATCGGAGTTGTTGTGGCATTCCTGTTCACGTGTTGCCTTTGTGTGCAGTGTGGTCCTGCCTTATGTGGCCTCTCTGCTACAACGTGTATAAGACAGCCGCCTGTTACCAAAGAAGCTCGATTGGACAGAGCTATGTTACAGCAACATCTAGATCAGGGGTCTCCAACCTTTTGTGTAGTCCGAGCTACTTCTGGCCAGTTAAAATCGTCGTGAGCTACTGAACCCGAATCAACTCGCGCATTTTTCCGAGAGACCCCCCACGCCCAGTTTCATTGACTTTAAGCCTAATTTCATCAGAGCCCATACTGTGGTTTGAACAAAATACCCAAGACAGGCCTGATTTAAGAGTTGCCTAGAACACAAAAAGGAATGACTTTGGATTTGTGACACACACAGCTGTCTTTGATTTGTGTAAATAAAAATTTGTTCTCCCACTCTTGATGAAAGTTGTAAGTCTTCTGCCTTTTGGAGGGACCTGGCTCTTCACCCATCATTGGTTGTTGAGGCTGTAGCAAGAGTAAAAATGTTGATGCAGAGACATGTATTTTGGTCCGTTCCACAAAATTCTCCATCGCCCGTCTGTCCCATGATTACACCACACTTTCTTTTCCCTCTAACTCTCTCCCTCTCTCTTAGTCAATCTTTCTCTCTTCCTATCTGTAGCTGTCTTTCTTGCGGTTTGTCTCATTCCCCCTCTCTGTATGTCGGTCTCTTTTTCGCACAATCTCTACTCTTCTAGTCTTTGCCCTTGCCACCTCTTGCTCTATCTCTATCCTTTGTATTCTCCATTTTGCTTTCTCACTCCACCGCTGCGCTCTCCTGCTCTTTGATTCATTTTCATGTATGTTCATGTATGTTCCCAAAATATTCCTGTCCACACTGGAGGAAATCTGCATATTTACCTGCGCGAGCATAAAGCTGCTGGTTTCACTGACCAGTCTGGGTCCAGATATGAACACGTTTCCATTGGCAATTCGGGACAAGAAAATGGCATTCACAGAAATAACACAAGCACTCACGTTTTTTTAGGTGTTTTGTAAAGTGCTTGATTCCATTGTATGTCTAGTTCAGAGCACCATTGGTGATCTTTGCTGGGGCAGACACCTGGGAATTGCTCACGTTTTCTGGATACACTGAGTCTAACTCTAAATGTTCCGTTTCACCAGTGCTTTTTGTACACACCTGGGCCAATTCTAAAAGGTTTTTGCTGTTCGCAAATACACGAACGGCCATTAAAAATGATGTTTCACCCTCGCAAAATGATGGTGGTTTATACATTTAAAAGAGTTGACTTGAACTTGCTTAGGGTATGAGACGAGTGCCTGACTTTGAGCTGCGCATGCGTATTTTAGTTAACATGTGAATTGTTCATGCACTGTCTTATTGAGGACACGGAAACGTGTTCAAGCTAAGGTCAAAAGTAGAAAAAACACAGCATTTGCATTTTCAAAAACAGGAATACACAACAAGCAACTCGAGGCAGTCAATATAAATGTGTATGTATCCAGAGCGGGGAAGCATCCAAGAGTTATATTTCGAAATGCTCTGTCTGAACAGGAAAAACGGTAAGAGAAATAAAAGCAGTGCAAAGGAACAGAAGGGCCTGGCCTCGAGAGAACGTTAACAATTCCCAGGACATGCTGGAGTTCACCACCCACGAACATCCTGCTTGTTAATAACCCCGAGTCAGAGCTGAGGACCCCCACTATTGTTCAGTGCACCGTTGCTTCTAGAAACGTTTTCACTCTACAAATAGCACCTGGGAGCTGCAGAGCAGGTACATTTAATGTTTTCGAACATTTTTGGTGAGTGAATGTTGTGAATCTGTGTGCGCGCATGTTTGTGAATCCTGCCCCCCTCTCTGCTAACATTGCCGTCCGGCACTGGCCGACACCACCTCGCTCCAGCATTACGCCTCCACTTGGACAAGTAACTGGTAATTTATGCTTCAAGGGGCATTCATAGGGAGAGATAAAGTTGTAAAACAAACTTCTGCACAACGTAACAGAGCAGCGGCTTACTTTCACTGCCCATTTTTGATTCCGTTTTCTAGAACAGCACCCCTCCCACTGCACGATGTTCAAACGGCACAATCAGTGGGGGGAGAAGCTTACCTGCAGTCAAAGGCACGTCTCCTCTCCTGGCTGCTTCTGACGGTCTCCTACTGTTCCGCGCTGGCACATGTCGCACAATTGCAGACAGTGCGATGCCAGCACGTTTTCAGTAGACGAGAGAAGCCGGAAGCTCCAGGAGAGGAGCGTCATCACGTCATAACGTCATCCTGTTCTCCCGCCCCATCTACACATGATGCCCAATCCGGGCGAAGGGCTAGAGCTAAACGAGCTACTCCCGGGGTCTCCGCGAGCTACCGGTAGCTCGCGATCGACCGGTTGGAGACCCCGGATCTAGATGGTCTGATGAATATCGAGTATGATTCCGACTAGTGCTTGCCTACATGAGGGCAAAAGGAGCGTCTGAGGTTCCGTGACAATTGTAAGTGATGTTTTTGACTTGCACGAATATGGTCGAGTCTGATATCTATGAACCGCAAATGACGAGTTTAGTGGGTGTACACAGTTTCGCTGTGCTAACCTAAACCGTTCGTCTGTTTCGTGGGTTTATCCATCTGTACCCACGGGTTCCATCTTAGATATGGCATCCATTTTGTCTCTTGCCCTCAAGTAGCCAGCGAACGGACGTTGCCCGCTTCGCGACCCTGGGATTCCCAAGGCATCTACGGAAGACACATGTTCTTTGAAGATGTCTTTATGACGAGGGGGATGATACTGTAAGGCAAATGGCCCCGCTCGAGGCTCATCTTGCCGTGCTGGTTTATTGTCTCAGCCGTGCATCTCATTAGGCACGTCCCTTCGATGCCAGGAGCTCGTGTTTCCCGATACCTCCCCTTTTACACCCTTTCCAATCTCCCCACTGTTTCCATCTTCCCCGCACCTGTCCTTGTTCCTTCTTCGATCTGTTTTATTGCTGAATGGAATGTACTAATGGTGGGAAGATGAGTTTTTGCAGTTGGGAACCGCCAAATGTTACCGCACTTATGTTCCGGACCTTGAATGTATCAAAGTGACCAAAGCGACCCCTCTCGGGGATAACTATGGGAACCAAGCCATAAACCTTTGTGTGCCATGTAACTCTATGGAAGAAACTTGTATAAAAGGAGCGACCCATTTGTAGCAATTTGAAGCAGTCTCCACAAGTTGCACGCGTTGTACTTGCCGTGACTTCTGTGTTCCCTGCAGAACATAAAGCTCGAATCTTTGACGCCGAAGGAAGTGTCCCGTGTCTCTGTCATCTGTACACCGGAGCAGGTTACCCACGAAGGTTTCAGGTGTTGTCCCCTGGCACCGCTGGGTCTTAAATAACCCAGTCCTTCAAACCGCCAGATAGAGAATGCTGAATACAGAACCTACAATACTTTACACTCTAATAAAAGAAGGCAGTGATGCAGACTAGAACTAGAACATAGGTGATGTCATCCTGTAAGAGAAAAGTAAGGCACAACATATCTCCTTTGCTTATAAAACAAAAAAGGAATAACAAGAAGACTGGGAAAAAGGAAAAAACATTTACACACTCAATACACAACAATATCTAAGAAAATAAACATATTTCAGGATACACATCAATACCTAAGAAAATCATCATATTTTTTAGGAACACGAGAAACTCTACCAGAAGTTTCCCGTCCCATCACCTGAGAGTCTTCCCGTCCCATCACTTGAGAATTTTTTAAAGGATTAGAAGACACCCTGGGTGAACCTAGGGAAGAACTTTTTTGCAAACACTCACTAACATTTTTCTCAGACACACTCCCTTTAGAATACAAGGCAATCCTACGGAAATTCCAACACTGCCCATTCTCCAAAACTACATGCCATCTATGGACCTCCTTAACCTTCATAGGATCAGAGAATTTATTCAAACCAAGCTATCTCCGACCCAACTTGATTTTGACCAAATCTCCAACTTCAACCCTTCCAGTTTTATCAGAAACAATACTGCTAGCAACCTTGCTCTCCAACAACCACTGCGGAACCAACTTAGTCTTAGGAAGTCTACCACGCATACGCTCAAAAGGAACCACATCCGTAACTCCATGTGTAGTAGTATTATAAGACCAAACCATGTCTTCCACTGCTCTAAGTACATCGCAGTGACCTTGCACAGACATCTGTATGGTACCCTTCACTAAACGATTCATCCGTTCCACCATTCCATTACCCTGTTGGATATATAATGAAGTGCACATGTGTTTAATACTGTGATTAGCAAGAAAAGAATGCATTGCCAATGAGGTTAGTTGAGTCCCATTGTCTGTGATTAACACCTTTGGAAAACTTTCCTTCAAGAAAATTGACCTTAACTGTCTAATCACCGTATCGGTAGTAATGTTCCTCATAAATTCAACGCACAACCAGCGTGAACACACATCCACCAGGACCATAGCAAATCTACAATCACTAGATAAAAAATCCATAAGAACAATGAAGTCCAAACAAACTTTATCCCAAGGCAAATCATTCATACTAACAATTGAACCTCGAGTAGGAGTAACACTTTTTAACCTTTTCTCACTCTCTTTACATAACAGACATGATTCTACCCACCTCCGAACATCATCATCAATTCCAGGCCACCAAAAATTCTTTTTAAGATGTTTAAGAGTCATATTTTGCCCGAGATGTCCTTCATGGGCAAGACCAAAAAGCCTCTTCCTGAGAGAATTAGGTGGAAAAAATCTTTCACCCCGCAACACAAGATCACTTGAGGACCCTAGACTAAGTTCTTCTTGCAATTTGACAAAGGGACGTAAAGAAGGTTTCACATCACCCTCTCTTTTCCAACCTAAACGTATAGCATCAACCAGTTCAATAAAATCTGGATCTACAATAACTGCTTGATGCCACTCTTCCTTGGAGATTAAACTAAAATCCCCTGCACAAGCATCCTCAAAATTAGCAATAACACACACACTCTCATCTTCAAAGTTATCAAATACTGTCGCAGAAGTAACGGGCAAGCGTGACAAACAGTCAGCTTGAGTGTTTCTCCAACCTGAAATATGTTCCATCTTATAAATGAACTCTTGTAATTTAGCTGCAAATTTCATTAAGCGAGGAGAACCATTATTCGCCCCACCAGGTGACAAGATTTTGATGAGAGGCTTATGATCAGTCCTCAAAGAAAAATGCATACCCCACAAATAAGTGCGGAAATGTGAAACACCCCACACAGCAGCCAGAGCCTCTCGCTCAATAACGGCATAATTGCGCTCAGAAGAACTAAGGCAGCGAGAAGCAAAAGCTACTGCTTTCTCAACTCCCCCTTTCTTCTGAGACAACACCGCGCCAATGCCATAGGCACTAGCATCGACCGTGACAAATGTGTCTCTTCCTGGCTCAAAAGTAGTGAGGATACCAGCATTAATAATTTCATTTTTGATCTCTTCAAAAGCTTGTGATTGTTGAGCTTCCCAAGTGAATTGCACTCCCTTTCGAAGCAATAAACGCAAAGGCTCTGTTCTATGTGCAAAATTTGACACAAATTTGGAGTAATACTCCACCAACCCCAAAAAGGATTTCAACTGATCTTTGTTGGAGGGAACCGGAGCACACCTAATAGCTTTTAACAAATCCTCTTTAGGTTTTACACCAGCTTGAGAAATAGTGTACCCCAAGTAATCAATTTCAGTTAAGAGGAATTGACATTTGTCCCTCCTCAAAGTAAGACCTGCACTGGATAGAATCTGAAGTAAGCGTGGGCGGAAAATCCGTTCCGCTCGCGGATTTTGCGGATTTTCGGGAAATCCGCAATCCGCGAGATTTGCGGATTTCCCGCAAAATCCGCAAATTCGCACGCAGCGGATTTTTTTGGCGGCGCGCGGCGTTGGTGATACAATTTTTGCGGCGCGCGGCGTTTATCATCGTTTGCCGAGTTGTTTTTTTCGATAGTTTGCGAGTGCTGCGCCATTTTGGATCTTGCTGTGTGATCCCGCGGGAATTGGCGAGCGCGATTACGTCATCGCGGCTTGCCAGCGAGAGTTTGTCAACGCGAGTACGGCGAGATCACGTCTCGCGGTACTTCGCAAATTGCGAGATTTGAGATGCGGCGCGCGAAAATATAAATTTGCAATTCTGCACAAGAAATCCACCAGCAAGCAGCATAAACCTTCTAGAAATGATGATTTTTATGTGAATAACTCCTTAGTTTGACATTTGCCTGCACTTTTTTAGCGAGGAGTCCATTTTGGGGAGGGGGGCAGGGGGGTGGGAGGAAGGAAGTGCCCCATAGTCTTCAACTTCCTGTTCCTGTTCAGCAGGCTCCTCCCAGTGCTTTGTCCATCTCCTGGTCACTTTTCATTCGGATGTGGACCTGGAAGGATTACCTTTTGTGGATGCTGCTGGATCTTTGGATTTGAGGCCTTTTTGACTTTCTTTGGATCACTGTTGGATTAGAAATTTTACAAGTAAGTTTGTTTGGGGCATTACAGTTGCTGCAACTAAAATTTTGGGATTTTCGATTTTTTTGCTGTTTTGGGGCCTTTTCCCAGGGGTACTCAGTGGTGGGTGGACTGATTCTTTCTGTGGGTTGTCTTGAATTTAAACATCATGGAGGCCATAGATGAATTGGGATTGTGCTGATTTTTCTGTGTTTTTCGATTTTTTTTTGTTGTAAAATTTTGTGTTTTTCGATTTTTGACCTGTTGTTGGGGCCTTGACCAGGGGTAGTGAGTGGTGCATGGGGCCTAGTCTTTCTGTGGGCTGTCTTGAATTTAAACATCATGGATGGAATGGGATTGTGCAGATTTTGCAGTGTTTTTCGATTTTTGGGGGTGTTCATGGGGAGGGACATGCCATGTGGCTGGTGGCCATTTTGAGTGCAGCTACAGGCACTGGCCATGTGCTGGCAGGCAAGTGGCCATTTTGAATGCAGGCTTTGTTGTTAGGCCTCCAACCATTTTGCCTACTTTTCAACCTTTATTTATGCCAGGGGTAGTGAGTCTTGCATGGGCCTAGTATTTCTGTGGGTTGTCTTGAATTTAAACATCATGGAGGCCATAGATGAATTGGGATTGTGCTGATTTTTCTGTGTTTTTCGATTTTTTTTTTTTGTAAAATTTTGTGTTTTTCGATTTTTGACCTGTTGTTGGGGCCTTGACCAGGGGTAGTGAGTGGTGCATGGGGCCTAGTCTTTCTGTGGGCTGTCTTGAATTTAAACATCATGGATGGAATGGGATTGTGCTGATTTTGCAGTGTTTTTCGATTTTTGGGGGTGTTCATGGGGAGGGACATGCCATGTGGCTGGTGGCCATTTTGAGTGCAGCTACAGGCACTTGCCATGTGCTGGCAGGCAAGTGGCCATTTTGAATGCAGGCTTTGTTGTTAGGCCTCCAACCATTTTGCCTACTTTTCAACCTTTATTTATGCCAGGGGTAGTGAGTCTTGCATGGGCCTAGTATTTCTGTGGGTTGTCTTGAATTTAAACATCATGGAGGCCATAGATGAATTGGGATTGTGCTGATTTTTCTGTGTTTTTCGATTTTTTTTTTTTGTAAAATTTTGTGTTTTTCGATTTTTGACCTGTTGTTGGGGCCTTGACCAGGGGTAGTGAGTGGTGCATGGGGCCTAGTCTTTCTGTGGGCTGTCTTGAATTTAAATATCATGGATGGAATGGGATTGTGCTGATTTTGCAGTGTTTTTCGATTTTTGGGGGTGTTCATGGGGAGGGACATGCCATGTGGCTGGTGGCCATTTTGAGTGCAGCTACAGGCACTGGCCATGTGCTGGCAGGCAAGTGGCCATTTTGAATGCAGGCTTTGTTGTTAGGCCTCCAACCATTTTGCCTACTTTTCAACCTTTATTTATGCCAGGGGTAGTGAGTCTTGCATGGGCCTAGTATTTCTGTGGGTTGTCTTGAATTTAAACATCATGGAGGCCATAGATGAATTGGGATTGTGCTGATTTTTCTGTGTTTTTCGATTTTTTTTTTTGTAAAATTTTGTGTTTTTCGATTTTTGACCTGTTGTTGGGGCCTTGACCAGGGGTAGTGAGTGGTGCATGGGGCCTAGTCTTTCTGTGGGCTGTCTTGAATTTAAACATCATGGATGGAATGGGATTGTGCTGATTTTGCAGTGTTTTTCGATTTTTGGGGGTGTTCATGGGGAGGGACATGCCATGTGGCTGGTGGCCATTTTGAGTGCAGCTACAGGCACTGGCCATGTGCTGGCAGGCAAGTGGCCATTTTGAATGCAGGCTTTGTTGTTAGGCCTCCAACCATTTTGCCTACTTTTCAACCTTTATTTATGCCAGGGGTAGTGAGTCTTGCATGGGCCTAGTATTTCTGTGGGTTGTCTTGAATTTAAACATCATGGAGGCCATAGATGAATTGGGATTGTGCTGATTTTTCTGTGTTTTTCGATTTTTTTTTTTTGTACAATTTTGTGTTTTTCGATTTTTGACCTGTTGTTGGGGCCTTGACCAGGGGTAGTGAGTGGTGCATGGGGCCTAGTCTTTCTGTGGGCTGTCTTGAATTTAAACATCATGGATGGAATGGGATTGTGCTGATTTTGCAGTGTTTTTCGATTTTTGGGGGTGTTCATGGGGAGGGACATGCCATGTGGCTGGTGGCCATTTTGAGTGCAGCTACAGGCACTGGCCATGTGCTGGCAGGCAAGTGGCCATTTTGAATGCAGGCTTTGTTGTTAGGCCTCCAACCATTTTGCCTACTTTTCAACCTTTATTTATGCCAGGGGTAGTGAGTCTTGCATGGGCCTAGTATTTCTGTGGGTTGTCTTGAATTTAAACATCATGGAGGCCATAGATGAATTGGGATTGTGCTGATTTTTCTGTGTTTTTCGATTTTTTTTTGTGTAAAATTTTGTGTTTTTTGATTTTTGACCTGTTGTTGGGGCCTTGACCAGGGGTAGTGAGTGGTGCATGGGGCCTAGTCTTTCTGTGGGCTGTCTTGAATTTAAACATCATGGATGGAATGGGATTGTGCTGATTTTGCAGTGTTTTTCGATTTTTGGGGGTGTTCATGGGGAGGGACATGCCATGTGGCTGGTGGCCATTTTGAGTGCAGCTACAGGCACTGGCCATGTGCTGGCAGGCAAGTGGCCATTTTGAATGCAGGCTTTGTTGTTAGGCCTCCAACCATTTTGCCTACTTTTCAACCTTTATTTATGCCAGGGGTAGTGAGTCTTGCATGGGCCTAGTATTTCTGTGGGTTGTCTTGAATTTAAACATCATGGAGGCCATAGATGAATTGGGATTGTGCTGATTTTTCTGTGTTTTTCGATTTTTTTTTTTTGTACAATTTTGTGTTTTTCGATTTTTGACCTGTTGTTGGGGCCTTTTCACCAGGGGTATTTGAGTCTAGCATGGGCCTAGTCTTTCTGTGGGCTGTCTTGAATTTAAACATCATGGAGGCCATGGATGGAATAGGATTGTGCTGATTTTGCAGTGTTTTTCGATTTTTGGGGGTGTTCATGGGGAGGGACATGCCATGTGGCTGGTGGCCATTTTGAGTGCAGCTACAGGCACTGGCCATGTGCTTGGCAGGCAAGTGGCCATTTTGAATGCAGGCTTTGTTGTTAGGCCTCCAACCATTTTGCCTACTTTTCAACCTTTATTTATGCCCAGGGGTAGTGAGTCTTGCATGGGCCTAGTCTTTCTGTGGGTTGTCTTGAATTTAAACATTATGGAGGGCATGGATGGATTGGGATTGTGCTGATTTTGCAGTGTTTTTCGATTTTTTTGTGCTCTATAACTGAACTGATGTTCCTCTGTCTTCCATTTTTTTTAGGTGCACAAGACTCAAGAGAACCACCAGTGCCAGGAAGAAGTCCTGCAGCGGTGTGTGTGTGCAGCATAACGTCACGCGACGTCACGTCTGGCCTCAGACAACTCTACAATTCGTGCAACTGCGGCCTGCTGTCTGACCTGCTCTGAAGAAGATGGCCCCAAAGAAAGTTCTCCGTAGCTCCTCTAGCAAGAAAGTTGCTAGTAAGGAGCAGAAGAAGCAAGTTACCAAGGAGGCTGGTGTGTCACCCGCCACTTTTTTTGGGAGCAAAAGAAAAAGTACGCCTGCAGCAGCAGGATCTGCTGGGGACCAACCTGAGAGCAGCACCCCTGCTCCATTGGGTTCAGTGCCTCCACCACCACGCCAACTTAAGTCAAAGCCCTTGAGTGCTTCAGAGGCAGTCAGTGTACTTCTCCAATCACCATCGACCAGTGATGTTGGCTCATCGCAAGAAAGTAGCAGCAATGTCCCTGAATCAACACAGGTTGTTGTAACTCATCTGACAAGTGTTGAACAACCACAGCCGCAACAACAACACCATGTGCAAGTACACGCCCAAGTACATGTGGAAGGAGAGGCAGCAAAAGGAGATGCGCAAGCAAAGGTGCATGGACGTTCACAAGTGCCCACAATAGTTGTTCCTCCCGAAGTAGGGGCACATTTGGAAATCGACAATGAAGCTGAGGTATCATTGGAAGCCACTCCTCCTGATGATCATTCATTGTCTTCCACATCCCTAGCAAGGAAAAGATCAAGGGGGGTGTCTACATCTTCTTCAAGCCCACCTCGTTCTGGTGCAAGTGATCTGTCTTGGGAACCACGACAACTGCGGTCTGACAGTGAGGCAGAGGCACACCATGATCTGCCACCGGTACCTAAGCGTAAAAGGAAGGTCGTCCAAAAACTCAAACCTATGGAGTGTGATGAGGCTCAACAAGAAGTGACAGATACTGCTGGTGATGAAGCCTCTCACGATGACGACGAGGCAGTCATCACAAAGGTCACTGCAGCCCCACCGGGCATGCAGCAAAGAGACATTTTGACCCTATCCCGAGAAGCTGCTGAGCGTGATGATGATGTCGGCGAGGAGGCAATGGAAATGGAATCATTAGATTTGGAGTTAAGTAGTACACCAAAACCTACCGCTTCCATATTTCTTCCTCGCAAGAAGGTACCCACCTCGTCCTCGACCTCAATTCGTGGTGGTGAAAGTGCAAAACGTACTGAAGTTCGGCAATCCACATCCTCCACTTCATCTGTCATTAGCAGCAGGACCACCACCACCAGTATCGACGCCTCCTCCGGCGGCGGCCCCCGAAGACATTTCAAGTCTCCAGTTTGGGACTTCTTTAGTGTTTGCCCAAAAAAGGAAAACGTAGCCATTTGTAGCCTTTGTAAGCTTCGATATAGTCGTGGTAAGCTTGGTTCTAACTATGGTACCGGAGGCCAGAGAGGTCATCTTGAGAGAAGGCACCCTGTCGAATGGTTTCCGCACCTAGAGGCGGTCAAGAAAGCCGGAATTGCACGTAATGAAAACGTTGATTTGTCATCTGCTGATGACGAGGAGGTAGAAGAAGACGATCCAAACACTTCACTTACACCCAGTTCCCATGTCAGCAGCACACCCCATGGGAGCCACACTAAGAGTGTGGGAGAGAGTGAGACATCAATGCGGAAAAGTTCATCAGCGAGCGTAACTGGGTCGAAGAGATCATCATCCCGTAAATCATTGGTCCAGGGCAACATTAAAAAGATGTTGTTTACAGAAGCGCAATATGAACGCAACCACCCAATGACCCGTCTGTATAACACTAAGCTGGCTAAAATGCTAGCTCTGGACCTTCTCCCTTTTTCTTTTGTCGAAGGGGTTGGTTTTCTAGAATTAGTGGCAGTGCTCTGCCCTAAATGGAAGGTTCCTAGCCGGTTCTATTTTGCCCGAGTTGCGGTTCCAGCACTACATGAAGATGTTCTGAAGGCGATTGGGGCAGCTTTGCAGAAGAGTGCTGTTCACACTATACATCTGACAACAGACATGTGGACCAGTGGCGCAGGCGCTGATTACATGTGCATCACTGCACACTGGGTCTCTTTTTCAGGGGCTAAAGCAAAGCTAAACTCAGGTGTTGACACTAACATTGTTTTTAAAGGTGCTCGGAAACATGCAACACTAGCCATGTTTGGTTTGGAGAAACGTCACACAGCAGAAAACATTTTGGATGTCTTTAACACAAAGGTCCTTAACTGTCTGTCCCCACTAAAACGCAAGGTTGGTTATGTTTCCACGGACAATGGCTCCAATATAGTTAAGGCCATGAGGGACGGTTACTATTTCAGAGTGCCGTGTTTGGCGCACTGTATAAACCTGGTTGTCCAAAAATTCTTGGGTAATAAACTCAGTGCAGCGTACAGTGTATTGGAGAACTGCCGAAAAATTTGCAAGCATTTCAGGCATTCTTTTAAGGCCCGCAAGCAGCTGAGGAGCATGCTATATCAATGTCAAATGCCAGTGAAAGCACTCATCCAGGAGGTGGTAACACGTTGGAACTCAACCTTCTACATGCTTGAGCGTCTGTATGAGCAGTATACGCAACTCGATCAATATTTCTTGAAAGAGGGTATAGAGGAGCTGAGGATGGGTGGGCCGCAATGGAACATAGTTGAAAGCCTAACACGCATGCTTCGTCCTTTTGAGGTCTTCACGCGTGCAGTCAGCAAGGAGGACTCTAATTTGGGAAAAGCTATCCCATTGTTGTACATGCTGGAGGACCAACTGAAGGAGGTGTGTTCTGTGTTTCGAAAAGATGACAAAAAGAAAGGCTCTTCTTTGCTTCTGGCTGAGCAATTATTAGAGCTCCTACAAGGTGATGAACGTCTTCAAAAGATCCACTCAGAACAGCATTACATTTGTGCTACTATTCTGGATCCACGCTACAAAAAGGCGCTGGCAGGCAGAGCATTCTTTGCTTTTGCTGATGAAGATGTTACAAAGTACAAACGTTGGCTAGCCTTGTCAGCCAAGAAGTTTGAAACAGAACGGCTGGAAATTGAAGGAAATGGCAGTACATCAGCAGGCCATCCCCAGTCAAAACAATCCACTTCTGCACCTGTGGCTGTGGCACAAGTGACCTCTCAGCCGTTAAAGACACCGGCAACCGCATCATCTGCACGAAAGACAGCAGAAACATTGGAGGCTGAAGAGGATTGGCTAGCTCTGCGTGGGTTTGGTTCTCAAAAGGCCAGAGGCACAGCAAGAGCTACGCAAAGTGGAGGAACCTTGGAGGAGGACCTTGAGTCGATGGTGAAGGACTATCTGAATGACTCCACAGAGGTCTATGTTAATTCTGACCCATTGGCGTATTGGCATGGGAAAAAAGAATTGTGGCCACAGCTCACCAACCTGGCTTTAAACTACTTGTCTTGCCCACTCGCAAGTGTGTCTTCTGAACGGGTTTTCAGTGCGGCTGGTGGGATTGTAACTCCCAAACGGAGCCGCCTCTCGCCCAAAAATGTGGAGAGGTTAACAATGATCAAGATGAATCAGCACCTCATACCACCAGATATAAGAGTACGAGAGAGCGTGCCGGATGAAGAGGAGGTGGCCAGCACCATAGATGAGGGAATTTCTACTCTGTCAGGTGGCACTGACCTCACCCGGGCTGAATTCGCAGAGTATGATGACGAAGCCTTATTCTTATTCCTGGACCGTGATTCCGACTTCGAGCCCTGAAAATGAGACAACGAATCAATAACTTTCTTTTTCATCCTTATTCACTTTTATTCCTGTGTGTCTGTCTTTCTTTGTTGTGCACAGTTAATATAATTCAAACTTTAATCAGATTATCACAAAGACAAGCCCATCAGCAGAACTGTCTTCACTTGTTTGCTAATTTATTTGAAGGTGCCGCAGTCTGCATTCCTCAGGTTCACAAGTTCAGAAGAACATGCTCCTCTATCCTCCTCCTCCAGACTCCTATTTCCATCAAAGCAGAGGGCTGGTTTACGCCCAATGAAGAAAGACTCAGCACTTGTGGGGGTGTTGTTCT
Organism: Lissotriton vulgaris; assembly: GCF_964263255.1. NCBI lineage: Eukaryota > Metazoa > Chordata > Amphibia > Caudata > Salamandridae > Lissotriton > Lissotriton vulgaris. The sequence goes on from NC_141695.1 coordinate 713,826,394, forward strand.
ACCTCTTTGCAGGTGAGTTGACGGGTCTGGGGCCATTGCTGGGAAGCACTAAAAGTGGTTTGTGCCAAATCCGAGGCGGAAATTTTTTTGTGTTTTTGATGACTTGCTTGCCTTTGAGGTGCTCTTAGGGGGGGTTCCGTCTGTTTGTGGGTGAGTTTCATGGTCTGAGAGCATTGCTGGGACACTCTAATCTTGATTGCATTTGCTTTTCAGGAAATCCGTCGTGCCAACCCCGACTTATGGCCTAGCTACGCAGCGCGTTTGGACCGAAGGCCCAGAAATATTGCAAGTATGAGATTTTGCTTTTGGCCTGTTTGGGGGTGTTATGCTTCTTGGCGGGTGGGTTGCCGGGTCTTGGGGCATTCCTGGGAAGGTCTAATACCGGGTAGAAGTGGTTGGGACAAAATCCAGGCCGATTTTTTTTGGGCTATTTCAGACATTTTGCTCTATGTAGCGTTTTCGGGGGCCTGTTTGGGGGGCTTCCTGGTGTTTGCGGGTGAGTTTCGTGGTCTGGGAGCACTGCTGGGACACTCTAATCTTGATTGCATTTGCTTTTCAGGAAATCCGTCGTGCCAACCCCGACTTATGGCCTAGCTACGCAGCGCGTTTGGACCGAAGGCCCAGAAATATTGCAAGTATGAGATTTTGCTTTTGGCCTGTTTGGGGGTGTTATGCTTCTTGGCGGGTGGGTTGCCGGGTCTTGGGGCATTCCTGGGAAGGTCTAATACCGGGTAGAAGTGGTTGGGACAAAATCCAGGCCGATTTTTTTTTGGGCTATTTCAGACATTTTGCTCTATGTAGCGTTTTCGGGGGCCTGTTTGGGGGGCTTGCTGGTGTTTGCGGGTGAGTTTCGTGGTCTGGGAGCACTGCTGGGACACTCTAATCTTGATTGCATTTGCTTTTCAGGAAATCCGTCGTGCCAACCCCGACTTATGGCCTAGCTACGCAGCGCGTTTGGACCGAAGGCCCAGAAATATTGCAAGTATGAGATTTTGCTTTTGGCCTGTTTGGGGGTGTTATGCTTCTTGGCGGGTGGGTTGCCGGGTCTTGGGGCATTCCTGGGAAGGTCTAATACCGGGTAGAAGTGGTTGGGACAAAATCCAGGCCGATTTTTTTTGGGGCTATTTCTGACATTTTGCTCTATGTAGCGTTTTCGGGGGCCTGTTTGGGGGGCTTCCTGGTGTTTGCGGGTGAGTTTCGTGGTGTGGGAGCACTGCTGGCTATATATACTTTACTTTGCAAGAGGTTTGAAGCAAATCCATGGTGGCTGAGGGGACTTAGGGCCTAGCTGCAGAGCGCGCGCGGAGTGATTTGGGAAATTTGTGAAAAAGTGACTAAGTCCCCATTTTTGTACTTTTGCTCTTTGGCTGTTTGGGGGTCTTCTACTCGTTTTCTCCTGGGTTGACGGCTCTGGGGCCATTGCTGGGAAGCTCTAATACCGGATAAAAGTGTTTTGGACCAAATCCCAGGCGGAATTTTTTTTGTGTTTTTGATGACTTGCTTGCCTTTGAGGTGCTCTTAGGGGGGCTTCCTGGTGTTTGCGGGTGAGTTTCGTGGTCTGGGAGCACTGCTGGGACACTCTAATCTTGATTGCATTTGCTTTTCAGGAAATCCGTCGTGCCAACCCCGACTTATGGCCTAGCTACGCAGCGCGTTTGGACCGAAGGCCCAGAAATATTGCAAGTATGAGATTTTGCTTTTGGCCTGTTTGGGGGTGTTATGCTTCTTGGCGGGTGGGTTGCCGGGTCTTGGGGCATTCCTGGGAAGGTCTAATACCGGGTAGAAGTGGTTGGGACAAAATCCGCGCGGAAAAGCCTTTAGTTTTGGCACTTTTTGTAACTTAGGGTTCGTTAGGGTTAGCCCTAGCAGCAGGATTGCATGTGTATCGGGGTGTTCTAGATTTTTCAAACTGAGTTCTGGGGTCTTAGAGCACTCGTGAGAATGTGTAATTTTGGTTGCAAGTCATTTGAAGAAAATCCATGGTGGGAAAGGGGGGATTTGGCATAGTTAAAGAAAGCCTTTGCCACTATTCTTAACTTAGGGTTCGTTAGGGTTAGCAGTATTTCTATTGCATGTGTTTGAGTGGGGGGGATTTCGAGTCTTGGAGCGATGCTGGCTATGGCTACTTTTGCTTGGTTGCTTGCAAGTGGTTTGAATACAATCCACGGGGGGTAATAGGTAATTAGGGTACTTCGGCCTACTTTTACTTTCAAAGTAAGTTTTGTCTCCAGTTTTCTGCTAGGCCTCGTTTTTTGGGTGGGAGCACTGCTAGGAAGATCTATTTTTGTTCTAAAACACAGTTTACAGTACACCTAGCTTGAGGGGCAAGATCCGCTACATTAATTTGCCCATACTTACTTATCCTTCAAAAGGTGACTCAGAGTACGCACTTTCAAAAACATTGTACTGTCTGTCTACTAGGAAAAACAAATTGTGACTTTTTGCACTCCACAGCCTACATACCTTATATTTATTTATCAGTGGTGTTGTAATATTATATCACTTCCTGTTTTTCGTTGAATAATTACAGGCCGGGTTTCAGTCTCTGCAATGGGGAAAAAAGGATGGAGTCAGGCTTCACAGTAGCGAGCCACAATTCAGCATCAGGCAGGCAGTGGACAGGGTGTCTTCTGGTGACCAACATCGGTGGACGAAGCGTCGGCTGCAATGGAGGAGTGCCGCTAATAGGAGGATTTTTTTTCTGCGGGCAACTTACTTACCACTTCCAACAGGACCACTACAACCACATAGATACAGTATCCCTTGCCTTTTTCTCTGACTGTGACTGCATTTCTTTGCTCTCTCTCGGCTTCTACATTGATCCCTTAACACATCACTTAGTCCACTCCACTATCTGCACCACACATAGTCATTTGTAAGTGCTCCTACGTAATTCGCAAGTCGCAGCACGCCCCAGGCCGTAGAGGACTGGGATGGCCCCAATGATGAAGCATGTCACCAAGGGGCAACCCTGGTGAGTGAGGGGACACCTAGAAAAAAAGCAATTTCTCCTTTTCTATCTACTATACCTTCTGTCAGGTTACGCAGCCCCTAAGCGCCTACCGTACTATGAAACTACATTTCCCATGAGTAGGCGGGAGACTTGCAGACTATTTAGTGAGACTATATGAGAGTACCCTTGTATGTTAGGACATCACTTCACTGATGCCTGTCTTGTCTTCTCTTACAGGTATCCTTTCCCTGCTGACCCTACCTTTACCCATCCCACATTTTTTATTTTAGTTTGTTATTTTTCTCCCTCGCCTAATGCCTCGAACACCCTGTGTTTACACTTCTGGGTGTTGGTGACATTTGGAGGTGGAACCATATTTGCATCGACTGGATCACGGGGAGTAAACGTGACACCTTCCAGACCAACCCCATTGAGTGTTGTTGTGAATGGATTTATAGTGACCAGCAAGGCTCTCGGGTATCTGGCTACAGAGACCTTATGTTGAATATAGTTATCAATAATTCCACACAGGCCCTGTACTGTCGCATTCTTTCTTTCCACAGTTGTCGATGATATATTCTTACTCTGCTTGACAAAGAACCATTGCTAATGTGAAAGAACTTCAACCGAATTAGTAGTTATACTTTACCATTTGTTAGGCTACAATGTGGCACTGCTCTACTGTACTTCTGTCACCTGCTATATTCTCAGTTGTACCGTTGAATTGCTCAGGAGGACAAACCAGATTTCATTTTCTTTTTTTTCATAGGCATGCAACTGCCACTGTGTCACACCACTACTACCACCGCTATGAGGAAATTTTATCCGACCAAGATTGCCAACGTTATTCGGTGTTTCCCGTGGAGCCAGCCCTGGGCCTAGCCCTACTTTCAAACACAAATTACAGGTAAGATAAGCGTTTGGTGGTTTGGGGGTATAATGGAGTATTAGTACGAGAGACGAGAGCCTGAAGGTAGTACTACTAAAGTCCTAGGACTCTTGGATTCACTTCACTTAGTCTGTGAGAGGCACTTAGTGTTGAAAACATTTGGGCATTTACACTTAAAGGAAGAAAATGGAACTAAACTTTCAGGAAAACAGTCAACGTTAAACCCCCACCCACCAGGCAAGCAGTAAAAAACAGGTATGCTCAGATAAAGTTTGAAAAAGTATATTTATATCCCTAACAAAATAATCTCCCGCAAGACCCTCCCTAACCCCAACGATTGTCCTTCAAAAGTCCCCAAAAACCCAACTCCCAATTCCCACCCCCCAAAAGTCTCTAAAAAAGGGGCAAGGGACACTATGGGTGGATGCTGTTCACTTTTTGGGCCAGGGCATCATGCTCCTCGCGGAGCAAGGCGAGCTCCTGCTGAAGGCGGGACACCATCAGGGTGGTGCGGCGCAGGCGTGCCTTCACTGCCTTGCAGGTGCAAGGCCTGTGAGAAGCAGCTGTTGGCCTTGCTGCTCGGCGGTGGCGTTTGCCTTTGGCAGCCCGGCTCAGTCTCGGTGGACCACTGTGCTGGGTCACGGTGGCAGCCGGTGAGGCCACGGAGGACGACGTTGTCGTTGTTGTCGACCGCACACTTTCCACGTCCTCCAGGGCCACCAGCCGCCGATATTCCGCAACAGTGGCCTCGATTCTCCGTTGCCGGGCCGCTCTAGCCAGCTCCTTCCTCCTTGTTCGTTTGGAAGGAGAACCTATATGAAGAAAGAAAGACATAGTCTGTAACCAATGCTCTTTAAGATTAACTCAATCATTCAGCAGAAATGTGTGCTGCAGTACAACTAGCAACTTGCAAGCGCATTACATAACTATTGAGGCCAGTATCTATCTAACCTCACACTTCTTCATCCTTGCTCTAACATTAGTGGGAGTTTAAGGAACAAATTCTATGAGCACTGTGGACTTCCATTGGAGTCGACTATGAAAGTACACCAGTCTTATTCTTCTTCTTGTCTCTTGTTTTGGAAAATTGGTACGTTATTTTCTGCAAGCCGGCATAATGCCAGCGCGGTAAACTTGCACCCGAGAAAAAGAGACGCACGCCATGAGGAGTGACCTAGACTTGCGTTGCCGTTGCGTTACTGTACCCGTCCAGTACATGCAGGTGGTGAATCTCTTACTTTTCTATTACGGGTGGCACTGAGAATACTCTGTTACAACTCAAGGGCTACTGCTTAATTAATTTAACTTTCACCCTACAGTGGAAATGAGTACTAGAAATGGAAAATTGAAGAAGATAAATAATCTGATTATCTATCACTTCACATGGGATGTTTTTGCTTATATATGGGATGACTTTAGGTGCTTTGCTTTTTATTGAGTGACAGGCAGTGATACATCCACACATGAATGACTGAGTACTACTAAACTTATTAAGAGAGGTAGGGAGTGGCCACCATAATAACCGGATCTATGCAGTGCTTGCAATACAAACTACTGCTACTATTTATGGTAGTATTTGGACAAAATTAAAAGTTCTTTTCCTTGCCTTTCCTACACTGGAACGGACGTGCGGGTGCAGTGTTAGTGTTACATGCTCTTCAAAGTTACACTTAGTTCATCCACTGACCGTCTACTCTCTCTAGATCATGGGTACTCACAAACTTTCTCTCAGGGGCTACATTTACAGTGTAGTTTGGGGCCGAGGGCCGCACTGGTGGGGGCGGAGTCAGAGGGGGCGGGGCTAAAGCAAAACGATAACTTGTGACCATGAGGTTGCACACAGGTCCCTGCAGCAGATGCCCTCATCCACTGAGCCACCAGACCCAGCATTTACATACATCTCTCTCCCTCCTGCTGTCCCTCCTGCCCTCCCTCCATCTCTCTCTCCCTCCTGCCCTCCCTCTCCCTCTGTCATCTCACTGTGTGTGTGTCTATCTGTGTCAGCCTTCAGCCCGGGTTGAGACCGCTTCCTCAACGCGCACACACAGACAACAACACCAAAGTACTTAACAGGTCTTTAAAAGACCATTAACATATTATTGAGGCTTTGTTTGTTTTAGCGCCCCTGCTTCTCCACCCTGACAATCACTGCTTGCCCGGCCCCACAGAGCAGAGGCTTAGTTCTATTTCACCTCTTTGTGGCCTTGCATCTCCACTCTGCTCTGTGGGGGCCGGGGGAGCAGTGATTGTCAGAGTGGAGATGCAGGGGCGCTAACAGGTGAAATACAAAAAAGCCTCTGCTCTGTGGGGGCCGGGGGAGCAGTGATTGTCTGCAAGGTCAGCGCACCGCCAACGAAGGCTTGCCGGGCCACCACCGGCCCGCGGGCCGTACTAGGAGTACCCCTGCTCTAGATACACATATGCTATCTAAGAGTCAGATAGTAGCATGATCCAGGTATATGGACACATACAGTTTCTGTGTCACCCACCCAGGCTGTTGTCCTTCCACCCATCATTGCTTCATCATTCACCCAGCCATGCATCTCATATTCTTGCCTTCCCAGCTAGTCTTCAATCTCAATAAGTAAGGAATATATAAGAGCTTACCTCTGGCCGCCACCACCACCGTCTCAACTCTCACAGCTGCCGCCGCCGCCTCCTCCCCTGAAGCATCGCCCGATTCGCCCTCCGCCTCGGTGTCGAGCACCACCACCTCCACACTGGCCCCGCCACCAGATGTTCCACCTACAAAGTACATTTAAGAATGTTAGAATAAAGCAGTCACTAGTATTTGGTCTAGGAATGAAGACATGTGAAAACAATGTAATTTGTGACTGTCGTTAAAGTTAAAAAAAAATGTCCCTTTTTCCAGGGAAGGTTGTCTTGCTGCACTTTTTGGCACAACTGATGAAGGCTGTTTTTTTAACACGCACCATTTTTCTCCACACAGACAGAAGATGGACTTCTAACAACAAGATCAAGTTGAAACCAGGTGAGAGCTCGGCTCGACCACAAGAAATGTCTTCAATTAATCGTCAGCACTAACCACTTTTCCATTATCAGTTAAACGTTTAGTTTTATTATGACTTCATTTTAATAAATGTGTTTACTTTTAATAAAGCTTTTAAACTTAAATACAATCTGTGTTTTTTGGTCCAGACTAGAGTGACTGAGCGAAAGGTTTTGCAATTTTTGCAAGCATGAGTCCAGATAGAACACTTCAAAAGACATTATGGACAATCCCAGAGGACTGCACTAAGTTGATAGAGCTATTGCTGACTAGAATCATGGGAGTTTCGCCAACCGTGCAATCTTAGTTAGCTACACAGACAGACTAATAAGAATAATCTAGTAATACCACAGGGAGTCATAGTAGAGGCAGGATAAGAATTTAGATACAGTCTACAAGAAGAGCAAAGACAATTTTGAAAAAAGTCAAATGAGGAACGCTAGGAAAAATAGGTACTAGTCTAAAATGAAAACTTACTGGGGCCAGCAGAGGAGCCCTCGCCTGCCCGATCCTGGCCCTGTTGATGAACAGCATCCGCCGCCTGCTGCTCCTGTGTCCTCCTCTCGCCCCTGGGGGGAGCTGACGTACAACATGAAAGAAAGAACAGAAAACATGGATGATTGTTGCTTGTCAATGTCAACCAAATCAAACATTTCAAAAGAACAATAACAAAATATTTCTGCGAAATTATATTGATTATGGTTACTTTTCATTTATATGCGGACCTGTGACTTCGAAAGTCACGTAACTCACTAAACAAAGTACTGAAACGTTCACCTAGGACTGGCAGGCAGCAGTCCGCAGGCAAGACGCAAAGTGACAGACAAACTCCATTGTGATTTCAGTCAGATCAGTGACAACACTAACAGTTGCCTGCTACATTACCAGTCATTTAAATAGTCAAACTATCAATCCACCGCCACTATTTTTCTTATTGTCAGGGTTACAAAGGAAGGGGCAGATTTAAGCCCTTGCGGCTCTTTTGCGCCGTTCTTGCGTGACTTTTGTGACGCAGCAGCTAAACAAAAAAGGGCGCCATGGTGCGGCGTATAATATTATAACAACGTGACGCATTTGGGAGATGCATCCCGTTATAAAGCCCTGCGCCATCAGGGGGCGTTCCGGCGCAAGGGAGGGCATTCCTGCGCTGGAACACATCCTAATAGTGGCTGAGGGAAATCTACAAAATATCAATCAGTCACCTTTAGGACAATGATGCGTCACACAAACCCTGCACCTGCTTGAAGCAGACGTACGGCTTGACCCAGCATTGGGGAGATAGGGTACCCCAGAGCATTGATGGAGCTGCGCCATCGTTGCGACGCAACTCCAGCAGTAAAGCTTCGGTGACGTTTTGGGCCCATGGGGCGCCGCATTGCAAATACGGCGCACCATGTTTGGTGGTGGTAGCGGGCCGCACAATTAATGGCGCATCCCTGCTACTTTGCAGGGATGCGACGGTAATTGCAATTCTGCCCCTTAGGGGCATACTTACTTACGCGTTCTGGCGCATCTCCAGAGATGCGCCAGATCAAATGCGTCACGCAAAACTACCCTTGCGACACGGCAGATGTGCCTCATTTACAATGCGGCGCGCCCTGGCGCAAGGGTAGGCACTTGCGTGACGCATCTCGTCACGTAAGAGCGGCGCATCGCTGGAGTCACGTCGCCAACGCAATGCAACTCCAGTAATGCTCAGGGCCACCCAATACTTTACATGCTGTGTCAGTCCTTTCGCCTGCTTCGAGCAGACATAAGGAATTGAATTGACGTAGCAGCGTCGCAGAAGTGCCTGCGTTAAATCTTGTAGATTTCACGCAGGCAATTTTGCGAGGCGCACAGCCGCTGGACCGCCCACCCTGCGTACTAGGAACGCACCCATTGTGGTGCAGGCCCATGGCTTTATAACGTGACGCATCTCCCTAGATGCGTCATGCTGTAAATGACTTGCAGGGATGCGGCACGTTTACGCCGCTGTTGCGTCACGCAAGGCAACGTAAACGTGGCGCAAGGGGCTTGTAAATGTAATCTGCCCCCTAGTGTCTAGCATTACGCAGTTCTGTTAAGTACACTCATACATAATAGTTACTCAGGCCAATGAGACCACGAAATAGAAAACAAATAAGCATAGTAGCAACCCCACTGAGAAGGAGAGCAGTGCACCTGAAATGCACAGAAGATTTTGAAATATAATTTAACTACAATGTAATCGTCATCAGCGGCATTATTGGCTTGCTCCATGTAAAAAACAAATATTTGCAATACAACAACACAGAGCAGGAGAAAACATCATAGTAGTGAGTGATTAAATGCCAATGGCTACTACTACTCACCAAGGCCGGGGATCTCCAAGCCGAGCTGGTCCAGCAGGTCGCGCTCGCGGTCCAGGAGGTCCGTCCAGCGATGGGTGACCTGGCTGTAGGTGCGCTGGACCCCGTAGAGGTGGGATATGGCCCAGCACACCTTCTCCCACCGCTTCCGGCGCTCCCGCATGTTATAGCCGCCGGCCGCGATCCTGCCGCCTCCCGCGATGGTCCTGGGCAGGCGGCGCTGGACGAAGTAGACCAGCGCGCCCACTTCCTCCGGGCTGAATATCTCCCGGCGCGTCACCTGCTCCCCCCTCGATCTCACGCCTGCTGTCCTGCCACTGGGTCCAGCACTACTCCCCGCCGCCGCTGCGGCCCTCAAGTGCCTGGGCAGCTTCACGGCGCCTGGCTTGACCATGGTCTGGGCAGGTAAGGTAGGAAGAAGTAGAAAATTAAGAAAGAATAGGATAGGGAAGAAGAAAAGAAAAGAGTTTACAAAAGTAGTTTAAAAGTAAAGAAAAATAGCAGAAAAGACAAAAATATACAGCTAGGAAAAGAGAGGGATAGATAAGAAGCAAAATCGTAAAAAAAAAACTGAAAACAAGCAAAGGATGGGAAAGATATCAAGAGGATTAAACACCATGCCCAGACACAGGAAATGAATGAAAAACAAGATGGCCGGCGCCCGTTTCCGAGCGCGAAAGTCAGTTCGCGCGAGATTTTCCTCGCGATCTCGTGCGAACCTCTAGATTTCCCGCGCGATCTCGTGCGAACCTCTACTCGCAATGCGCTTACTGCGCGAGATTATACATAGCGGGCGGAAACGGAAATACGTCACGCAAACAAAATGGCCGCGCCCGTACTCGACCTTGGGGTAAATTCGCGTGTTGCGCTGCAAGCGGCTCGCGAATACTGCAAAAAAACTCGCGAAACAACAAGCCGCAAAAAAATAAAATGCTCATTCGCACGAATTGGCGGCTTCCGCGGTCGGTTTCGCACGACGCCGCGCCCCGCGAATAGCGCGAAAAAAACCGCAAAACGATTTCAGCAAAAGCAAAAGCAATGAGCAGGTGCAAAAGGTCAACCTCATGATTTGTAACGATTCTTTGTATTGCTTCCTGAGGGGGCCCTCCAGAATTCGGTTGCCTGCTTGCAACTATTGTGTGACCCTGCTCTGACCTTAACTGTATGCCACAAAGGTCCTGATTTACAGCTAAAGGAGCAGACAAGCAGGTGCCAGGCTGGAACTTTAAATTCTTTCAGTGACACATTAATTAGCCCCTAATTCATTATTGTCAGTTGGGGCAGGGCAGGTGTTGTAACTAATTTTGCAACAATGAAAGCACTTAGCAAGTGCAAAAGATCACTAATCAGGGCGCACTAAGGAAGCAGGTGCCAGCTAAAAAAATATTCTGTGACACATTAATCAGCCCCAAATTAATTCAGGTCACTTGAGGCAGGGAAGGTGTGCTTTGCTTTGCCGAAAATAATGTACACTGGACAACCAGAGGGTGTGGTGATGAAACAGAGGGTGGCATGGGTGGGCCAGAGGGTGGCATGAGTAGTCAGAGAGTGGCAGTGGTGACAGAGAGTGGCAGTGATGAAGAAGAGTGTCCCAAACAGGCTGGACACGTAGAAACAACAAGTTCGCAAAACTTGCGACCCGACAGGTAAGTTCGCAAATTGCGAAATTGTAAAAACCCTCGCGAACTGGCAGAAACACGGGCGAACACAAAAAAAAAAAAAAATCCGCAAATTCGCGGGAATTCGCGGATTTTGCGGATTGCGAATCCGCAAATCCGCAAAATTCGCGAACGCGAGATCCGCAAAATTCGCCCATGCTTAATCTGAAGTACCTTGGATAAATTACAATTGTGCTCAAGTTCATACACCCCCGTAATAAAAATATCATCCTGAAAGAAGTGTACATGCTTCAAATCTTTAAATAAAGAATGCATCATTCGTTGGAAAACGCTGGCCGCGGAGGCCAGACCGAACGGCAATCTTTTGAACTGAAACACACCATCAATCGTCACAAAGGCAGTTAATTTCCTAGAACTAGGATGTAACTCTACCTGATGGTAAGCAGATCTTAGATCTAACTTACTAAAGAATTTGACTTTATCCATAAACAGGACCATTTCAGAAATATTGGGTAAAGGAAACTTGTCTACAATGATGTTCTGATTTAACGATCGAAGATCAACACAAAAACTGAGCTTACCATCCTTTTTTTGCGTGACAACTACTGGCGAAAGCCATTCTGAGGCCTCCACTGGCTCAATAATGTCTTGTTTTTGCATATCATCAAGCATTTCTTTGACCTCTTTCCTTACAGCAATTGGGATCCTCCTAAGAGAATGTCTAACTGGAATAGCATTATCCTTAACTTTAATTTCATGCACATACCCCTTCAACTTACCAAGATTAGGGCGGAAAACATCACTAAATTTAGAAAGAACAGTGTCAACATTATTATAATCATCAATAACTAATACCATGTCATCTGACCTTGGATCAAGAATAATATGTAGGTCATACTGTTGTACCCAACCTAAGATAGCTGGACCATCATCAGAGATATAAACCTTTCCCATAGCCGACCTCCCTTTAAACTCAAAAGAAGCATCCATGACTCTTTTCAGTTTAATAACTTGACCCGTTTAACCTTTAGGCATAATGTCACTATGTAGGAGAGGAGTAGAGGGCCAATATTCTTTATACAAACTGTAAGGAATGATAGAGAACATTGAGCCAGGATCAACTAACTACTACTACTGTGACTGATGTGCTATGTTCCCTCCTATAGCGCCATGAAGCCCCCGGGCGTACGAGCGCTCAATAAATACATGCTAACATTAACATTAACATTAACTAACAGAGTAACAGAAACACCATTTACAATAAAAGAAGATTTGGGTCTTTGCAAAACAATACGTTCTTCATCTTCAATATCATTTTCAACACATAAAGACATGTCTGGAGGAATAATATCATCTTCAACAAAATTCACTCTGTTATAGGATGGAAATTTACAAGCTTTGCTAATATGACTTCTTTTACCACACTTACGACAAGTTTTATCTCTGGCAAAGCATCCTTGAAAATCAGCAGCATGGGACATGCTACCATAGCGGAAACAACCCACAAATTTACCCCTCCCTCCAGAAGCACCAGTAAAGAATTTCGGTTTCTGAGAGAAGACTTTAGATTTAACATCAGGAGACTTAGTATCAGAGGAAGAAAAGTCCTTATCCTTATCAACTTTGTTAACGACATTAACTGTCTCCTCTTTTTTAAGTTCTAGAATACGCATTTCCTCCATGCACTTGTCAGACTCCTCCACGACTTTAGCGATGGCAATGGCTTCCAAGAGCGTAGGGTTCTTGGCAGCCCAAAATTTTTGTTGCATCCTCTTGTTCTTACATTGTACAATTAACTGATCTCTGATCATTTGATCAGCCATCGCGCCAAAATCACATTTTAAAGAAAGTTCCCTTAGACGAGCAACCATTTGATCAACAGTCTCTTTTCCTTTCTGCGGATTTTCAGCTTCACCGGACCAGACAAGATGAACCAGGATCGTCGCCAAGAATGTTGTGGTTGAAGTCACGACCAGGAGAACAAGGTTAAGTGCAGTCTTCTTTATTTAAGACATAGGCAACATAAGTAAGGATTTCCGTCCTGCCTCAGCAACCGCCAGATAGAGAATGCTGAATACAGAACCTATAATACTTAACACTCTAATAAAAGAAGGCAGTGATGCAGACTAGAACTAGAACATAGGTGATGTCATCCTGTAAGAGAAAAGTAAGGCACAACAATTATCCATGCCTATTTACATTCCACCTTGTTCCTTGGACTGAGCACTGTTTATTAGTATATTGAGTGTTGTGCTCTTAAACCATCTGAGTGCAATAAACGTTTGGCTAACCATGATCCCATACTTATTATTTTACAAGTCATTTTACCTCTCTCTTTGATATACTGGAGACCCATAAGTCAGTTTGTGGAATGTACTACCCAATTATAACTTTAGCAACACTAAAGGCTGATTGTCTGCACATTGGTGCAATCACACCTAATGCAAAGGACGATTGGCAGTCAACACGAGCGGCTATTGGGGCTGAGGAGCCACGCACCTCAATGTTTCGCCCCTCATGAACAGTGTCTGTCAGGTTGAACAAAGGTCAGCCTGACAGACGCAGTTTACTTTCAGGTCATGCAGCCAGGAGCCAGACATGCGCATTTAGCGCAGGCTCCTGGCTTCCTGAGCTGAACTTTGCTGGGCTGATGAAGTCACAGCTCCTGTGGGCGTGAACTCCTCCGCTCAGCAAAGGTCCCTGAGGTGCTCCCCTCAGTGACGAGGGGTAGCGTCACTGATTGCCTCGCACCTGGGCGTTTCAGTTTTAAGCAGCGCCCAGAGTCGAGTGTCTATCAGCTACAATTCATCACAGAGTGGGGTGGGGTCAGCACTCACTGACCCCATCCCACACTGTGATGACGCTGTGATTGGCTGACCTTAGGTCAGCCAATGAGGGAAGGCAGCAGGCCCAAGCTTCCTGGAACCTCCGAGGTAGAGCTAGCTGCAGGTAAGTGTTTGTTTTTCTTTTAAAATCTTTGGTGCATGCGTGTATGTATGAATGTTTGGTGATGAGTGTTGTGAATAGATGTGTTTGTGTGTGTGCATGCTTGGGTACATGTGTGTGAATACATTGCTTTGAGTATTATGTGTATGTGTGCGTGATAGTGTGTCCCGTTCGCCCCCCTCTCTCCAAAACTTACCGGCCTCCACTGGCAGTCAAACAAAAACATTATGCATTATGGTCTGTGCATCACGTTGGCATCCATATTTGGGGCTATTCTGTGCAGGCTCTTGTTTGCCTAATACACTTTGTGCAAGAATCTGGAGCAGGAATGTATTTGTCAATAGCTATATGAAACTAATTTGGTTTCGTGAGAATAGTTCCAATACACAATCATTAAAAATTGTGTCCAAAGCGCATCACATTAGCTGCATAATGGGCTTGTAGGTGATATAGGACCCTGCATAGATTTAAAATTGGAACCTACCCCTATACTGGACATTAGTGGCAACTTCCAATCAAGAATTGCAAAGTGGAAAAAACATGGACACACGGAAACACATAAAGTGCCCTTTGACTATGAGGTGGAAGTAAAAAAGGGTCACCTTTGGAGATCACACATCCAAAGTCTTAAACCTGGGGAGATAGTTGTATGTACCCTCTTGAAATGAATACTCAAAACAGTAAAGCATCATCAGTTTCAGTGAAAAGCCAGCGCTGCCCTCGAGCATGACTGAGCTCCCCGGGATCTCTCAGTGGGGAGCAAAAAAAGGTAACTGAAAAGCCATCCATTCTCCTTCTCCACCAGGCTCATGTGATACAAAGGAACATATGCACTTCTATTTCAGAAGGTGGTGTTATCATGTAATTTGAGTGAATCTAGATTATCCATTGAGGCCGAGGTGACTTTGAAGTTAATGTGAAGTTCTTGGAGAGTTTTCATAACAGCATGGCAAGCTGCATCCGAGCTGCCAAGTAATTTCTCACTGAGTCAGAGAGGCTCAAACTTACCTGGTCAGAATGATCTCTTCACAACTCATTATGTATTAGTTCACTGCCCATGAACATTCAATAAGCCAGAAATTTACGAAGGAAAAGGCCACTTGTAAGTATCAGGGGTAAACTCTAGAAAACTGACAGTAGTACCATTATTATTATTATTATTTGAATTCTACCAATAATGGACAACAGGAGTTGGAGCCATCATAAATCAAATAATGTAAAGTGTGTGCTCCAAAGCCCAAAATGACTGGTATCTGGTGTACATTTCTGGACATCTCTACACCCTGTTATTGACGTAATCGTCTCTTTTTCCAAATATGTACCTCCCTTTGCATTTCACAAATTTCATATATTAATTTCTTTTGAGTGCACATTTTTTATTTATATATATATATATTACATTCAGTGTTGTTTGTACATGTATAACATTTGCTTTACTATAGTTTGTTAGTGTATCAATTATTCACATATGTGTATTCACATAGTTGATAATGTTTTATACAATTGAGTCAAAGTGCAACAAGACTAATATGTTAATCTTCACATTTTGCATAATCCGATGGAAGGCCCACCCTTTTCAACATGATTATGAAAGTGTATTTAAGAATGGTACAGACAAGTACAAGGCTGAGAGGAATCTTGGAGTTCCTGGGAGACTCAGATCAAGTAAGCAGAAGCTGTAAAAGCCTTTGTGAGGGCCACAGTCGGCCTTATCGGCTTGCTGGGGTAACCATATCTATTGAACACAGAGATAGATTGCAACCTTCTTTGTATACCACACTTCTATTGTTCCAAAAAGATATGGGGGTAAGAAGCCACCTTGGAAAGTTGTACAGGCCCTCTGCTGCTAAGACTGCTTAGCTAGAGGCAAGAAGGAAGGGGATGGAGAACAGAGTCCGGTTCCATTGTTATCATGTGCGGATATTCTGAAACACCATTAAAATGTAATTCGTTTTAATATTTCGTTTTTAACCACTTTCATTGGCAATGTTTTGTTTATTTTTACGGTTAAAACTACACACTTTATATGCACTAGGATAGGACGCTGACTTAAACAAAATTACAAAACACAATACTAATATTGATTCATGAGTGTGTCTTTTCATTTTAAAAGAGATTTGGAACTCACTAACAACTTTGAATCTTGTGTGTTTCACATGGCAGATGGTTACCTAGAGCGCACCTTCCTCTTTTTAATGTTTAGGTGGTTGTTCAGGTTTTCTTTCTCTAGCTGGTAAATTGGCAGCATCTCTGCACTCTCCCCACAGCCTAATCTTGGGCCACATTTTGCTCAGATTAGAAAACACGAATCAGTATATCATACTACCAATGATCCGCTTAAAGGTCAGCTCAGGGTCGAACTGCCCTCTGGCCACAGTCGGTGATAAAATGTCATGGCTGGACAGATACATTTTTAGGCCACCAAAAAGCAAAATCACCTGTACCAGTGCAGATACATTGTTAACGTTATCCAGAGTAATACAAAAAATACAATCTACATGCAAAATGCGATGGCACCGTAACAGGGTGAAAAATGACTAACAGGCTCTAAATATCATAATACCTCCTACTATCATTGCCCGCAGCATGGAGAGAGGACAGTTCTGTATTGCTCTTTTACACATGTTATAACCAGTTCAGACACCATTATTGGTTAGTACCCTAGTGACAGGATGGTTAATCATCTGTTTGGTAAAGGATACAAATGCTTCCTGTATGCCATACTAAGCATACCTTAGAATGGCCACTACAAAATGTCAAATTCATTGTCACCATCTAAAGTTACAGTGATAGCTGGATCAGTGGAATCATTCTGATATCTGATTAAAGAATAAAGTCGGCCTTATTAGAATGGACCAACAAATGCAACTTTGGAAGGAGACAATTAACAATTATTTTAGCTAAAAGTTTACTATCCATATTAATGAGAGAGAGAGGTCTAAACGAAGAATTCATGTGGTGTTTTAGTGTCATGAAGTAGAGTGATTAGTGTGTCTTGTAGGGGCTGTAAGTCCTTTGTGAATGATTTCTCATACATTTTAAAGAGAGGGTAAATCTGCAAATCAGCAATTTGCTGCAACTCTTTGTCTGGAGCTAGTATTAATGGCTGCCAGCACTGATGAGAGTGCTGATAGACAAGCTGATGACATGGAGGCTGGAGGTACCCAGAATGAATCTGTCATGAGTGTGAAAAGTAGTCTAAAACAAAAGACTGAATGACACAAAGTGATGTCTAGACTTAAGTTGTGTTTTAGATGTAGATTTCTGTTTCCACACAAAGGTTAGTGTCCTGCTCTTGGACAGATTTTCTGACGGTTTGCAAAGCGAAAAACTAAGTGCGTCACGTTGTGAAGACGAAATAGCCACGAGAACGTTCTAGAAGCAACGTTCAATGCACAACCACAAGACTAAGCGGCGACATCAGTTAAGACAAATCGATATTCAACAAAGTTGATCATCATCTGGTGGGAGCTTTCGTAGACACTGACACTGAGGACTTGCCTGATCACCGCTGTGAGGGGAATGGCTAATCCAGTCATATTTGCCGTGAGGGGAACGGCTCGCTTCTTGCGCCCCACCAGCATCATTGCCGCCGCAGAGGTCTCCATCTCCCAGGTGCCCCGGTGGTAGTAGCGCGAGAGTGACGAAAGCAGAGCGCCCGGAGGCGCGTTAAACAGCAGGAGCACCGAAGCGCTCAGTGGGAGCTTTCGTAGACACCGACACTGAGGACTTGCCTGATCACCGCCGTGAGGGGAACGGCTAATCCAGTCATATTTGCCATGAGGGGAACGGCTCGCTTCTCGCGCCCCACCAGCACCATCGCCGCCACAGGGGACTCCATCTCCCAGGTGCCCCGGCGGTAGTGGCGCGAGAGTGACGCAAGCAGAGTGCCCGGAGGCACGTTAAACAGCAGGAACACCTCTCTCCCCGCGAGTCGCACGCGGGAGCACCCGGGCGAATCCCGGGCCAAGGGCGGGCCTGTTTAAGCCCGTTCCAGGCCGGAGGAGGCCGGGTCGGGCCACCCCCCTTCCATCCACTACCCAGCACATCGGTGTGAGTACATTGCCTAAAATAAATATCTGCATTTAATTGGGAGATTTGCTATGCCGCCTAAAGAGGCAAAGGGGAGAGCAGGTGCTGCAATTTTTACTGGAGCTATGGACCAATTCATAACAAAGATGAATAATGTTGTGGATGAGGGGATTACCATAATGGAGCGACGCGTCTCACATGAGCTGGCTATCGCAAGAAGATCGTCCATGGGACTAATTGCGACCGCTCGGACTCCTGATAACTTGAATGCCAATAGTGGCTTACGCGCTTCAAACCATTTTAGAACTTCCCTTTTGTAATCTGTCACAGACTACTCTTAGTAGTCAGTCCACAGCCTCAGATTCACTGTTGTTAACCCCCCAAATGCTTCCTACTGCGCCTAGTGTAGTTAAGGTGCATGATACTAGGCAACAGTGTGGAAAAGACCCAGGGGCAATTCCAAAAAATATACAACAAACAGTAAATAACATTGGTGGGAGAAAAAATAAGGGTCGTAAAGCCAGGAAAGTTAGCCCACTTATTGTGGAAAAACCAGTTGTAAATCCTCCTCATGGATTGTCAGACTCTTCCCTGCCTAGCAGGGCGACCCAGGTTACAGATGGGTTACCAAACCAAGAAGCTCGGCAGGGGGTGCTAGAGGTTGAGTCTAATGCTATCTATGACACTATTAAGCTCCTCTTAACCCCATAAGAAGAAAGGTTGAGCAAGATTGAGGTCCATTTAAAGAGGATTGAGCGTGATGTTAAGGGTCTTGTTGAACCCACTTTAAGAGTAATTTCACCCTCGGCTGCTAAATTGTCTAAAACCCGTAAGGAAAAGGAAAAGGTTGCCATCCCAGCCACCAACAAGGAACTAGCAGCCGTAAATATAGCCCAGTCGGTTTTACCTGTTTCTGTAACAACTCCTATAGATAAAGAAATAGCACGCCCTAATGTAAATAATTCATGTCAACGCAAGAAGACCAAGATAGGTCTGGAGGGGGGGCACCGACTATCCAACCTAATACGGGCAAAAAAATCTTACATTTACCCCCGGAGGTTTGTCCATTTGTGCTGGTCCTGGCACGGGTTCCAGAACTGGGCAAAAATGAGGGGGAAAGCCCCACAAAATTATGGAACAGGGTCGTACACAGGCTAAGCACGAATAGACCCTTGCCCCTGCACTTAGTTGGTAAAATACTTATGATCCAAAGGACACCATGGGTGGGACATTTGGCCAAAAATATAAGGGGTGATTGTATTCTTATTAACTTTAACAACCCTAGAATTGTTGATTATATCTGCAACTGGAGATATCCTAGCACAGGCATGACTGTCCATTTCCTCCCACTAACTTACTTTTATCCCCCTGGCCATTTTGATCCTCAGCTTGATGGATGGTCAATGGTTCCCCGTAGGGCGAGGGGCCCAGCTCAGGGAGAATGGCCTATGCCCCCCTTTAATATTAATAGTTTTTTTCATCATAACCGTTATGACTGTCTGGAGGCAGTTGATTGACCCGATGAATTAGTAAGAGAACCAAGTATTTCCTCTCCCCCCCCGGGTGGTTGCTTCTTGGACTCAACTATATCGCAACAGTCAGTGAGCTTAAAGTCTACTAATATAGCTTTGGACATCGGGAGTACTATCAACATTGATACCAACCAGGCCGTAGGGGAAACTGCAAATGTCTTGGTCCCTAGTAAGGTTCATATTAGCAATGTTAAAATTGTTTCGTGGAATGTGGCAGGTTTGCAAAACAAGCTTTTGTTATCAGATTGGAATAGCTTTATTGATGGGTATGACATTTGTATGTTCCAGGAGACATGGAGTTTGGAACCTCTGTATAAGCAGGGATTTTCTTGTTTCTATGTACCTGCTACCTCGGGTGGGAGTGGCCGTCCCTCTGGTGGGCTTATGGTAGGGGTAAGGGTTGACCTTGACCTTAAGTTTACTCATCACACCTCCGCCTGTCTGGATATTATGAGACTCCACATTGAGGGTGTGAATGGTGCCCCGGCTTGGGATTTCTTTAATGTATATGCAAGAGGTACTCAAGGGGTGGCCAAGTCGTCTACCATTGATATTTTAGCTGACTCGCTGAGAATGTGTGCCCCTGACTCCTTAGTCCTGGTCACTGGGGACTTTAACTGCTCGTTTGAACCTTTGGCAGTAGATCATATCCTTGGAGTGCATGAGGATGATGCACAATGGGGCGTCACGTCTCTGACCCTCAAGCCTGTGAAGAGATGGTCTCCTGTAGTCATTCAATTGAATGCTCTAATGATCAAAACAGGTCTAAGAGCTGCCAATGGTCGCACTACCTCCGACGCTCAGGGAGCAAACACTTATAATAGAGTATCGTGTGAGAGTAGGATTGACTACATAATGGTAGACAGGAGGGCTTGGAAGTCAGTGGTGGATATGGTCATTATACCATCGGTGGAGAGTGATCATAATCCCCTGTCCCTCATATTCCTAGATCCATGGCACAGAAGGGAGTGTATATCATCAAATAGTGGGGGGCTAATAACCAAGCAAATTTTACCATCCAACTGTAATAGATTTCTTAAATGGCCTAGGTTCTGCTTGGACGAACCTAGACTGAGCGCGCTGGATGGTATTCTTGATGAGCAAACTCTAAGGCTATCTGTAGCATGCAATGAGGCGGCCGGGCCAGCAGAGGTAAAAGCCATCTATACTGCCACTATGGATCAGATTGGCAAGTTGTTTACGGTCCCAGCTAAAAAGAATCTGGCAACTATCAAACCAGCCCAGAATTGGTTTGATAGTAACTGTAGAAGAAGGAAAAAAATCTAATTATTGCCATTAAATCTTCTAATCCAGCATCTGTCAGGCTGGCCAGGATGTACTATAGACAGGCTATAATAGCCACCAAAAAAGCTTAGGAAGAATCCCATTGGGAACATCTCAGAGATGCAAGCCAAACTAAGAATGGTAACTTATTTTGGACCTTAGTTAGAAAATCGACAGGCTGCGACTCGAACCAAATTCCAAACCATATTACGGATAGAGAATGGTTTGAACATTTTTCTAAACTTTATGGCGGAAATGAGCTGTCCGGAGCCCCAGAGCATTTGAGCGGTGCTCTGGATACTGGTCCCCGGCAGCTCGTACCAACTAGAGTTGAAAAAAATGAGGTCCTTACGGCAATAGCTAAAATAGTATCCACCAAAGCCACAAGACAGGACGGTGTGCCAGGTGACCTATTTAAAACCAATCCTGACGGTTGGGCAATTTCTTTTACTACTCTGATAAATGCACTGCTAGCATGTTCACCTGTTCCTAACTCATGGAAGGCGGCTGAGGTCATTCCTATCTACAAGTAGGGTCCTAGGGAGGACCCTGCCAACTATCGCCTAATTAGTCTTATAGACGCTGGGCAGAAATTGGTTGGTAGGATTCTCCTGGAGAGGATCCTCTTGTGGGTAGAGGAGAATAACATCATCTCTCCTTTTCAGGCAGGCTTCATGGCATGCACAGGCACAGTGGATCAAGCATTTAGGTTGTTACTCCTTCATTGGAAGGTGGTTACCATTGGCAAGGGCGGTCTTTATTTGGCATTTATTGACTTGAAGACCGCCTTTGACCTGGTTCCCCGAGACCGCCTGTGGTTAATCCTGAAGGAGATGGGGATCCCATTACCAATCTTAAACCTCTTGGCCCGCCTGCATGATGGCACTTATGCCCGTATTAGATGGGGATCTCAAGGCCAAGAAAACGATAGAATACCTGTGAATCGAGGGGTACGCCGGGGCTGTGTATTAGCCCCAACACTTTTTTCGTTATTTGTGAATGGCGTGGTCTCTTTTTTGCTTGAAAAAAACACAGATGCTCCGGTTTTGGCGGGTGATAAAGGGCCCACCCTGCTTTTTGCAGACGACACGTTGTTGGTCTCAAAAACCCCCGTGGGTCTGCAAAAGTTGTTGAATCACTTCAGTTTGTTTTGTAAGCTTAGGGGCCTTGTCATAAATACCCTGAAAACCAAGCTCCTTTATTTTAACCCAAGTAAGTCTTCCAGATCCATCATCTTCCTTGATGGAGAACCACTAGACCGTGTAAATGAATTTGACTACCTGGGAATTAGAATCTCACAAAACTTAAAGTGGCAGCCACACATTGATAAAATGGTTTTAAATCATAGAAGGGTGGTTGGTGCATTGGGCCGAGAACATCGTATGTCCATCTCCAAGCCCATTGCTCCTGCCTTGGATATCTACGCTGCAAAAGCTGTGAGCAGCGCCCTCTATGGTGCTGAGTTGTGGGGTTTCGAATGCATCAACAGCCTGATTACCTCTGAGAACAAGTTCCTTAGGGAGCTGTTATCCCTTCCAAGGGGCACCCCCATAAAAGCACTATTGAGTGATCTGGGTCGTCACTCCATTCAGGACTTAGCCAGGCTACGGCCTCTCTTATACTCGGCTAGGTTATGGCGGACCCCAGAGCTCTCAAAGTACTTAGATGGTTTGAGAGAGGTCATGAATCTTAATGGCGCCCATAAAATAATTGGATTCGCAATTTAAAGAAACTTCTACATGAAACCGGCTTGCCAACTGATTGGGAGCTTGGAGTTCCTTTATCCAAGGCCGAAACCAAGCGAGTTTAGTGGAATTGGGTTGATGAGCAAGACCTAAGGGACCCAGCCCAAGGAAGGTTGACTGAAGCGTTTAAACAGCATAAATCTAAGCCTCTCTTGGAACCTTACTTGGACTTTATTAAGAAACCAAGAGACAGATCCCTATTTATTCAGTTCAGGTTGGGTAACCTTCCCCTCCATGAGTATACCTGCAAGTGGAAGCCCCCGTACCAAACCTCACCTGACTGCCCAATTTGCAAAGGTGTCACTGAAAGTATCGCCCACGTTTTCTTTGCATGCCCAGCTTATGTAAAACCAAGACAGAAATGGCTCAAACCCGTGTGTTTATTGCTTGGAACCAGGGATCATTCCTCCGCACTTAGAATACTCAAGGCAGACACTAGTACAAGCATAGTGTGTGGGGTTGCCAAATTTCTGAGCTGGGCTTGGCTGATCAGATTAAAGGCTATGAGATGATCTTAGTTTTAGCTAAATTTTTTAATGTACACAAAGCTGCTAATGTTTAATATGCCTTTTAAATTATTTATTGTAATACAAATGTTTTTATTGTAACCTACTTTGTAAAATGTAATCTTTATGAATTGTGGTTTTTATATTTTGTATGTGCTTTTATGATATCTTGTATATCGAAATAAAGCTTTGATGATGATGATCATCATCTAAATCATCATCAAACCAGCTATTCTATATCAGTATTAGGTAAAAGTGAAAAAAATGATAGTTCCATGTTGATGTTCACCTCCGAAAAGCATGCACATGTTGTTTTTGCCTCTTGTGAAGAAAAATGTCAGTCATAGAAAGAACAACGTGCCAAAGCACCAGTCATTCAAATATTGTCCGAAGATTACACTGACTGTAATTGGTTGTTCGATACCTTTCATTATAGACAGTGTGGATCAATAAACATTATGCCTGAGGAGAATTACAATGAATGATCTCCATTGCTGCAACAGACGCCATCGAAAACCAAAGTGTCTATAAATGGGCTACATCGTCACCCTTATAAAGTTAAGGTTCATTTTTAGTGAAAAAGAACACATAAAAGGGAAGGTGCAAGCATCCATCCATGTGCTTCAAGGTACGGCATCAAGTGCTTGTCTATTCAGTGTTAGGATAGCCACCGATATGGAACTGATTTCTGTGAATTACGACATGAATGCTCACCATGAAATAGTAATTCAGTTCCCTTCGTTGCTTCATGGTTTGAGAAAACTTAAGAATATGAAAGTAAAGTTGCAAATTAATGAGGACATTGGTCCCGTTGCTCAGAGAAGTAGACAAATTGCTTTTCATCTGCAAGAAGCAGTTGAAAAATTACTGGAATTGTTACTTAAGCATTATATTATCAGGCATTCTACTGGTCCAACCCCAAGGTTTCCCTCATAATTGTAGTGCCTTAAATCAATCAATTAATCAATCAGGGAATTGTAAGCGCGCTACTCACCCGAGAGTGTCTCAAGGCGCTGTGGAGGGGAGCCCACCGATCTGTTAGCCGAAGAGCCAGCTCTTAAGGATCTTCTGAAGGTGTTCAGGGAAGGGGCATGCCTGATATTTGCCTGGATCTGGTTCCAGATTTTGCCCGCGATGTGAGAGAAGAATCTTCCGCCTGCCATGAATCGGAGGTGTCTCTTGGGTACGTGGAAATTAATTCTGCCGTTGAGGTATTTGGGTACAGTGTTGTGTAGGCATTTATAGGCATAGGTGAGGATCTTGAAGGTGACTCTTTTCTCCACGGAGAGGCAGTGAAGGCTTTGTAGGTGATTGCTGATGTATTTGTGCCGGGGGATGCTGAGGACGAGTCTGGGGGCGGAGTTCTGTACCGTCTGGAGTTTGTGGAGTAGGGACTTGCTTATGCCGGCGTAGAGTGTGTTTCCATAGTCCAATCTGCTTGTGATGAGTGCATGGGTGACCGCCTTCCTTAACTCAGGGGGGATCCATTTGAAAGTCTTGTGGAGGGTGTTGAAGCAGCTGTAGGTGACCTCTCAGTTCATAGTGAGGGATAGTGAAGGAGCTGTACGTATATGAGTTGACATGCATCAGGCAAACAAGTAAGCATGGGCGAATTTTGCGGATCTCATGTTCGCGAATTTTGCGGATTTGCGGATTCGCAATCCGCAAAATCCGCGAATTCCCGCGAATTTTTTTTTTTTTGTGTTCGCCCGTGTTTCTGCCAGTTCGCGAGGGTTTTTACAATTTCGCAATTTGCGAACTTACCTGTCGGGTCGCAAGTTTTGCGAACTTGTTGTTTCTACGTGTCCAGCCTGTTTGGGACACTCTTCTTCATCACTGCCACTCTCTGTCACCACTGCCACTCTCTGACTACTCATGCCACCCTCTGGCCCACCCATGCCACCCTCTGTTTCATCACCACACCCTCTGGTTGTCCAGTGTACATTATTTTCGGCAAAGCAAAGCACACCTTCCCTGCCTCAAGTGACCTGAATTAATTTGGGGCTGATTAATGTGTCACAGAATATTTTTTTAGCTGGCACCTGCTTCCTTAGTGCGCCCTGATTAGTGATCTTTTGCACTTGCTAAGTGCTTTCATTGTTGCAAAATTAGTTACAACACCTGCCCTGCCCCAACTGACAATAATGAATTAGGGGCTGATTAATGGATTTTAACTTCCAGCCTGGCTCCTGCTTGTCTCCCTTAGCTGTAATTCAGGACCTTTGTGGCATATATGTAACTATTCTGAGGTTCAGAGCAGGGTCACATAATAGTTTCAACTGGCAACTGAACTCTGGAGGGGCCCCTCAGGAAGCACTACAGGAAATGGCTACTAATGATGAGCCTGAACTTTTGAACCTGGTAAGTAGTTACTTTCAGTTTTGCTAAGAGCGTATTTCTGCAATTTTGCACTTATTCGCGGGGCGCGAACTCACGCGAACAGTGCGAGCAGTGCGAGCAAAATCCGCTGCTCGCGGATTTGCGGATTTTGCGGGAGATTCGCGAATCTCGCGGATTGCGAATTTCCCGAAAATCCGCAAAATCCGCGAGCGGAACGGATTTTCCGCCCATGCTTACAAACAAGGCAATTGAGTGAGATCAACATCAAGGTCCACACATTGTTGACATGATATCACAGCTAAATGGTGCAAGATCTTCTCTCACCTTGATTTAAATAAAGGTTATCATCAGTTGGAACTTGAAGAAGATTGCAGGTACATTAAAAACCTTTCTACACATGGTGATCTGTTTCGATTAAAAAGACTGAGTTTTGGTGTGTCAACCGCTGTAGAACTGTTTCAAGACATCATTTGACGTATCATACAGCCTGTCATGAATGCACTCAATTACAGCAATGGCATATTGATTTTCAGAGCTACACAAAAAGAACACGATAAAGTTCTTGCACAAGTGCGTCGTTTACTTGCTGAAGCAGGTTTGACTTTGAATGTAGACTAGTGTGAGTTACATAAGACAGAAAGCTAAAATTCTTTGCCCATATCTCTTCTGATGGGGTATGACACCGGATCCTGCTAAAGTGCAAGCACTGTCACATGTTGATCCCCAAAAGAAGTTTGGTGTGTTTATTTCTTGGCATGGCCAGTTACTGTTTCAAATACATACAAGGCTTTGCCATTATAAGTGCTCTGTTGAGAGCCTTGACGAAAAGAATATTTCATTTCATTGATTGGTCACTTAAATGTGAGAAAAGTTTTAAGAAAATCAAACAAGTCATTGAGAATGCTATTGAAATGGCATCCTTCAAACTGAAGCTTCATACAGAGGTTGTTGTTGACACTAGCCCAGTCGGGTTAGGTGCTATCCTTGCACAGCACAGCAGACACCCACATCCTCAAAGGAACATTGTAGCATATGCAAGTAGAAGTTTGTCTCAAACAGAACATTCTTATTCACAACCAGAAAAAGAAAGTTTAGCTGTGGTATGGGCTTGTGAATATTTCCATTTTTTCTATACGAAAAACCTTTTACGTTGATAACTGATCATCAGGTTTTACTGACTATATGTGGCAATCCAAAGGCCAAAATGCTTCCTCACATCAAACAATGGAGACTAAGGTTACAAGAGTATAATTATACCACTATTCATCGTCCAGGCAAGGTTCAGAACTCTGCGGACTACTTTTCCAGAGTGTCTATACAAGGTCACAGAACTCCATCTAAAATGGTTGAGGCCTATATTAGTTTCATTGTAAATCCAAGCACTCCAGCTGCCATTTTGTTTTCCCAGATTATTAATGCCACAAGCCATGATAGTGACATATTAAAATAGAAAGATTTCATTACATATCACTCATGGACCAACACACCCGACCACTCACCCAGTGATAGTGAATATCAAACATAAAAATTGTCAAGGATGAGCTGTCCATAATCCAGGAAGGAGTTATTCTCAACGGTCGAGAATTCTGATTCCGGAGAGTCTGCGACACAAATGCTACTCCTTATCTTGATGACAGGGTTGAAAGGGAATTAAAGGCCTGTAATCTATGCAACTCCTTTCCACAAAAACTATTCACCACACTTTGAACATGCCAGAACTCTCAAAGCATGCATGGGAGAGAATAGTCATTGACTTTTTTGGTCCACTTGACAATGGACATCACCTGCTGGTGATTACCGATGAATACTCACTATTTCCATTAATTGAAGATCTTTCATTTGCTACTCAAGGGCAAGTAATTGAAAGACTAGATGGCAATCTTTGCAACATGGGGTGTTCCAGCCATAGTGAAGCCTGTGGCCTGCCTTTCAACATTTGAGAGTTCAAAGATTTCTTGGAGCATTTGAATATAAGGCATCAGAGGAGCACACCTTTGAGGCGGCAGGCCAATGGACTTGTTGAGTGTTTTATGAGTAGGGTAAAGAAAGCAGTGCAGCATACTGCACTTGAGTATCTCAATTTGAAAACTGTGTTGAATTCTACCTTGAGTTTATCATTTAACACCCCGCTCAACCACAGGTGAAAGTCCTGCGACATTGATGTTCAGGAGAGCAATGAAAACCAAGTTACCTCAATGAACCAATCACGGAAAGAAAAATGAGACAGCGACTCATGAGAAGGACTTGGTTAACAAACAAAAGATGAAAGCGTATACTGATATAAGATGACATGTAAATAACATTGTCTACTAGAGGGCACAGGGAGACTGCCCAGTGCCCTGGGAAATATATAACCAGAGACTCTTCTCACTTCAGGCACTAAACTTATTGTTCATCAGATGTAACTGTTAAACAAGAGACTTGGTATGCAATATCAGTGACTGCTGTTGCCTCCACATCTTTGACACAGATCCTGGATCGGGTGGTGACTGTTCCCAGTTTCCAAGAGCAAGATCAGGTCAAATGATTAAAGCGCCAAGAAGATTTCCCCAACATTCACGGGCGTAGCTAATGTAAAAAATAAAATGGTAAAAAAAAGAGTTTATAACCATTTTTTCCTCGGCCATTTCCAGCTGAGTGTGAGGGTGGCTCCTGATTGGCAGCAGGAAGGTGTGGTGGCTACTTTATTGAAAGTGCACATGTCACTTTGCATTGCTGTCTTGCGACAGCCAGCCCACCATGCACACTTTCAACCTCTCCAACTAGAGCTGTTTTAGACAGCCAGGTGGAGAGCAGGTACAGACCCCCAGTGTCTGAATGAGGGCTGTACCAGCCTACTCTAACCAATTCGGGTGTTTCGCTCATGCTGCTTAATATTATTAACAGCACTAGAGCAGTGTCTGGGTTGGTTAGGGGAGTTGGCTTTGGGACCTCACGCTAGGACAACTGGAAAAGAACTCAAAGGACCGGAGGACATGCAGCCAGTGGGTAAATAAACTTTTCATTTTCTTTTTAAACATTTAAGCAATATAAACAGTAATTAAATCACTGACATGCATTCGATTAACATTAAACATGTTAGCTTTAAACGGTTAATGTCAGGAGAGTAGCTTAGTCCATAATGTTAGGGGGGTGTCCAACTGAGGTTTCCTAACTAAACTTGTAGTGTACCAAACTAGAGAGGACACTGGGCAGGCTGGGGCATGGTTTAGGTTGATATTGAGTTGGAGGAATCAATGTGGCATTTGGAAACGTAAGGAACACTCTTGGTAACATATAAAACCATGAACTAGCAAAACAATTTTGTACACCCCTCACCAAGAATGTGCTACAGAGACCAATCGGATAATAAGTAAATGATAGACAACTGTATACGCCAAGCACATGACATAGTGCCACTTTTACATAGTGACTCAGTGTAATGTTGCATTCACATGGCGTATACTAGCACGTATGTACAGAAGGCCTCGCATTGTTCAATTTCGATACAATGTTGAGTACTTGGCAAGGGTGATTGAATTTTGCAGGTCTTTTTTAAACTTGTTTTACTAATTTGGATCCTAGGTTTAAAAATGCTCAATGCAATATCACAGGTCAAACAACTGTGCAGGGTATTAGTGGGATCCACATGTGTACTCAGGCAAACCTAAAGTTTGAATAATTAAAAGTACACACATAATGCAATCTCAGGCAGTACAGGAAGCCTAGAATGCCCTTGCAGGGCCAGTAGTGCTGTTTCTCAGTTTATGAAGAATTTACAGGTTCATACACCAGATGAATCAAACTAATCTTATAGATTAGGGTATCAGACAGGACTGCTGCAATCATTTTGCCCACAAAAATAAACTGTTCTGTTTATGAAAATTCCCATATATTGCTATCATGCTCCTTTCATTTTGGCGAAATAAATGTGATTTTTCTAAACAATACCTAACTCCTTTGAAGAAAACAAATGTAACGTATTATCCTGAAATACCTGGCTTTACATTTTTAGTAAATACATGTTTGGTGGCCAAATGTCAACATTAATTTTGTCAGTTTCTCTCCAACCCGAGCTGCATTGCCGGGTTGAAAACAGCAGGCACAGGCTCCCAGTCTCTCTGGGGTTGCAAATCCAGGACGCTCAGGCCTATCCTGATGCTGCTGTCATTCTGCGAGCAGCATGAAAGCAGCATCTGGATTGGCCACAGGGAAGCCTGGGAGCCTGTGCCTTTCGATGGACTG
This sequence comes from Lissotriton vulgaris, assembly GCF_964263255.1. Taxonomy (NCBI): domain Eukaryota; kingdom Metazoa; phylum Chordata; class Amphibia; order Caudata; family Salamandridae; genus Lissotriton; species Lissotriton vulgaris. Next base: position 713,855,804 of record NC_141695.1, read on the forward strand.
GAGCCAGAGAGGAGCAGAAGAGCGGTGAGGTGGCAGATGGCAGGTAAGTTCTTTTTTTGTGTGTATTTTCTTCATCGTCCATAGTCCCTCCCCCTAACCCGCCACTCTGCCTTGACATCAGCCGCTGCTGAAGGGGTCCCCTTGAATTTGGGCTGTTTCTTTAGTGGGGAGAAAAAAGTTTATTTGAATATTCTATCTTAAGAGTTTTCTAAAGAGCAGGGCAGCTTGGCTGCCCTCTCAGGGATGATTCAAGGGTAAAGAGCCCTTTATTCGTGACTACCATGAATCCATGTTTCTGTGTCATTGGTTGGCATCTTATTAGGGTGTTACATCTTCTGAAGTTTATGGTAGTTACATTAAAGAAGGCTAAACTTTGCAGGTCACCTAGCCATTGCATTAGAAGCGGTGCAGATGGTAGCTAGAACATTGAATATAATCCTGAATGTTGTACTAGTTGGAATTCAAGACAAGAACCTTGAAAGCAGTCATCAGTAGTTGTTTTTCTCATGTTCTCCTCTGGACTGGAATGTTTTTGGATTTGTATTTTCAAAGTGTCCGATCGTGGTCTAAATATTTTGGTGTTGTGAGAGTCTAGGGTTCTCAGTTTTCCAGTTGCTGCTGGTGGACCTGCTTGTAAAACTTCAAGCCCAATGGTCATGGAGGAACAGTTATTTTGTTTGTGGGTCTGGAAGAATTCCTGGCTCACCTCTGGGTCAGTGGAATCCAAGGCAGTAAAACCTGTACTCACCAGAAGGGAATCATATATCTCTTGTTCAGGGCTAGGACAGGTGGTTACGAAAGTCTCATCTCTACATTTCCAAAGGCTTTAAAAATCCTTTGTAACCCCAAAGCCCACCATTGTGACAATTTATATCTCTAAACATGATAAAGGCAGATAAGATAACAGTGGCACAGGATAGGAATTTTGTTTGCGGTTGAAAGGAGAAAATTGAGTTGTTTTAGGATTTGGTGGATGAGGGACAGCTGCAAAACATTTAGACTGTATAAAAAAATGTCGGCACTCTAAATATACATTTGTATACACCTAAATATGGCAGATGGGATATTTGCCAATTTTTAGTGAAGGTATTGCTCTGCCAAACTCTAAAGAACCCTCAGGTTTTTGTTTTGTTGATGCAGGGAGCAAGCTAGCCAGAAAAAGTAATTTCCGAGCTCCGCACCGGTAGCTTTGTAGGTCACTGCTGTCATTGTTTCTAGGGCTATTGCATCAGCTCCACTACCATCACTTTCAGTTGTACAGGCAACTGCAGTCTTCATGGTGCAACGGGCAAATGTTCCTGAACTCTTCACTTTGCACCTCATGTTCAGGATGCATCTACTACTTTTGGCAGCTCTCTGGGGGGAAATTACAAAGAGAGTAGCAAACATTCTCCTAATGAGCAGCGTCCCCTTCTATTGGCATGAAAAAAGATAAACAGGTGCCAATTCACCTAGCTCCCTACCTGGAGAAGCCATTCGACTATTGGATCACCAACTGCACCAACAGTGTCTCTCCCATCTGCAACAACACCCACAGAAGGACCACCAAGCAGGCTAGTTGGTACACTGAAGACCTCAGAACCACTAAATGACACTGTAAAGAACTGGAAAGGATATGGCTTGCCAGCAAGGACACAACTGACAAGACCGCTTTCAAGACAGCCCGCAACCTCTACCAAGGACAGTTGAGCGAATCGAAGAAAAAATCCTTAGCCTCACACATCAATTCAAACTCCAATAACAGCAAAGAGCTCTTCAACATTGTCAAAGAATTCTCCAATCCCCTACCTGCAACAAACAACAATACCCCCTCGCAGTAATTTAATGGAGACAGCTTGCCCCTCCTGGGCCTAATCCAACCCATGCCCTCACCAAATCTTCAACCTAGGCGAAGTTAGAATCAGCCACGTACTCACCACTGTGTTCAACTCCTCAATTGCCACAGTCACCTTCTGTGAGGACTGGACACATACAGAAGTTATCTCACTACTAAAGAAACCATTGGCAGACCCAGTGCACTCAACAACTTCGACCGATCTCCCTGCTCCCGTTGCCGACCAAAGTATTAGAAAAAGCCATCAACCAACAACTCTCTTCACATCTGGAACTGAATGTCCTACTCAACTCCTCCCAATCCGGATGACCCACAACTCATCCTCTCCTTCTCTGAAGACACCACCAACACCGAGACAAACTTCAAAAACTGCATGACAGACATCACCAACCGGATGAAGGACAACTGCCTGTAGCGCAACTCGGATTAGACAGAGGTACTGATTTTCAGAAATAAAAGTCCCCCTTGGGATGCATCCTGGTGGCTTGGACCTACTCCTGCTCACCAGACTAGAAACCTAGACATCAATCTGGACAACAAGCTAACCATTATGACACAGGTTAACTCCATCTCTTTCACCTTCTTTATCCTCTGCATCCATCATAAGATATTCAAATGGCTACCCCGAAGCTCAAGATGCACCATCGCCCAGGCCCTCAAAACCAGCTGACTGGACTATGGGAATGCGCTCAATGCAGGGATCATAGCTCATGTCCTCCATTGACTACAGACCATACAAAACGCTGCAGCCAGACTCATCCTGGATCTCCCTAGACGAACCCACATCATCCCTACCTCAGCGAAATCCACTGACTCCCTGTACAGAAAATATGCCAGTTCAAGCTCCTGACCCATGCTTACAATGCCCTCCAAAACTGGGGACCCGCCTACTTGAACCACTGGCTGAATTTCCATCGGCCTACCAGGCACATCAGCTCAGCGTCTCTTTCTCTAACCCTCCCCCTCTCCAAAATCCGACATAGCAGATGCAGAGGTGGCTCCTTCTCCTACCTAGGAGAAAAGAGAAAGAAGTTATCCTTTCATCTATGGACCTCACGATCTCTTTCAGTGTTCCAAATGTCCTGGTTATTCGGCTAATCAACTGAAACCCTGCTTGCGCCTGGATACCCTCACGGGTGACAAGAAGCGCTCTACAAATCTACTGATTGATTTATATAGCCATTCACAACTGGAAAAAAATGGGATTTGCACACGCAATTTGCGAGTAACCATGAGGTACTCGCAAATTGCATGCACAATTTCCAGGGGGCAAGGGTTCCAAATGGACATCCTGTTGCACCCCTGAAATGTGCATGTGTGCACATGTGGCGCACATACATGCCCTAAAGACATATATGTACGCCACATGGCCCTTTAAAAAAGCAAAAAAGTGCTTTTTTAAAGGAAATCGCAAATTACCACCAACTTGTAGTTGGTGGTAATTTGCGATTCCTTGAGGCAATATCTCAATTTGCAATGCCTACTAACATAGCATTTAGAGAATCGCAAATTGCGATTCTCTAAATGCTTGCACAAAATAAGGAATCTCAATTTTTGCAATTCCCTATTTTGCGAGGGGGTATTTGCCTACCTACATTGCACACAGCCAAATTGTGATCGCAAACGCTGAAATTCTGTGAATTTCAGCGTTTGCGATCGCAATTTGGCTTCCTACATCTGGCCCAATGTCTCAACAGGTACTATTTGGAAGACAGTTAGGAGGCCAGAAACTGAATTGCACAAAAGGGTAAGGAGAGATTCTATGAATTAGCCAGGACAGAGGAACATCCAGGATTCAATCCACCTGATGCACCCAGCAACAGCATTGGCAGAGCGACATCCTGCCCAGGAGCACTCTCACTTGAGAGACTCTGTTCTCCATTGCCGACAACTCAGTATGTGGCACTTGCCGCTTCGTGGGGATTTGAGTCTCCAATGTTTCTCCTGGCCTGTCGACGCCTAGCCAGTGGTAGTAAGCGCTACACCAATACAAATACAATTGCAATGCACATTCTGATCATTTCCATGCCCTGGGCCCCGTCACAATGTTGTATACAGCAGCTAGAGAAACAACCACTCTGAACATACCAGAATTCATGCTTGCTGAGCGGACCCGAATCGTCAGTAACCTAGGTCATGCTACCCGATTAACAATAAATACTGTGGGGATGTTGCACCCCACATGCCCCCTATAAAGATAGGCCCCTGTTTAATGAAATGCATGTCAGCGATTTAGTTACTGTTTACATTGCATGCGTTTTATTATTGTTTATTACACATGCCCACAAATACATAACTAGCGCGCTGTATTTGCCACCCTGTTCGTGCAAAATTTCCTTTTTTCTTAAATCATTGCCCCCACCACTTTCGAATGTCGCCAGCTGCCGCTGTTCTTCAGCAGGTAACTCACAACCCTCGCCTGCCAGAGCTAAACAGGATGCAGCAGGTTTCCAATCAGGCTTGTGTTTTTTGCTAACAACACATATTTCTGATACAGCCTTATCGATAACGGCTATAGTGTCTACAGGACCTCAGTAGGAGCGATGCAAACATACCCTGACAAATTGTTTTTAGACCATGTTGGCATTCGACTACCAAAAATTACAGGAGTGCGGGGAATGAGATTTTGGTATCAATTTATAATCAATTTAATAATTTATCTCATTCGTTAATTTTGGACCGCTAGTATCTGTCATTGAGTAAAAGACCACCCCCACACAGGTTTAGTTCAGCCCCATTAAATGACGCCACTCTGAAGAACCACTTACAACTGATAAAGTTTAAAAGTTTTATATAAAAGTCAAGTTTGAATGCAAATTACAATCCTCTCAGGATAAATCTCAGAGTATACAAAGAATACAAAGTCAATTCCAAAATCAGCAATTTAAAGTTTCGATGTAAAGTGGTTCCTTTGCGTCATCTACAGAAAGAGAAAAATAATCAAGTTAAATCTGTCCCTACTCTATACTAGGTGACATCCCTATTTCGCAAGTTTCTTCCCTAAAAAGGTGTCAGCAGTTTGACTTCCAAAGAAGTTCAAACTCTCTTAGCCTCTAAAGGTAACTTAAGTTAAAGAAGCAGTACCCTCTCTGCCTACCCATCCGCTCTTCTAAGGGTCCTCGGCCTACTGCTCCCTTGCGCTCTGATCTCTCTCAGCGCATCTGCTCAAGGCATCTACCCTTGCCTTTCGCTGTTCTCTCTGAGCTCTTGCTTTCGCCTTCGCTAACTTCTCCCCGGGGTGCTGTCCCTAAAATACACAATCACAGTGTGGGTGGAACGCCCCTTGACGCCCACCACGGACTTTCCCCGATGATGTCAGTTTCTGGCTCTTTCCATTGCTTCGTCTCTTTGCGTCGTCCGTTAGGTTGACCCTTCTCCTTAGATGTCATCTTCATCTTCTCGTTGGCGACTTTAGTTGACACTTTCCAAATCAAAAAGTCATGTGAACTTAAATAAGACTTTTAACTTACAATTTTCTTTGACCTTACTAGATCCTGTGAATGGTCATTCAAAACAAAGCTCAAATTCCAATCGCCTCCTCTCATGTTTAGGCAATAAACTTCGTTCGACATTTGTCACCTTAAATCTAACAAATGCTAGACTCTTCGGCTCGCACCTTCAAGTGAAGACTATTCACGACTCCTGTGAGCCCACTAAATTACATACATTGGACTATGGTCCTGCGAACCCTTGGTTAGTCAGGTTATAATCACAAATGACCTAAACTCTTCTAACATTCTTACAATTTCTTCTACACAGTATAACCTTTAACATACATTTATATATAATCGCATTTAGCAAATACCTTGCTTATGTATGAATACTTCTTACCTAGAATACAATTACGTAGAATATGAACCTTAATATATAGAATATAAAGTCCACACCGAATATAATCTCATACATAGAATATAAACCCTATACATGGAACATAACTTTATATTCTCATTGGTTACATCGTTATGTGTATACTCTTTACACATTTCTCCATGTTACGTTTCTTGCCGTTTCTGCATTTAAAGTTACACACGTACATGAATTTCACTTTGCACGTTCTTCTGTTCGTAAGCATTTCTACACATTACTACATTAGCCCACTACGTATACGGCTTTCTAAATCTAATGCATTCTAATATGAATACAGTTACATTTATTCCTTATACCCTGTTGTCACTTCCCGTTGACTTTTACGCTATATACGTCAACTTTACGTTGGATATACACTTTATTCCTACGTTACACGATATGCTTGTAAATATGGCCTATACATAATTTTTATTCAAATTTGCGCTCTCTCAGTCCCCCCTTTGATGACTTTTAGGAGTCATCACTAAAAGCAATTTGAATAACACCCTTTAAACCGAACTAGTTACATCATTTCCTCTTTTCATCGTTTCAAGTGCTCTCAAGCTTTTATACTGTTGATCTTGTAAAACAGCTAATCTCCTTTCTTGTTCTCTCATCGATCTTTGTAACCGGTTCGTCCTATACCATTTATATAGTTTTACTAATCCTAACAATGTGATCATACAAATTAATACTATTAATACAGGTTTTAATATGTACCACACTATACTTTTGCCAAGGTTAGCAAACCAACTTCCAACTTTTCCTACTCCATTACCTACTTTTTCCCAAACATTTATTTTTGTCAAATCTTCGATTTCTTGATGAATCTGTGTAATGTTTCTTATAACCTTCTCTAGTGGTTTTGAATTATCAGGAATATAAGTACAACATTCCTGAACCTTCAAAGCCTTGCAAACTCCGCCTTCTTTTGCTAATATCACATCAAGAGCAAGTCGATTCTGAAGAACCATTGCTCTGATCGATTGCATCTCACCTTCTATTAGCATTAATGACCTTGCAGTACTTGCAGATAATCTATCTACGACTGTAGCCAGTCTCCTGATCTTAACATCGTTAAGTATTAAACCTAACATAGGAAACATCGCTCCAAATACGTCTCCTACTACTTCTGCATCTCCTACTTCCCTTTTCATTCTTGTCGAAGCCTTTCTTTCTATGGCCGCTAAATCCTTTGCATGATATATTTTGGGGAAGACAATTGCCAAGTAACACGAACCATACCAATTGTCAGGCAGTTTTACATAGGCATTTCTCCCACATACAAAATATACATTAGGAATAGCCTGCATCCCTTTCATAAAATCTTTCGTATAATACTCTAACTTAAAAGCATGCTCACAATTAACTTCACCTACGAATTCACTCTCATAATATGTCTTGCTTCGAGTTAAACATAACTTTCCTTTCTGCGTTCTATCCAATGCTATTGGACCATTGCTCCCTTTCTTTTTATGTGCCTTCTCTTCTTCGGTCCAATCAGTTTTCCACTGTCCTGACATTTTTAGAATCTTCTGCCTTCTGTATCGGTCATCTACTTGTGCTATGAACTTTTTCTCAATCTCTGACACTTTGCAAGTCAGATTATTTCTGCGTGCATATGAAGTATCTAATGTATCCCAAGGAAGGAAGAATTTGGCTAGTCTATCCTCCTTTTTGTAATAGTCCCACTTATTCATTTGCTTATAATTCGGAACTTCAGGCAGTACCGAATCATAGTTTGAAAAGTAGTACTCAAACCCTTCTCTACCATAGAATATACTTAGCAGTAAGCTACATGTTATCCCATAAGTCAATGGGAGATGATGATATCGGATGCCCTCATCTACAGAAGCCGGCAATTGCATACAAACGTAGCAATCTTTGGCCTCCATGGCATCGATATACTCGTATAATAGTTTAGCATATGCGTTTGACCTAAAGTTTCCCTGTGACTCATCTACATGTAATCTACGAACTTCATCTGCTAGTAACGTCTTTTCATGTATAACATTGCTCTCCTCCTTCTTTCCATCAGGAGCAGGTTTTAAAGTCGTTACAAGCTTAACATCTGCTATTTCTTTATCTGCTTCATGTCCTATGACATATGATATTGTCACTACTGTAATTATGAGAAATATCACTACCGCTATAAGTGTACCTATTATGCATCTAGCTTTTCTGTTTGGGTTGCCGTTCTCCATGTTGTCAAAACAGCGTGACTCTTTCTTTTGCGAAAGGTTTATCAGTTCAGTCCTTCGTTTGCTTTGTTTTCTTCTCAGTTCGTAAAGTGCTCTTTTATCAACAAAGTCTCTTTTTCGCAACAATGTCTCTCTATTTTTAACAACAGACAACCCTCACTCTTCTCCGTCCTCTAAATGTAAACCCTAATTTTATTCTTCTTTCCACTCGGCGCTAGGTTATCTTCTTCTCTATAGCTTATATACAAAAGTCTTTTATGTATCAACAATTATTCTTGTACCTGCAGCTCTTGCAACAAGTTCCAACAACTCGAAACGAATGACTTTGTCTTCTTCCTCTGATATTTGATGACCAAAGGTTGGAAATTGTAATCTGTTCAACACTAAATCTTTGATCCGACTCAAGTATGGGGGTATGGGAAGTGTGAAAGTCAGTAATCCCTCAGTCTCGAGTCCAGGTGTCAACATCCATATCTCCACTGCCACAAATGGATCGAGATCGATTACTTTCACGCTCTTCACTCTCCCAGATTTCTGTCCCCAAGACATCTGCTAGATAAGTCCACTCTGGGGTGGCGTACCTTCTGCAGGGCACACGTACCCTTCTCGACCTTCGTGGACTCTCAGTTCCTGAGTCTGTCGTTTCTTCCTCCTGATCCGATTCTTCAGCGATCGGGACAAGAGTTCTTTCCTGCTTTTCTTCTGAGCTTGGCCTTTTCTTTCTCTCCGGCCAACTGGCTTCGTCACTCCTTGTCCTTCTGCTCCTTGTTCTTGGACCTGTCTCCTTGCCACTCTCAACTTGTTCAGTGTCCGATTCAGTCTCCCAGTTACTTTCTTCTCCCGAGGCGACTTCGGTCTCGCTAGTGTCCTGACCTTCGTCGTCCTGTTCCAGCACAGTCTCAGCTCCTTCAATCACCTCCACAGCTTGGCTTTCCCCCTCTATGGCTTCTCCGTTTTCCGCCGGATTCTCATCCGAGAAAGGAGCTGTTTCTTCTAGAGGTGTTGGCACTCTTCGGGTGTGTGAGGCATGTATCCAGTTTGGCAGGCCTCCACACTTCACCGCAGTGTTCGTGACAAGTATGACTTGAAACGGTCCTCTCCAACGCACGTCTAAGCAGTTCTTCCTGACATGCTTCTTCACCAGGACCCAGTCTCCAGGACTCAGGTCATGGCACAAGTCTTGTGCTGATGGAACCTCTGCAGCCTGGACCTGGAGGGACACAGAATTAATGGCATCAGATGGTCCCTTGCAGTAGTCCAAAATCAAGTCGTCTGTGATGTTCAATAGCGCTGCAGTCGGAACCGATGGCAATCTCATAGCTCTCCCCATTAGCACTTCATGTGGAGAGAGGCCTGTTTTCCTATCAGGTGTGCTACGTATGCTCATAAGAACCACTGGAAGTGCGTCTGGCCAACCCAGGGATGTCGATGAACAAACTTTAGCCAGTCTGGACTTGATTGTACTGTTGATTTGCTCTACAATCCCTGAAGCTTCGGGTCGATAGCTGCAGTGTAACTTTTGATCAATATTCAAAGCTGAGCACAACATCTTCACTATTTCGCTGTTGAAATGAGTTCCTCTGTCCGATTCCAAAGAGGATGGCACCCTAAACCTCGGTATTAATTCTCTAAGTAACAGTTTCGCTACTGTAAGTGTATCGCATCTACGTGTAGGGTAAGCCTCAACCCATCTAGAAAATATACAGACAATCACTAAAACATATCTGAGTCTGTTACATGGAGGCATTTCTATAAAATCAAGCTGCATTCTATTGAAAGGCCCCCCAGACCTCCCAATGTGACTCAAGGTAACTGGTGTTCTCTTTCCCACGTTTAGTTGCTGACAGATCGCACATCGCTGACATACTGCTTCTGCCGCTACTCTAAACTTAGGATTAAACCACGTTTGTCTGAATACTCTCACCATAGCATCTCTTCCTATGTGTGCTGATCCATGCAATTTCCTTGCCATTGGACTAACAAGTTCATTTGGTAAAACAGCTCTCCCATCGGCAGAGACCCAAAAATTCATTTCGCCTTTCACACAACCCGCTGTTTCCCAGCCCTTTTTCTCGACATCTGGTGCATTCTCCTGAACACTCCTTAACTCATCCCACGTATCTACAGTGTCTAACAACATCGTCAATTCAGTTCTTTCTTGTATTCCCCCCACTTTCACATCAGTGTGAGAATATCCTTGTTCTGCACAATAACGCGCTACTTCATCAGCATAACGGTTTCCTTGTGCCACAAAATCAAGGTTCTTTGTATGCGCAACACATTTGACCACGGCTATGGCCATAGGTTTTTGCAAAGCCTCTAACAGAAGTCTCACGAATTCTCCATTCCTAATGGGAGAACCCGAGGAGGTCATGTAACCTCTTTGAGACCATAACTGCCCGTAATCATGAACTACCCCGAAACCATACTGGCTATCGGTGTATATGGTGACTCGAAGTTTGTCGCCTGCTAAGCAAGCACGAGTCAAAGCAACAATTTCAGCTACCTGTGCGGAGTGTACTCCTTCCAGGCAAGCGGCTTCTATAACTCTGGTAATCGTGCATACTGCATAAGCTGCTCTCAGCTGACCGACATCGTTTCTTACGCATGAACCATCAACGAAGAAAATTTCGTCTGGGTCTGTCAATGGCTCATCTACGATATCAGGTCTCGGTTTGGTACATAGTTCAGTCACATCGAGGCAGTCATGATCTGTACAATTTTCATCTTCCACTTCATTCGGAAGTGGCATCAAAGTTGCAGGATTTAAGACAGAGCATCTTTTCAGGGTCACATTCTCGGCAGCCAGTATGACTTGCTCGTAGCGTGTGAGCCTGCTATTCGTCAGATGCTGAGTCTTCGTCCTAGTCATTAACAATTCCACAGAATGCGGCACATATACCACTAACTGGTGTCCCATGACCACGCTTTCAGATCTTTCAATACTGACACCCGTTGCAGCTACGGATTTGAGACATCCGGGCAACGCTGCGGCTACTGGATCTAATGTAGCCGAAAAATACGCCACTGGCCTGCGCGCATCTCCGTGGATCTGAGCTAAAACCGCTAAAGCGCATCCCTCTCTTTCGCAGCAGTAAAGCAAAAATGGTTTTGTGTAATCAGGCATTCCTAAAGCCGGGGCACGACATAAGTCCTCCCTCAGCTGCAAAAACGCCATCAAACAGTCTTTGTCGCATGGTACCGGATCACTCACTCCTTTGTGCGTCAGTTGTAATAAAGGTTTTGCCTTCAGTGAGAAGTTAGCTATCCACTGTCGACAATAACCAACCATGCCTAGAAACATCCTGACCTCTCTTTGTGTTGTAGGCGCGTTCATTTTCATAATCGCCTCTATTCTGTCTGGAGACACCTTCCGTTTCCCCTTTTCAATCCTATGGCCCAAGTATTGCACTTCAGTCTTACAATATTGCAATTTACTTGGTGACACCTTGTGTCCATTCTCGGCCAAGTGATTTAACAAGGTGATGGTGTCTTCTCTGCAAGCTTCCTCTGTTTCTGACGCAACTAGGAGGTCGTCTATGTACTGGACTAGAACTGAGTTCTTGGGCAGCACTAGACTTTCAAGATTTCTCTTTAATAGCTGGTTAAAAATCGATGGGCTTTCTGTATACCCCTGAGGGATACGACACCATGTTAAAACACGATCTTCCAGCTTAAAAGCAAAAAGATACTGGCTATCTTCATCTAAAGGTATCGAAAAGAAAGCCTGGCACAAATCTATCACTGTAAACCATTCAGCTTGGAACGGTATCTGGAATAATATCACTGATGGATTCGGTACCACTGGACAACATGAGACAACAATATTATTAATCTTTCGAAGATCCTGCACTATTCTGTATTTTCCACTAGGTTTCTGCAAACCCATAATCGGTGAGTTACATGGACTACCCACGATCTCCTTCAGTATTCCCTGTTTAATCATGGATTCGATCACAGGCTTTATTCCTGCAATCGTCTCTGGTGTCAACTTGTACTGTGGTGTTCTTGGATATTCGGCATTGAGTGTTACCAAGATCTTTACTGGTTCTACTCCTTTAATCAAGCCTATTTCTTCTCCAGTAAAATCCCACACCTCAGCTGACACTTTCTCCCTCAAATCCTGTGGAAGCTCCTCCACTGTCAGGGTAGGATATAGTTCCACACATTCCTGCGAGTTCACAACTTTGAAATCAGCATCCTCATCGTTGGTCTGCACTTCTACTCCTTCAGGTGTGCAATGTATTGTGCAATTCAGTTTACACAACAGATCTCTTCCTAGCAAACACACCGGACTAGAATCACAGATCACAAACTGATGTTCGTCACTGTAATTCCCTATCTTTACTGACACTGGTTCCGTCAGAGGATTCGTCATCCTCTTGTTTGCGACTCCTACCACCTGAATCATTTCTCCTGATATCGGCAGACCTGGGACTACCGCTGATCTCAACGTGGATCTTGTGGCTCCCGTATCCACCAAAAAGGTCGTAGGACATCCAGCTACTTCAGCTTCTACGTATGGTCCTCTCTGATCTACTTCTAGGGCTGCTCCTAAAGTACAATCTTCTTCCCTATTCACTCGTTGCCCTGTAAGAGGATCAACGTAGTAGCATTCTTCTCCTCCTACGAACAATGGCATTTGTCTATAGGTTTTCCCTCCATTTGCAATTCGAGGTGGTTGAGGAAACGGGGCTCGAGGAGTCTGAGTCCCCCCTTTGATAAACTTTCCCTTCGGGACTGTCGCTCCCTTAACCACGTTATTCTGTACCTCTTCCTCCTCCTGTTCTAATTCCCCTGTCTCAATATTGTAAGGACACTCGCGTCTCCAATGTCCTACCTCGTTACACTGATGACACCTGGTTGTCCTTTTCAGTGTTGCGATATCCATTCTCGGTCTCGGTCTTTCTTCCTCTTCTCTGCTCTGATTATTCTGTTTCTTTGCCTGCGCTCCTGTTCCCTGCTGTCGCTGTCCACCCTTTCCAGCTGCTTGCATCTGTACTAACATTAACTTTTCCTTGAGCTTCTTTGCCTTCGAATCTATCTCATCGCTACAGTACCTTGCATACCTCAGAATTTCGTCTAAAGGTTTGTTCTGCCAACAGATCAAGTGCTGTTGAATCATTAGGCTTATGTCTGGTCTCAATCCGAGAACAAACTTTGACACAAACTGTCCTATGTCTTTAGGATCCATTACGTCTAATCCACTGTACTGTTTGAATGCTTTCAATAATCTCTCATAGAACTCGTGAACTGTCTCTTTAGGCTCCTGAGTTGTTCGATCTATCTTAACCCAGTCTATATCCTGCACCGGCACTTTCTCTTTTAGCCATGTTATTACCCTTTCGTATTTTTCCATGACTCTAACTGATGGGCCATTCGTCCGGGTATCTCTCGGAGGCTCACAATTAGGCCATTCAACACTAAGCTTGCACGCCGTCCACAAATCTCCGGGTACTACGATATCGAACAGTGTGTTCAAATCGATCCACAGTACCTTCGAGATCTTCACGAATCTTTCTACCTGTTTGTACCACTCGACGGGATTATCTCTAAGCTTTGGGAAGGAATTGGTAAATGCCGCCAAATCCCCCCTACTCCAGGGCACGTGAACGTAGCTTCCGTTTGCGATTTCTCGCAAAGGGAAAGCTTCCATTCGCATTAGGTCTGTATCCTGAGACTTCACAAGTGTACTCCGTCTGACAGATCCCTTCTTGGACCATCTTTCCTCCCATCTATCCAGATCTCTCCATATTCTAATACACATGACCAATTCTCTTATGTGTACTCTCAGTCCAATCGTTCTGCGCTCATCTAGATCTTGATCCGTGCAATTCAGCCTATGGTTGGCCTGCAAAGCTTTAGTTCGCGAGATGTCTATCATGTACTTTTCTGCCAATTCAGATAACTTTTCATGAGCTGCTCTCGCTTTCCGAGTAACGTCCTTCGATAAAAACAGTATCTCATCTGGTGCGTACAGCTCTAATCTCTCGATTGCCACTGTGCCGTCAATTATTTCATCTAAGTCTGATTTTAAACTCATTACATCTATGCGTCTTGCTTTTATTTCGGCTTTCAGTACGTCAGTCCTAGGTTGTTCTCTTATTTCCCTTTCTTCTCCACTATGCGCCCTACGCCTGAGCACAGGTGAGTTATGAGGAATCTTTCTTCCATCTCTTTGTTCCCACCTCTCTAAATCCCAAGCCTTTCCATCTTCACGTGGGGTATGGTGGAATAATGCTCCGTCCCCCAACCCTACATTCCGTCTTTTCGGCTCGGTTTCTCCAGATATGAGATAGGATCCACCGTTCTGTTCTAACCCACTATAGCTCGCTTGTTGTCTGGTGTCGCTTAATAACCGATAAGGTCCTTCACGGCCCTCCATGCTCCCGTGATCTCTTTCGTGATCACCGGATGAATGGCGAGACGTTTCGCGACTCCCTATGTTCTCATGACTCCGTCCACTATCCCCGGATGCATGTCGAGACGCTTCGCGACTCTCCATGTTTCCGTGATTCCAGTGTCTCACATCTTCACCTGGGGCATGGTGTGTGCACCTAAAAGTATTCCGGTACTCCTGTGTCCTACGTTCCCCTTCACTGAAGGTGACGCGAGGCACTTCGCCACACCCTGCACTCCTGTCATCGCACATTTGCCGATTGCCACTGGTAGTAGGGCAAGTTTCTCCCCTGCTTCCATGACTCCCTCTCTCCCACTCCGGGCTGCTTTCGCCAGCTCCACAATGAGAGAGAATCTTATTATCTTGGTCTCTCCACTCTGCTCCTGTTTCTAAACTTTTATTCTGAGCCTCTTCGGCAGTATCCCATTCTTTCAGATATTCCCTTAATTCCTTATAGGATTTCGGTTTAGGTCCCCTCAAATCCATCGATCCTCTTTGACCCCCTTGTTCTATCCAGGGACCCGTCGCGGAATCTAATGGGGTACTCCGACTCACTGGTGCTAGCCTCTGTCTTTGAGGATTCGTCATGTTATTCCTATTCTCCATCTCTGCCCTTTCCCTGTCCCATCGTGCCTGTTCCTCCTGCTGGACCCCTTCTGGGTTGTAGATTGACACAATAGGGCCTATGGTAACAGGAACTTGTAAAGCGTCTGGCATTAGGTACGACCTTGCACATTGCGTCTCTGGCACCTTCTGGACCACAAATCTTCCCACTACTCTCTGTTCGGAACTAGTTTGAGGTATTTCCTCACTCTTGTTAGCGTCCCACTCTGTTACTGGGATCGACTTATATTCTCCCCATCTAGTTCCGTCCGCTTGCGGTAATATGGGACTCGCAAGTTCCCCACTATATGGAGGTGGTCTATCTGTTAATAGCCTCTCTATCAGATCCTCCTCCGTCTCGCTTTCCTCATCTTCCTCCTCTAGAGGTTTCCTTTCTCCCGTGGCTTCTATCATGGTGAACAGTTTGTCTGCTTCTATCTTTTGCACTCTCCACTTCTTAGCTTCCTCATCCCATTTGGCATCCTGTACTGCCTTTACTGATCGTCTCACTCGTTCCTGGCGTCTCTTTAAACTCTTCTCGTGTGCTGCTCTAAACCATGCACTAAGAGCTTCGAATTGTGTTGGCCTCGGTAGAGGTCTTGTCGCAAGCATTCCCGCTTTCAGTTGGTTCAACACGTCTAGTTTAAATGTTCCGAATCTCGGAAACGTCAGTTCCTTTTCCCCTTCTGTTAGCCTATTCCACTCGGCGATCCACATTATTGAGTGTAAGCCTACATTTACTGCCATATGATAAGCTGGTGTGCCTTCTGGTGGAGCTTCTTCTCCGGCATATAAGTTTCTTCTGTTCTTCCTAAAGATTTTTCTTAAACCCTTAAAGCACTTCATTTTTGATGATCTACGATTTTTCTCTTATTAATTCTCTTCCTTATTTACGTCCTGATGACAACTACCAATCCCTGTGCGACTCTTGCTAATCAGCCTATCCCAATTCGGTTCTACGCTAACCGACCAATCTCAGCGCGATTCTACGCTGACGTCACTTGTTCCCTCTACAGCAGTTTCCTTCGTTTCTCAACTCGTCTCGCGATCTTGCATGCGTTTCATTCATACGCCGAAAAATGACTACTTCCGTCCAAGCGATCACTTTTCTCTGACTGTACGGCCACAGTCTAACTGTAATTGTCACCTCAACTGGCGAGACGTCTTTCCTCGTACGGTCAGACGTTCACCTCAACTGATAGGTTACTTACACACAGTAAACGTACGACCAGCATGCGTTTACTCATACACTCACTCAAACGCTCCCCCTATCATCGGTCTGTGGGCGATCAATGGTACCTCATGACCCCCATTAAATGGTAGACAAATTACTCTGGGTGTTCGATACACCCGAACCACTTAAGCCCTCTGGACATAAGATTTTATCCGGTTGCGCGCGCTCACAACCTTCCCTCAATCACACTACAGGCATTCAACTCCGCTTGACATTACAACACAGGAACAACATAAAACACCGCAATCTTACAACGCATGACCCTTATACTCACTCTCGACCGATTCTGCTGCTTTTCTCTCGACGCACCGTCAGCACCTTCTTCGGCAGGGATTCTTCTTCTGTCTTCTGGTCGTCGATGACTAGGGACCTTGGGGTAAACTAAACCTGGCCTAGGTCGTCTTCCTCAAGAAGATAACCATCATTACTCTGCTACCAACTGCGGGGAATGAGATTTTGGTATCAATTTATAATCAATTTAATAATTTATCTCATTCGTTAATTTTGGACCGCTAGTATCTGTCATTGAGTAAAAGACCACCCCCACACAGGTTTAGTTCAGCCCCATTAAATGACGCCACTCTGAAGAACCACTTACAACTGATAAAGTTTAAAAGTTTTATATAAAAGTCAAGTTTGAATGCAAATTACAATCCTCTCAGGATAAATCTCAGAGTATACAAAGAATACAAAGTCAATTCCAAAATCAGCAATTTAAAGTTTCGATGTAAAGTGGTTCCTTTGCGTCATCTACAGAAAGAGAAAAATAATCAAGTTAAATCTGTCCCTACTCTATACTAGGTGACATCCCTATTTCGCAAGTTTCTTCCCTAAAAAGGTGTCAGCAGTTTGACTTCCAAAGAAGTTCAAACTCTCTTAGCCTCTAAAGGTAACTTAAGTTAAAGAAGCAGTACCCTCTCTGCCTACCCATCCGCTCTTCTAAGGGTCCTCGGCCTACTGCTCCCTTGCGCTCTGATCTCTCTCAGCGCATCTGCTCAAGGCATCTACCCTTGCCTTTCGCTGTTCTCTCTGAGCTCTTGCTTTCGCCTTCGCTAACTTCTCCCCGGGGTGCTGTCCCTAAAATACACAATCACAGTGTGGGTGGAACGCCCCTTGACGCCCACCACGGACTTTCCCCGATGATGTCAGTTTCTGGCTCTTTCCATTGCTTCGTCTCTTTGCGTCGTCCGTTAGGTTGACCCTTCTCCTTAGATGTCATCTTCATCTTCTCGTTGGCGACTTTAGTTGACACTTTCCAAATCAAAAAGTCATGTGAACTTAAATAAGACTTTTAACTTACAATTTTCTTTGACCTTACTAGATCCTGTGAATGGTCATTCAAAACAAAGCTCAAATTCCAATCGCCTCCTCTCATGTTTAGGCAATAAACTTCGTTCGACATTTGTCACCTTAAATCTAACAAATGCTAGACTCTTCGGCTCGCACCTTCAAGTGAAGACTATTCACGACTCCTGTGAGCCCACTAAATTACATACATTGGACTATGGTCCTGCGAACCCTTGGTTAGTCAGGTTATAATCACAAATGACCTAAACTCTTCTAACATTCTTACAATTTCTTCTACACAGTATAACCTTTAACATACATTTATATATAATCGCATTTAGCAAATACCTTGCTTATGTATGAATACTTCTTACCTAGAATACAATTACGTAGAATATGAACCTTAATATATAGAATATAAAGTTCACACCGAATATAATCTCATACATAGAATATAAACCCTATACATGGAACATAACTTTATATTCTCATTGGTTACATCGTTATGTGTATACTCTTTACACATTTCTCCATGTTACGTTTCTTGCCGTTTCTGCATTTAAAGTTACACACGTACATGAATTTCACTTTGCACGTTCTTCTGTTCGTAAGCATTTCTACACATTACTACATTAGCCCACTACGTATACGGCTTTCTAAATCTAATGCATTCTAATATGAATACAGTTACATTTATTCCTTATACCCTGTTGTCACTTCCCGTTGACTTTTACGCTATATACGTCAACTTTACGTTGGATATACACTTTATTCCTACGTTACACGATATGCTTGTAAATATGGCCTATACATAATTTTTATTCAAATTTGCGCTCTCTCAGGAGCAGCTTAGATTTCTAAAAATGAACAGTTCCCCATTAACATTTGGAGAGGCAGGATCAGGTAAAACACAACTTTCAATTAAGCTGTGCTCGGTTAGACCGTGGCTGCAAAAACGTCACATTGTCTATAAATATCCCGAGACAATTGTCCTACATCTTAATTGAGTTTGTAGGGGTTTGTTTTTCCAGCTTCCAAAACAAATGTGAAAAACAAGATTGCGTTTTCCATTCACTCAGAAACCTTAACTTCAATTTCATGCACCGTTCTGGATTAATTCAGATGCAAGGAACAATACGAAGAAAGCATGCCATTTTGTTTTCTTAGTTATTTTTATTTCTGTGCGTGCTTGTATAGGGGGATTTTAGGAATGATGCTCCAAGGACTTTGGGAGGGACACTAATTCTGCTGTATTTCTGAAAGAATTGTGCATCATCTACAAAAGACTGAGGTGGTATATTAACTAAGATCCTCGCGACAGGGGGCGTGGCTACGCGCTGAACATGGTGGTCGTCTGATCGACGAGCTCCGGCCCAGGGCTGCACTCATCCTGCCGTAATCTTGGCAATACCAATTACTGAGCCCAAACTTGACTCTACGCCTGTAGGAGAGGCAGCGGGATCCGGATTTGCCGCTGCGGATACGGTGCGCAAGCTGGGAGCCGTGGGAGAGGTCCTAACGCCACCGCCTCTGAGCAGCGCCATTTCCCTACCGCACGGAAGTGCGTAGCTGTGGATCCTTGTGACGGAGCTGTATAAGGCCGTCAGGACTAAGGCCTGGGGACGAACCGGCACCTGCTTGCTGTGCGGTATCGGTGGTGCGGACGCCGAACCGCGGACTGCTGCTGTGGTGGGGAGCTCCTACGCGGCGCCTGACTCATGGAGGGAGACTGGAGCAGCGGTAAGGCCTTGGCGTTCTGCCCCCTGCCCTCGCCCTCTGCGGTGGTGTGCCGTGGCCCTGAGGCACGGAGGTCTCTGAGGGGGGGGGCGGTCTACTGCAGGTCCGGCTAACTGTACAGTGGGGTGAGGCGGGTGTTTGGCGCCTTCGGCTCTGACCCTCGGTGAGGCCTTGGCCTGCTCTCCCGGTACGGGCACTGGGGCACATCTGAGATCCGGTGTGGCAGCGGAGCCCGATGCGGAGGGGTGTTTATGCCCCAGGAGGCACAACCCCACCGATTTCCCCCCTGGCTGGAGCAACGGTACACTGTCAGGTAATCCTGATTGTCCCGGGATTGACAAGACACTAGGGGCAGTGGGGACGGCCTCCTACTACGAGACCTGCGGTCTGGCAGGCCCTGCACTTGGAGTTGTCCCTATGAGATGCGACATAGCTGGGTGAACTTTGCAGGCTCATAAGGGAGATACACACTTGGTGTATCACGGACTGGAGCACACGGGGAGTCGAGTCCTTGACCCTGCCGTGTCTGAGGCCTGCTCTCATTCATGGACATAGGTGGCGGTGAGTCTTGCGCTCAGGCGGCTATTCCAGGATATCAGTTGGGGAAAATGACGTTACTTTATGTACTATCGCGCAGCACTGTGATGGATTGCGGGGCTTGCATGTGACTGCGCCATGGCGCCGGAAGGGGTGTGAACAGCAAGGACACCTAAGAACTGTGTTCTTCGAGACAATGAGGTTACACGCACACCGGTGTGGATAGTGAGCTTACTCTCCGACGCTTCCGCGGTCATGGACAATGGGGCGCAATAGGACGAAACAGCAGACCCACACTGGAACAGACCTCACATCGGAAACTGTGGAGAATACGGATGGCGAAACTGCTCCTAGCTGCATACCGCCTAAGGCGGTTGCGGAGCCCATGGACAAACTCGACCTGATCCTGAAAGAGGTACGCGACTCCAGAAAGGCGATAGAGCTACAGATTGGAACCCTTACAACTGGCCTGGACCTGCTCAGGGCAGACCATGCTAAGACATCGGACAGGCTGAAGGACCATACGACGATGCTCGCCGAGGTGGTGCCAAAGCAGAAACAACTTGAGACTGATGTAAAACAACTGCAAACGCAAGTGGCCACCCTGCTTGACCGTGTAGAGGATGCAGAGGGCCGGGCGCAAAGGAATAACATTCGCTTGATTGGCATGCCAGAGAAAAGTGAAGGGACTGATACACCACGCTATATGGAACAATGGCTTCGAGAACACATCACGTCGGAGGGCCTCTCTGAGCAATATTGTTTAGAACGTGCGCACCGGATACCAATGGGGCGCCCGAAGCCAGGGGCACTGCCGTGACCACTTATCCTAAAACTGTTGAACTACAGGGACAGGGACACACTGCTACAGAGAGCGAGAGACCTGGCACCAATAAGTTTTGAAAATGCACGAATGTCGCTATATCCAGGTTATACAATGCAAGTACAGCGCCGGCGGTCCTCCTTATGGCTGTAAAACGGAAGCGGCGGGATCTGGAACTAAAATATGCTTTACTTTTTCCTGCACGTCTCAAAATTATGTATGAGCAGAAAACCTACTTCTTTGAAAGCCTGGGAGACGTCGAGGACTGGCTGGAGGTGATGGAGCTGATTAGCGCTGCAGCGAATCCCACACAGGCCAAAGACAAGAACCGATCTGCCATCTGCACTGCAGCAGACCCTGGGAGTGGGAGACCACGTCGTACACCGGCGCGGAAATTCATCACATCGCAACAGATATGACAAAACAAATCCCAAGCGATTATTGCTACGGCCACCTTCACAAACACCCCCAGATTGGACGTTAACTCCTCGATGGACGATGATACACAACGAGAATCAGACTCTGGAGGCAGTGTGTCTCTGTTTCCCTCGGCCACCCCATAACTGATTACCGATTGATTTGGTTAAATGGACACGCGCAAGTATCTTTCTTCTCATTGTAATTGTGAAATGTAATTACGGTTTTACACACTGTAGGCATTAATGTTTGCTCAATGGTAGGTGTACTGATATTATGGCCCAGGTTGCCGTTGAAGCTTTAACGCTATGGAGGCGACTTGTACCACTCGCATGCAAAGCGCTGACGCGTTCCCCCGCAAGGTGAAGGCTCTTTTTCTGATTCTTAAGTTTGTATTGGTTATGTTAGTAATTACTGTGGTCCGGTATAGTTCTATGACTGGACCGAGTATTGCGGAAGTTGGGAAGGGGATCGGTCTCAAATTGTCTGTTATTAATGATATGTTGGTCAGCCTGTATGACACACTGTATAGCTCTTCACTATGGTTAATATCCCGATGCATACACTGGGAAAATACACAATTATAACTTGTAATATAAGGGGTATGGGCACTTTACACAAATGCCACAGGATACATGCCCAACTACAGCGCCGTAAGGCACAAATCGTCTATCTGCAGGAATCGCACATGGTAGAAAGTGAAGTTGTAAAACTCCAAAAGAAATGGAGGGGACAGGTATTCTCCACCCTCTACTCTAATTATGCAAGGGGGGCCACGATCTGGATCAGACATGGGGTACCCTTTGTTGCACAAGAACAGAGAATTGATCAATTGGGCAGATATGTACTAGTTAAAGGGACATTGGATGGTCAGTTGGTGTCTTGGGTAATATCCATGCCCCTAACTATGATCAGGATCAAATTGGGATGTGTTGAGTGGGGCGTTGGCAGGTTGGGAGGCACACCCATGGATATTGGGGGGAGACTGCAATGTAGTGTTGGATGTTTCCATGGACAGATTGCACCCACCCTTACATGGCACTGGAGTATACAAACAAGCTGAAGCACTAACACGGTGGGCGAAGGGATGGGGGTTGCGCAACGTATGGCGGTTACGACACCCAATACATAAGGAATACTCATATTACTCTGCAGTGCACGATCTCCACACTAGAATAGATAGTGTTCTGCTCCGACAGGATAGCAATTCAGGTGATTAAGTCCACATATCTTCCTAAGACTTTCTCGGATACATGAGTTCCCACACCGGTTCCAACATGGCGCCTTTGGCCGCAACTCCTCAAAGACCAAGTATTCCATAATACCCTCTCTGCTACTATAGGTCATTACTTTACAGAAAACAGCAACACGGCCATGAGTTGATTGATAGAGTGGGACGTCTTCAAGGGGGTAATAAGGGGAAAAGCAATTAGTACGACGGTGGGAGCATGGCAGGAACTGCACAAGTCTCTGTTGGAAGTTGAGGAGAGAATGGGCAGGCTGGAGCAAGACGCAATAACTAATGCAGGAGGAACGAATTCAACATGCCGAATTGTTAGAATCTCTAAGGGTTATAGACTACGCGACATACACGCAACACTGCACATAGCAAGGCAGACAAGGCGGGAGCATTACTTGCTCGTTTCATACGCGACGCCCCTCCATCTGTGGTTATACCCCGGATTGTTAAAGGAAATGGGGATATAGTCACCAGCCAAGGAGCGATTAATGCGGCGTTCAGAGACTATTACGCCACGTTATACGGGGCATCTGACTCCTCCACTGGGGACCAAACAGATGCTTTCCTGTCCACCCTAACATTCCCAGAAATCCCAGCACCGCTCCGAAAGGGCCTTATAGGACACATCACGCCACATGAGATTAAGATTGCAATGAAGGGGCTACCACGCAATAAAACTAATAGACTGCTCCCGCATTTATCGAAATTGCTCCATATAGATCAAACTGGAGGATTACCGGCACGCAGAACCTCACTCAACATCAGGAAATTGCACTACCTGATGGCAGAGGCCCGAAGCGCTACCCACATGCTGGTTGTATCTCGCTGGATCTCCGGCAAGCATCCGATTCTATTCACTGGGGACACATGTTTCAAGCATTACCGAAGTTTGGGATACCGGAAGAGTACATAACATGGTTACGATTATTGTATAACGCCCCCATGAGGTAGTGTGGCTCACTGGTTAGAGGCGGCAGACCCGAGAGCAGAGGACGGCCCGGGACCAGGGTTCGATTCCCGGCGCAGCAGGTTTCTGGACTAGGGTCAGCGGACTCGATAATTCTCTCGCCTCGGTGCCCACTCTGATCAGCGATCACATTCGGCAACTCTGGGCATTAGCTTGCCTCATCCTCACTAACGGCCCCACCAGACCGCCGGGGATGCCTGGTCTCACCCTGGAGATACCCATTAACGGACCATCTCTCAGGGAAGCCAGGAAGGGTTTCGCAGCGGTCGAAGCGCCTTGGGACCCTCCGGGTAAGTAGTGCGCTATATAAATGCCTATACATACATGCACTAGAACGGGGGGACACATTTCAGAGGAATACACCATACACAAAGGGATGACACAGGGATGCCCCCTATCGCCTCTCATTTTTATTCTGGCACTAGAGCCGTTAGCCATAAAGACAGGACTTCCTAGACTGGGGGATACAAATAGGGAATACGACCCACTTATTTTCGGCTTACGCCGATGACATTCTAATGTACATATCTGATCTCTGCAGGCCGACGACCCCATTATTCGAGACATATCGACACTTCACATTCCTATCGGGCCTGGCTTTAAATACCACCAAAACGCATGCATTTTTCTTTGCGGATCAGGGGGAAACTACTGTCATAGTAGTCGAGGGGACCAGCATTCAAGTTACCCAGTCAACGTTTCGGTATCTGGGCATCCAAATCTATAGAGCGCACGAAGACATGCTAGAAGGAAACTTAAACAAAGCAATTAGGGCTTTGAGGTCTAGAGTCACTTTTTGGACAGAACTGCCACTCTCTGTCACAGGCAGAGCAGCAATAGCAAAAATGGTTGTTTTACCATGACTACTTTATTATTTTGCGAACTTGCCGCTGCCACAAAATACCTTTAAACTGCTGAACACTCTGGTCACGGACCTTATCTGGGGAAAGGGCATGAGATGTATTAGTCTTAAGAAACTACAAGTGGGTACACGGACGGGAGGCCTAGGAGTACCGGATTTTCGTGCTTATTATTACGCCTGTCAATTACAATGGTTATCATACTGGACGGGGGGACGTAATTTGCAGGAAATTGACTACGCAGACACAGACATTGATAACGGGGCAATACATGCCTTGCTCCTACCGGGCAGTAGGACCCCGAAAGACCTTCCCCCCCTTATTGCGGGCTGCCTTGAGATGCTGGAAAGCGGCGCTACAGTACACAAAAACAACACATGCGTATGCAGGCAACATACCATTATTAGGTATTCCACTGGCCAGCGGTAGGCTCACAAAACGCAAGCAGACGCCATGGTTGGAGATGGGTATTAGTACTGTGGCGGAAAGGTTTTCGGGAGGACATGCTGATGGATCATGACACGTTCATAAATGAGAATGGCGCCCCAGCACAGCTGTACCTAATACATGCAGCATTGACTGGATACAATAAAACGTACTAGGCCCCACAGAGGAGAGCACCCCCTGACAACGAATTGGTCAAAATGGTATACTATATGGGTAGAGGGCGCCATTTGATTAGGTGGCTGTATGCTGGTATTAGCTCCCACACAAGAGCACCCTTGCATGCGCTGAAGACTTTTTGGGAGTTAGACATGGGTAAAGACCTGTCGGATAAAGAATGGTCTATAATACTGGAACACCCCGGAAAGTCTCAAGGAACGCCAAGTTCAAATGTATCCAAACAATGGTGTTACATCGCGCATACTTAACGCCGAACAGGCTGGATAAGATGTTTCCCAAAACGCAACATTCATGTCCGAGATGTATGCTGGAGGGGGCTGGCTTCATACACATGGTATGGGAGTGCTCGGAGTTAAGGGGATACTGGGATGTGGTTAGGAGAATGACAGGTGCGGCCACACATCTTGCTATCACTGACACACTGGGGGAATGCATTTTGGATCTCCATACTCACATATCTAAACACAAGGTACAATACCGATTCATAGACCTTGCACTTACGCTGGCTATTAGGACCATCACTATGTGATGGAAATCACGTAAACCCCTGAAGTGCATGCTTGGAAGACAGAACTGCTGCGTTGGGGTAGCACAGAGGGCTCTGCACTGTGTAGAGAAGAGATTAGAGGTCTACGTAAGACACCGATTTCTCTTGAATGGGAAGTCATGTTGGAAGGGTTGAGGTCCCATAACTCGGACTGAGAAGGTTAAAAATATGGTACACTTCATGGAGTTGAGGCCCATACCACGAGAATGCTACAGGTCTTGTGTGATTTTTACACCTTTGTATGCGCAGAATATGTAGAGATAACGGCGGGAATGGCAAATGTGTGTACATATGTATATGCAACAGATGGATAGGGATTGAGACCTTAGGGGAGGTGGGTAGTTGGGGAACTGTTAGTGGTTTATATATACACAATGTTATGCAATATGGGACTGAATAAATACTGTAGAGGAAGGTGTATAATAAATGATGTGAAGCACAAATATAATTTTGTTTATGAGAAGTGATGTACATTGCGATATGTAGCACTCAGACTAGTACGGTACACACTAAATACTGGTGCATAACTGTATATGTTCAGATATGGAAAACTCAATAAACTATGTTATAAAAAAAAACTAAGATCCTCAATACATGCGAGATGTGTATATGAGCCCCTGTGTACCAAGAGGTCAGAGGTCGATGACTCACATTCACTAAAGTTAGCACGATACTCCTGAAATGTAACACAACTTAGCGTTGCACACAAGGGCCTTAGAAATGGTAGTAAATTTACTCTACCTTTTGCATTGCAATACACAAGTACCCATGCAATACTTCACAAACTGGCACATGCATCAACTGAAATTGCCCCTGGTAAAATTGCGAATCCGTAAAACAGGCTTTTACCGAACGCAAAACATAATTTCCCAATGAATCAACACCAATACCGAAAAAACTCCAGATTTGCAAATTAACTCACGCGGTAAATTACCGAATCGCAAAATAGCGATTTGAAAACACCGATTCATTCAATTGCTCCCGGAAATAGCGAATCGCAAATAAATAATCGCAATAGAATGCATCAAACTCCGCAAATACCGAAAATTCCCAAATTCGCTATTTAGCATGAGCAGAATAAGGGGAATCTCAACCAGGAGGTAACGTTCATGAAAGAAAAAAATTGAAAAAAAGAACATTTTTGAAACAGGTGGATACAATCGGAAAACCTTCAAGAATGGCACTGGAGTCCCTGTATGCTAACCAAAATGGCTGCCCTCTACGTGCTTGCAAAGAGGATGAGAATTAATGCAGCAGCACAGTGCAGGAGGAGGATTCAGGAGAGGGTATTCACGGTGCGCATCACATAACTGGGCCAAAATGACGACGAAATCTATGACAAGAATAGACTAAATCGTGCCATGATCATGCGCCTAATTGCCGACCTGTAACGACTTCTGCAGCACCAGACCCGTAGGACCAATGCCATCCCTGTGCACATCCAGGTCCTATGCAGCCTGCACCTGCTGGTGTCTGGAAGTTTCCAGGGGGTCGTAGCCGTTGCCGGAGGCGTATCACAAAGCACACTTTCATGCTACTTCAGCAGATTAATTGATGCCATGCTGAAATGATACATACACACATCAACTTCCCCACAACCCCGCAGCAGTTGAATCGGACCAAACAGGGCTTCTACCAGGTGGCACAATTTCCCCATGTCATAGGATGCATTGACTGGACGCATGTCCCCATTTGTCCCCCCTCAGCCAACGAGTACATATTCCGCAACCGGAAGTCCTATCACTCGATAAACGTGCAGGTCATGTGCAATGCCAAGCACATGATTAAGGACATTGTAGCACAATTTCCCGGGAGCACACACAACTCGTACATATTCAGACACAGTGGCATCCACAGGCGTCTGCTCAATGGTGAATTCAGAGAGGGACACCTACTTGATACTATATATACCTATTTGTTACGCCATCATCACATATGTAATTGTATTTATGCTGCTAACACTTTGCTCTCCACCCTGTAGGTGACAGCGCATACGCCTTTTGTGAATATCTCCTCACTCCCTACCTCAATCCAGCAACACCTCTGGAGCAGCGCTATAAAGCGGCATATATCACTACCAGGAATGTAGTAGACCGAACATTTGGTATCCTTAAAAGTCGCTTCAGGATCCTACATAAGACGGGAGGTGCATTGCAGTATAACCCTGTAACTTGCTGCAGGATAATAGCTGTGTGTGCCATGCTGCACAATATTGCGACAAGAAGGGGGATACCAATAGAGGTGGACAGAGATGACAACTTTTGTGATGACTAACCCCCCGCACAACACCGACAGGCACACGTGCCAAACACAGCTGAAGGTCAAAGGAGGCGGACATACACCAGACAACATCACTTCAGAGGCAGGTAAGAATGAGCCATCACAATATATTCTGGAGGGCTAATGTTTAATTCACATAAGCACTTGTCAGGGTAAATATACATAATTCGTAAACATGACTGTGACTCAACACATTGTGAAAAGATACATATCCATTGGCATCACGGGAGTACAATCACGATATGTAAGTGGCCCATGGTTACACCACCATGGACAAATAGGCGGTAGTGCATGTCTATTGCCACTTTCTAGGTATCTCCAGGCTACTGTCGCATGGCTCCTCTACATCACCACGATGTGTGTCGGTGGCTGTGGAGCTGCGCGAACTGCTACTCCTGCTACTGGTCTCCGGCACAGAGATGCTACTTATGCTCGATGCCACCTCACTGCCCTCTAACCCTCCCAAGTTGCTGGCACTAAATGTGCCAGACTGCAGGTGTTCAACTGCAGTGGTCACCTAACCTAAGGCCTTCGCTACATCCCCGCAGTAATGACCTAGGTCTATCTGCAGTGACACGGATCTGCGTGACAAAACAGCAGTGCTGTTGTAGAGCTTGGTGATGGCCTTAGTCGATGCAGTAGAACGCAGCAAGTTCTGCCAATGCCTCTTGTGCTCGCTGTGTTGTCCTGCAAGGACGGCACAAGAGATCTCCTGTAGGGTCTCGTTGATGTCACAATTCCCCTCTGCTACTATTCTGGTCAGTTGAAGCACAGCGTCTGACATTGTGCACATGTCTTTTGCCAGTTTGGAGAGGTTGAGGTTCATTGTTCACATATGTCTCCCCTGCAGGCGCTAAACAAGCAGCATCTGGCACTCTACCCCACCATAGACGTTTGTGGGCTGTTTGGACCCCTCAGCAATACTAATCATGGTCCTGCACCACTGTCCGACTCGGCAACGTGCTGCTGTTGGAGTTTGCAGAGTGACAAGTGACTGGCGGGGAACACTGGGTGCTGGACTCGGCTCCTTCTCAATTAGCTGCAGGGAGGGGACATGTGCCCTGCATCGTGGTGGTGATGTCGGTGGTGGCGGCGGTGGTGGTGGTGTGGGTGTGGATTGACATCCCTGCAGAGTCTCTCCATCGGTGTCTGCCGGTGTTTCGAAAATGATGAGGCAATCGCTGTCATCAGAATCCACCGGAGATGCGTCTGTGTGTGAAACAGTGCATTGTTATTTTATTTTGTCTCTTTATCTGTTTATCATTTTGCATACTTTGAACATATTAAATGACATATTTAGACAGACTGTTAGACCTGTGCTGCTGGTCTCATTTCTTGCGCATTGGTGATCATACATGCACATTTGGATGACATGACTACAACTCCCATGATGCAACACTTCTGTAAGGATATATGTGTTATGCACTTCTTCCTGCACACTGTGATTAGCCTGGGGGGATGGGCATGGGTTAACAATATGCAGTGAATCAGCACAGGCATGCATCTTACCTTGTTCTATGTTCGCTGCGCAGGAAGTGTCCATTTGGCTGACTCCCACGACTGCCTCTGGCTCAATAGTCCCCTCAAAGACGTCCTCCAGGGCTGTGTTGGCAGGTACTCTGGATGACCCCCCTCCTGTGCCAGCTGCTTCCTTCACCCTTTCTGCAATTTGCTCCTTCGCCCTTTTCCTGAGGTCATACCACCTCTTTTTCAGATCGTCAATGCTGCGGTGCGTGACTCCTACCGCATTTACCCTCTCCTTGATGCGCAGCCAGATCTGGCGCGTCTCGGCTTTGGGCACCTTGAGTGACAGCATTCCAAAAAGCTTAGCATGCTTGCTGCTCACCCCCTCTAGCAAATATTCCAGTTTACTATCAGAGAACTTTCTCTTCCTTTTTCTGGGCCTGTCTGATGGTTTTGGTGCTTTCTTTTCCATCCTGGAAAGCTGTGGTGTGGCTGGGTTGTGAGGGTGAAGGCTCTCAGTTCAGCTCCTATGCTCTGCCTCTTCCTTTGAGCTCCTCAGGGCACATAATGAAGCATTGGCTAGATGACTTCTTGGTTGTGATGTCATCAGCCTGCTTCCAAAGCGACCCATTTTTTGCGAATTCGCAATTTCCGAATTTGCTAATACTGAAATCGGTAATAGCGATTTTGTAATTTACTAATCTTTATTTTGAGGACTCGCTATCATGTCTTCAGTGTTTCTTTGTGATTTTTACAGAATCGGTAAGAAATACCGAATCTGTTGATGCAACCCGGAAAATGAATCCTTACTTGCGACTCCTTATTTATCACTAATAAGGACTAGCTTTTCCGAATTTTGATGCATGTTCACCAAAATGTATGTCTTAATGTATTCTTGGTGGCTATTAAACAGGGGGGGGTTCTAGCAAGAAATAATGAGTTTTATTTAAGATGAGCCTCCAGTGAAACATGACATAATAGCCATGAAAACCCAAACATACAACACCATATAAAAGACAATATGGAATATTTAGGGTCCGATTCTGATCTGGGTCGGAAATTAGTACGACCAAGCCGGATACGGGGTGTTTTCCGTCCAATCCGGACTCCTGCAGTCCACCGAGCGAGTACGATGCAGCCGTATGCTGTCAGACTCGGTTTGGTCGGACTCCCATAAAAGCCGTTCGTATGACACGTACATGGACTTCCATTGACTGAATGGTTAAGTTGCGGACAAGTGCGCTCCCTACAGTGGGTACGCATCATTGCCATCCCCACCATACATGCCTGTTTTGGGGTGACCCATGGGTCTCCCCCTGTGTCCGAGCCGTAAGGCTGCGGGTAACAGGGGGTCTGACACAGACCCCCGAAGTCCAACTCCGGGATTTATTGCGAGCCGGATGCTCCGACTCGATCCAGCTGCCCGAATCAAGCATCGTACTAGCTTGGTAGTGAAAGGTCTCCATTGCGTGCCATGGTTTGCTTGTGACCGAGTCGTATGCAGCGCTTTGGACCCGGAAACGATTCGGACGGTGATTTTGTGTTTGTTCGCATCGTACTTCGACGTCCGGACCCGTGTACGACTCGGACGGAAATTCAGCCTCCGAATCGGATCCGCTAATGCCGAACCCGATTCAGTGCCCTACCGACCGAGATCGAATTCGCCCCCTGAATGTTGGTGACAGTGGACTGGGATGAGATGGTTACATTTTTATCCCAGGATAACTCCTTTAAAGTTTCTGGCACTTCCTTCATATCCTGTGGTGTATGAGAGTGCAAGAAAACAGGGGCACAGACTGCATGTTCTGTGCATGTCCGGAGATCTCGTTTTGAATAGGCTTCTGACATCATGCTGTGGCACCAATGTTCTTTTACAATGTGGATGGAATGTGGGGCTAGCCTATGGATTGGAGGAAAGTTTCTATAGAGTGTGTCAAAATTACATGTCTTCAATTATTCCATGATGTTACAATCATGTCCTAGAGCTCTACTCTTAGATCTCATTGCTTTCCTATTAGAAATGCATAGGTGTCCTATAAAACTGACCTTTAAGAATCCCACCAGGGATCTTTCCTACTGTTCACCTGCTCATTTCCTAAATTTTTGTATGGAATTTAAGGACTGCTTCAGAAACTATAAAAGGATCATGAGTTGACGCACGCATGTGCAATTACCAGTTCAAACTGAATGATGGGAAACCGAAATCCTACTTGAATTTGGACCTCCCGAGTATGGGAGCCACCTTTCTAGCACCATGCATCGGCGAACGTCTTTAAAAGTATCATGTGTTAAGAACCTGGGAGTAAAATTTAACACTGGCCTATCTTTACCTAATCAGATAAATACTTTTGGTCAGTTCTTGTTACTTCCATCTACATGTTCTGCAACTGCGGGGCCTACGCCACCAGTGCGAAGGCCTTTTGTAAATCTGGCCGTTTGTTCCTAAACTAAATAAAACTGATTTTATATCACCTGCCGTGGCCTCTTCACATTGGTTACCTGTCGAACAGCGAGTCACTTTTAAATAGCTTCACGTTGTTGATGTGACTCTCTTTGATCCACATCTCTCTTCCTAACTCATCGTTTTCGGTTGTACCAATCAAAACATCATCCACGATTATCAGATTTTTGGTAACTGTGTCCATATTCAAGCATTTAATTATTGGCATTAGAGCCTCCTTGGTAGCTTCCAACATGCTTTGGAATGCTATTCCAGTTGCCTTAATAGGTACTGCCACCCTTTTTAGGTCTCGCCTAGGCAGCGCTTGTGCTGTCTCGTTGAGACGTGCAGTATATACTATAGCGTGGAAGCTTTCTAGAAGCTCCGCCCACTCTCTGTCCATATTTTTGATTGGCTTACATCCTGAATGCTGCCATCTGATTGGTTTCAGGCTTGTTAGTCCCTCCTCCTGACGGCCATGTTGTCATTTGTATCCTTCCCTGGCTATTGGCCCCTTTACTCCAACACTATTTTCTGCCCTATGTACCCCCTCCCACTCCTGCAGTTCGTCACTTCTTGCCCCCCATCACCCTCTCCACTCCTGTTTTTGCCTTCTTAAATGCCTGCACTCCCATTTTTAAAGCAAAACGTCTTGCGTAAATGCGAGTCGTATTGCATTGCAAATGCTTAATTTAAAGTAGTGCGCAGTCATTCACAAGCACTCCCAGCACACAGTTTATGCTACCCTGTGAGGTGAGCAAAAACAATTCCCAACAGGTATTATGTAAAGACAGTTTCAGAAATGTATGCAATATGCATTACAAAGAAAGGAGAAACAAGGAGTCGGAGTGATTTTCAAAAAAGGGTAGTATTATTTACCAGAAAGCAAGGGAAAGATCTTTCGTAGGTCAATACAGTTAGAACAGCACTGTACAGAACTGATCTTGTGACAACCCAGTGACACTTGGGGCAAAGTGCTATATACAATCAGTGATAGTGAATGTGCAAGTGTTAAAAACAACAGCATTGGCGACGCATTGACCAAAGTATAAACATCAAATAATGGCTCCAACAGAAACAAGTTATAATCACTTGGAACACAGTTATTTATATAAGAGCACAAGACGTGATATGCGTCGTATAATTCAAGCTGTCTAGTCGACGGCGTTTCGATCCCCTTTAGTCGGGATCGTCATCAGGACAGGGTTGTCGATTCATTGCCTGCAGCCCACCTGTCAGCAGAGCCCCGGTTACCGCCTGCCGTCCTGATTAAGTCAGGCACAGCAAATAGCGCCCGCTGCCCAGACGGAAGCAACAATCAGTTTCGGACCATTTAGTTACCAATCGGACTTCAATTACCCTCTCCTGCCTGAGTTCAATTCACTGGATGGTGCAGTGAGCTAAAAAACGGTGTTGGAACTAGCCCTGATCTCTTGACTGGGTGAGAGCTTTCTGCTTAATTCAGAGACTCTGTCCTTCACCAGCCCTTGTTGTAAATATATGAGTTCAATTCACTGTTTTCATCGACAACCCTGTCCTGATGACGTGTTCCAAGTGATTATAACTTGTTTCTGTTGGAGCCATTATTTGATGTTTATACTTTGGTCAATGCGTCGCCAATGCTGTTGTTTTTAACACTTGCACATTCACTATCACTATCACTGATTGTATATAGCACTTTGCACCAAGTGTCACTGGGTTGTCACAAGATCCGTTCTGTACAGTGCTGTTCTAACTGTATTGACCTACGAAAGATCTTTCCCTTGCTTTCTGGTAAATAATACTACCCTTTTTTGAAAATCACTCCGACTCCTTGTTTCTCCTTTCTTTGTAATGCATATTGCATACATTTCTGAAACTGTCTTTACATAATACCTGTTGGGAATTGTTTTTGCTTACATGATACACCCATCCCAACGAGGTCTATGGGTTTTCTCCTGTTGTTCTTATACACCCTGTGAGGTGAAGCCCACCCCGCAATGTGGTTGAGCGGGAGCCCACCCTGCATTTTGTGTTCCTTGAGGAGGGAGCTCAGCCTGCAGTTGTGCTCAGTTAAAGGCGGGAGCACTTCAGAGCCGGAGAAAGCAGCGCGACCAGGAAGTCAGGCACCCGTGCCTGGTTGTAGGCGGATCCCGAAAAGGAAGCACGAAGACCGGAAGTCAAGCATCTCATGTCTGAGTGTGTGCGGGGCTCCCGTGCACCAAGTAGAGCCCTGCACACCAGCCAGAGGAAGACGGAGCTTTCCCGATTGCTCTGATGTCAGAGAGGGGGATCGAAGCCTCGCAGGCTTCCAGCAGAAGGACCAGAGCCTCGTGGGCTCCGTGCTACTGATCGCTGCCTGCCCCCAGTTCTCTCCGCAACACAGCCCAGTGAGTAGGGCCAGTCGGGCGCATTCTTGGTGCCCAGTGGACCATCATGTCACAGCGAGGCTTCCAAGCAGGAGGTGGGGAAAGCAGCGGCGGCTGCACTGAGTCTCTTGATCTGTAGGGTCGGTTGGCGATATTTGCTGAGCTTCGTAGCCAAGCTTCCTGTGTGTAAGCCAAATAGGCACAGTCATGCGTGCGCAACAAGCCCAAATGTGTCATACATGCATGCAGGCATGTTTATATAGCGCTCAGTACGCCTGGCGCGGCGTTGCATTAGTCCATTGCGCTATCTTGCCATTTCAGATACAAAGAGCAGAGTAACATTTGTACACATTATGGCTCATCTGAAGCCTGTGTTTTTTTGCAGCACAGAAACTGGGAAATAGGCAGTTTGGTGTTCGAAACAGGCATCTAAACTCAAAAGCGGCGGGGATCCCAGATCAGCACCCGCATTTGCAATATTTGTAGACAGCCGGGGCGCGTCTGAGAGGTTTGCTCATGCATTTTGCTAGGCCTAATCATTCATTGACCTCAAGTTTTTTAGGCACAACTCTTGTCCTGTGGAATATGTTTTAGTATGTTTGTCGCCGGAGCCTGAGATGATATCGGCGAGCTGAGAAGGGAGCGTGCCTACATGTTTGCCATTCAAATGAATATTTCCGACACCTTCCTACAGAAAAGTGTCTCCATATAGGGCCGTTCTCCACAGTTAAGGCGCTCAAAAGTACCTCTGGTCTGGGCGAAATTCCCTTGACGAAGGCATGCATGAGATCTATGTGGTTCATGGACGAATACAGCCAGGGCCTTTTTCTGAAATAAGTTCCAGTGGTTGTTTCTTTATTTTCCTTTACATTTAAGCTCTCCCACTGCTTCTCCCTGAAATCTGATTCCTGAGTGAAATCACTATATAGCTGGCATAAAAGGGGCAGTGTGTAGTGCAGTTAGTACCTGAAAGAAGACAGTTTAGGACCTTGGATAAGAGTGCTTTTGGTACCTCTTGACTGTTTCTTGGACTACCGCATATGTCTCATGACTTTGTATTAGAACATGACAGGACCCTGGGACATAAACAGATCCACTGGAATTACGCGATTCTGCGGCCACTGCGGTAACTTGTTCACGTACACTGGAAGACCAATCCCAAAGGTTATCTGGTCATCTTTCATCTATTTATTTCTGTATTTGGTTGTAAAACTGGCACTAATGAGGTGAAATCTTTGCCTAGACAGTATTACTATCTGTAAAAATGGCAAAATAATGAAGTAATACTATAAAAACAATGTACTGTATTATGTCGTATAGTTTGCCTTTCTTACTGTAAAATGTAGTCAACCCAGCTTCATATATTGATGCCCCCCTGCCACATAA
Source organism: Lissotriton vulgaris (assembly GCF_964263255.1). Lineage (NCBI taxonomy): Eukaryota > Metazoa > Chordata > Amphibia > Caudata > Salamandridae > Lissotriton > Lissotriton vulgaris. The sequence continues at coordinate 713,890,879 of NC_141695.1, forward strand.
TTCCAATGACCCTGGTATAAATTATATAATAGCACCCATGCACCCAAGACAGTCACATTGGCCCTCTATTTGTGAATGGTGTCATATGGCCTGCAGCCTAACAAGGAGTGTTCAAAGCAAGTTTATCCATTTAGCAGCTTTCATTTCTTCATTTTACTTGACTTTTCACCATGGCAACGTAAGAAAAATCACTTCCCAAAAGAGGTTTCAAATAAGATTTAATGCTCCCCTTTATTTTTGGAAAGCACTTTGCAGACAATTGCCAAATGTCATAATAGTAAATCCCAGTCTCTCCTGTTCTTATTTAAGAATACATAGCATGCTGGGACTTGTAGGCCCAAGCTTGCAATTGGAAATGTGTGAAACTACAGGTCTCAGAATGGTCAAAATACTAATTTGGAACAACTAAATATCAGCCTCATTACTAAGGCCAATTGAAAGATGTACTGCTTCTCTGTGCTCGTTTTAATAGCATCATAGTGTTTGAGGCTGCGTGATATCTAAGACTAGATTTTCATAATCATACTAAACCAGTTATGGCATCCATTGGCATTCTAAAATATAGAATTTATACTGATTGTCTTCTTTGTCTGCATAGCTAAAAACGTATAAGGTCCCAAAGGCGAGACTGATTCCGTTGCAAATGCTTGTTACGGAATGCTCTAAAAACATTGCGGTTTCCCTGTATGTGATTAGAGATAATCATGGCTTAAATATTTTTCTCTGTTTCTCCTATGCTAGCCTGGAAGAAAATATAGCCAAGATACATATATGGTGAACATTAGCACGTAATAAAAATAAAAATGTAATAAAATAGCATCTTCTTCTGAACCACTGCCTTATGTATTAATTACGTCTTGTGTCACAGCAAGTTTATAATTACTCTATCTCCGCCCCGTCGCACTCACCTGGGGAACAGGGCAGAGTTGTCCCTTGTCCCCTATCCTTTTTGCGTTATACATGGTACCACTTGCGGATCGGATTAGGGCAAACATACTGATTAACGCTATCCTCTTTGATAAACAGGAATATAAAATGGCCCTGTACGCCGATGACATAATCTCTCAGACACACTTTACTTCACTTCCAACCCATGCTGAAGAACTCGAGACATTTGAAAGAGCATCTGACTTCAAAGTAAATATCCCAAAAACTCAAGTCCTCAATTTAACTGAACCACAGACCAATCAGGCCCATTTAGAACAGTGCTTTCCCTTTCCATGGGCAACTAAGGGGGTGTTATATTTAGTGCTCACATTGTGCTCCTCCCTCGGAGAGACGACAGAGTGTAACTGCTTATCTCTCCTGGACACAGTACACAAAGATCTCCAGAGCTGAAGGAAGGGAGGCCTGTCATGGCAGGGTAGACTTGGCGCACTGAAAATTACACTGTTACCCAAAATTCTATATGTTATTAAGATGTTTCCTTTAAGTCCAACCCCACGGATGCTAGCCAAACTCCACAAACTTATAGAATTATAAATATGGGAAGGCAGGAAACCCCACATGGACAGAAATCGCCCATACCTATCTGTCACTGATGGAGGCTTGGAGTTCCACAGCTTATCCACTACTATTTAGCGGCCCATCTTAGCTACATGGTCATATGGCTAGGCCTCTTACTGAAAAACATTGGCGCTTCATCGATCAGGCTGTAGCAGGGATCCATATGTGGAAGGTCCCCAGGCTTCCTAAAAAACATCACCGGACAGAGGTATACAACTCCCTTATCACCAGAGTGACCCGGACGGCATGGAACAAGGTGATGGTGGCAAAGGGAATGTCTTCCCCTATCTCCACACTCAAACCCATCAAGGGAATCCAGAATTTCCTCCAGCATACACAGTCACAGAATAGCATGTATGCCAAACAGCCAACTGGAAAAGAATTGGAGATTTGTATGACCATATAGGGACACTAGACTTTCTGCAGCTTCAACGCAACAACGGCCTTCCTGACAGTGAGTTCTGGCATTATGACATGATAAAACAGTGGTTCTCCCACCTGTCAATCTGCCCACACACTAGTGGGCCAATTAATACATTTGATTCACCAAGATGGATGACAAACATACTGCCACGAGCAGGTAGTGGCAGTTCCTGCTCAAACCGTTTGTGTACTGTGGCAGTCTGAGAAGGCTAATCCTTTGCTTTATTGTGCACTGTTGCTCTGCTGAGCGATTTGTATTTTTACATGTTTTAAAAGCGCTTTGTTTTTAACTCAAATATTACTGTCTCTTGAATTTATTTGCACTTCTTTCAATTGGCTCACACTTACCTGGTTTTTGGCCTGGGAGGTGTGCTGTCCCTGCCGCGGTCCACCGCAGCTCCTAGTGCCGATTGAGTGGAGGGCAGGGCGCCATCTTGTGCAGTCCCGGATCCCAGTGAGGCTCAAGTCAGCGGTCTAGCTGGGGGAGGGATAAAGCCGTGCAGGGTTCACTGCGGCTAGAGCAGGTAGTGGCAGTTCCTGCTCAAACCGTTTGTGTACTGTGGCAGTCTGAGAAGGCTAATTCTATGCTTTATTGTGAACTGTTGCTCTGCAGAGCGATTTGTATTTTTACATGTTTTAAAAGCGCTTCGTTTTTAACTCAAATATTACTGTCTATTGAATTTATTTACACTTCTTTCAATTGGCTCACACTTACCCGGTTTTTGGCCTGGGAGGTGTGCTGTCCCTGCCCCGGTTCACTGCGGCTCCTAGTCTAGATTGAGTGGAGGGCAGGGCGCCATCTTGGGCAGTCCCGGATCGCGGTGGGACTCAAGTCAGTGGTCTAGTTGGGGGAGGGATTACGCCATATAACGCACATGCTCCCTCGGACGCACAGCAGACGAGCGCAGCGGGTGCACCGCCGGTGTGCCAAAGGCAAGCCCGTCTGCACCCGTCCGCGCCCCGGGAGCAGTGTGGCGATCGCATCACGTATCCAGTAATACGTGACACGATCGCCACACAGCACTATGGAAGAACAGGTCTCCTCCAAGTTGGATGTACCCGAGTTGCCCTTGTGTCTCCTTACTTGAGACACCAGGGGTTCCTGTTGTATTTCCTTACCCGTCAAAATTGGACACTTAAATTGCCGCGATCCGGGTGGCTCCACATTGGTTTACACAGTTATTCGTTTACGTACAAACCTACAGCCCTGAAGAGTCACATCTGTTGCACGTTGTGTCGAAACACGTGTCGGCTGGTTTGTCTTCTTGTACTGATCAAGTTGAAATATAAACATTTTCTACATGGAAACCTGATGTTAACCTCCGTTATTCACCAATGGACACTGTTGTAAACATTTGGTTCTGACACCGGAACCTTACCACACTCAACACGTATGCACAGGACTTTGATTCATATGTGTCGTGTGGGTCTTGATCCACACACTTGCAGGGGTTGTTTCTCTTCTGAGTTTGTTCCCTCTGACCTGTTGGCACCATGGACTTATGATATATGATATTGGACCTTGAAAACGTACACGCTTGAGCGCCATCACTTCCTGTACCATCTTCTCCATCCCTGTATTTTAAGATAGAGGAGTGAATAACGTTTTTTGTTTCCTACTAGTCTGATATTTTTAATCAACCCCCTTTTTTTCATATAAGTAACCCACTCCCATAACTAGTAATTACATAGGTCTATAGGAATATCCTTGCAAAGTGCTCCCAAGTCTCCGTAGTTAGCAACGCACCCCTGTCCTCAGTAGGGAAGAAATGAACCCTATGATGAAGCATGACACCATGGGGCAACCCTGGTGGGTGAGGGTAATTTAGAAAGAATATTTTCTTCCCTTTTCTTACAAAGGGGTTACGCTCTTTCCCTATCTCCTTTTGGAGGGACTCTTTTTTGGTTTTCTGATCACCTCTTGGAGGACGAGTCTACCTCTCAAACCTCTACCATTCCCCATTGGTTTACAGTAATTGGAATGGAACCCTAGAAGCATTAGTGGCATGGACAAAATACTGCTGGACTAGACGGCTAACTGAACACCTGAGTACTCGATGAGTGTATGTCCACCGCATGGTCAGCCCAATTCCCTTCCCTTCCATTCCCTTCCCAGTACATCCTTCTCCTCACACCTCACATCCCCTTACTTCTATACCCCCATGCCTTTCCCACCCTAATTCATGCTCCTTCACTTTTGCCACCCTCACCCGTCGATAGTTGTAGGTGACTGTATGTGTTACACCCAAAATTAATAAATAGATTGGAACTATAAATGTGTATTCTCCGGTAAAGGAGAGACTATTGTATCACTTTAGGATCAATGAAAATTATGAAAAGTTGGTAATTATGGTATACCAACAAATTAAACTCACTAGCTTCAAGACTGAGGACCATGATGAACGTAAGCCAAGCTAGAGGACAGCTGTTAAGTCATCAATCAAGCTATAATCCAGGGATGCAGTGCAAAATGTAAGCAGCAGGTAAATAATACTGCAATGCAACAAAGCCAAAATGAATTCAAATAAGCAAGATTCGTCAAACAGGCAAATATCACGTAACCAAGGGAACCATAGGGGATGAAAATAGCAAAGATGAAGGACAGAAACAGTGACAGAACTGAACGTCAAGCAAAACACCAATGCAACATGGAAAGTTGCCTGACAGCTACCATTTGCCTCCAGGATGTTCAAACAGTGCTGGTGCCTGTCGTAACCTGGAAGTCCCACCCCTGACCTGAACTGGCCTGCTGGTCAGGAAGCCACAGTCACCAGAGACCAGTCCACCATAGTCTTAAAAGGAAATGCCTCAGTAGTTTTCTTAAAGTGGCCCACAACCACCCAATCCCTTGCTGTTTACTGGGACAATGTTTGGTTTTAGTGCCAGAGTACCCTTGCGGGGATGAGGTTAATGATAGCTGTGCTCATGCATTTTGATCAGAATAGGATTTCCTAATGAATCATCCGAGAGAGCCAGTGAGGTTTCTAAAGTACCAGAATGGCTTTTGTCTATGCTGAGACTTAGGGGGTCATTAGGATGGCGGACGGACCTGCGTCCGTCCGCCACCCCTGAGGTAGAGTGACCGTCCGCATGGGCAGCCCCTCCATGCAAATTAGGATGTGACCGCCACCCTGGCGGTCACATCCTGTATCCTTAACATTGCGGCGGGTGCTGCTTTAACACCTTAGCTGCTTCGCAAATATCCCTCCCCATTGCTGCGCTGTCCATTGGAACTAGTGCTGAATGGACGTCCAATGGTCGTGCGCAGCACTGGGGAGGTAGCGCTTGTGACGAACGTTGCCCGTCAGCAGCGCTTAAGAGGTTAAGGGGCGCCCGCCGCAATGTTAAAAATGCATGCATTGCATTTGCATGCACAAAGCGGAAGGCACCGCGTGGTGCCTGCCGCTTTGTGCATGCAAATGCAGGGGGGTACCATAGGTACCCCCCATGTGCACCCCCCCCCCCCCTTCACCCTGGGGACCCGCAAGGGCCCCCCAGAAGCAAAGGTCCACATGCTTTTCCACAGTGGAAAAATCGCAGTGGAAAAGCATGTCTACACATGCTTCCTAATTTGGCTGACCGTGTCCCCGGTAGCTTGTTTCCTTCCCAGTATAAGAATTGGCTTGGTAGTTTGGTCTGCCCTGTTCCCATGATGCACTGGGCATGGGTCAGACTAATTTGGATAAAGCCAAGTTCTCAGCTGGGATGGTGCAGTGAGCTAAAAAACGGTGATGGATCAAGCCCTGATCTTTGGACTGGGTAAGAGTGGTCTGCTTAATTCAAACACTCTGTTCATCACCACCCCCTTTTCTGAATCATTTTTGTCCACCATAAGCGTGGAAGGGTATACTCAGATGTGAGTCCCTAGCTCATTGCACCATCAGGATTCAAGCAAGCCGGGCCGAAGACGGCTGAAATGCCAGAAACCGGTCCCCGGTAGCTTGTTTCCTTCCCAGTATAAGAATTGGCTTGGTAGTTTGGTCTGCCCTGTTCCCATGATGCACTGGGCCAGGGTCAGACTAATTTGCATATAGCCAAGTTCTCAGCTGGGATGGTGCAGTGAGCTAAAAAACGGTGATGGATCAAGCCCTGATCTTTGGACTGGGTAAGAGTGGTCTGCTTAATTCAAACACTCTGTTCATCACCACCCCTTTTTCTGAATCATTTTTGTCCACCATAAGCGTGGAAGGGTATACTCAGATGTGAGTCCCTAGCTCATTGCACCATCAGGATTCAAGCAAGCCGGGCCGAAGACGGCTGAAATGCCAGAAACCGGTCCCCGGTAGCTTGTTTCCTTCCCAGTATAAGAATTGGCTTGGTAGTTTGGTCTGCCCTGTTCCCATGATGCACTGGGCCAGTGTCAGACTAATTTGCATATAGCCAAGTTCTGAGCTGGGATGGTGCAGTGAGCTAAAAAACGGTGATGGATCAAGCCCTGATCTTTGGACTGGGTAAGAGTGGTCTGCTTAATTCAAACACTCTGTTCATCACCACCCACTTTTCTGAATCATTTTTGTCCACCATAAGCGTGGAAAGGTATACTAAGATGTGAGTCCCTAGCTCATTGCACCATCAGGATTCAAGCAAGCCGGGCCGAAGACGGCTGAAATGCCAGAAACCGGTCCCCGGTAGCTTGTTTCCTTCCCAGTATAAGAATTGGCTTGGTAGTTTGGTCTGCCCTGTTCCCATGATGCACTGGGCCAGGGTCAGACTAATTTGCATATAGCCAAGTTCTGAGCTGGGATGGTGCAGTGAGCTAAAAAACGGTGATGGATCAAGCCCTGATCTTTGGACTGGGTAAGAGTGGTCTGCTTAATTCAAACACTCTGTTCATCACCACCCCCTTTTCTGAATCATTTTTGTCCACCATAAGCGTGGAAGGTATACTCAGATGTGAGTCCCTAGCTCATTGCACCATCAGGATTCAAGCAAGCCGGGCCGAAGACGGCTGAAATGCCAGAAACCGGTCCCCGGTAGCTTGTTTCCTTCCCAGTATAAGAATTGGCTTGGTAGTTTGGTCTGCCCTGTTCCCATGATGCACTGGGCCAGGGTCAGACTAATTTGCATATAGCCAAGTTCTGAGCTGGGATGGTGCAGTGAGCTAAAAAACGGTGATGGATCAAGCCCTGATCTTTGGACTGGGTAAGAGTGGTCTGCTTAATTCAAACACTCTGTTCATCACCACCCCCTTTTCTGAATCATTTTTGTCCACCATAAGCGTGGAAGGGTATACTCAGATGTGAGTCCCTAGCTCATTGCACCATCAGGCATCAAGCAAGCCGGGCCGAAGACGGCTGAAATGCCAGAAACCGGTCCCCGGTAGCTTGTTTCCTTCCCAGTATAAGAATTGGCTTGGTAGTTTGGTCTGCCCTGTTCCCATGATGCACTGGGCCAGGGTCAGACTAATTTGCATATAGCCAAGTTCTGAGCTGGGATGGTGCAGTGAGCTAAAAAACGGTGATGGATCAAGCCCTGATCTTTGGACTGGGTAAGAGTGGTCTACTTAATTCAAACACTCTGTTCATCACCACCCCCATTTCTGAATCATTTTTGTCCACCATAAGCGTGGAAGGGTATACTCAGATGTGAGTCCCTAGCTCATTGCACCATCAGGATTCAAGCAAGCCGGGCCGAAGACGGCTGAAATGCCAGAAACCGGTCCCCGGTAGCTTGTTTCCTTCCCAGTATAAGAATTGGCTTGGTAGTTTGGTCTGCCCTGTTCCCATGATGCACTGGGCCAGGGTCAGACTAATTTGCATATAGCCAAGTTCTGGGCTGGGATGGTGCAGTGAGCTAAAAAACGGTGATGGATCAAGCCCTGATCTTTGGACTGGGTAAGAGCGGTCTGCTTAATTCAAACACTCTATTCATCACCACCCCCTTTTCTGAATCATTTTTGTCCACCATAAGCGTGGAAGGGTATACTCAGATGTGAGTCCCTAGCTCATTGCACCATCAGGATTCAAGCAAGCCGGGCCGAAGACGGCTGAAATGCCAGAAACCGGTCCCCGGTAGCTTGTTTCCTTCCCAGTATAAGAATTGGCTTGGTAGTTTGGTCTGCCCTGTTCCCATGATGCACTGGGCCAGGGTCAGACTAATTTGCATATAGCCAAGTTCTGAGCTGGGATGGTGCAGTGAGCTAAAAAACGGTGATGGATCAAGCCCTGATCTTTGGACTGGGTAAGAGCGGTCTGCTTAATTCAAACACTCTGTTCATCACCACCCCCTTTTCTGAATCATTTTTGTCCACCATAAGCGTGGAAGGGTATACTCAGATGTGAGTCCCTAGCTCATTGCACCATCAGGCATCAAGCAAGCCGGGCCGAAGACGGCTGAAATGCCAGAAACCGGTCCCCGGTAGCTTGTTTCCTTCCCAGTATAAGAATTGGCTTGGTAGTTTGGTCTGCCCTGTTCCCATGATGCACTGGGCCAGGGTCAGACTAATTTGCATATAGCCAAGTTCTCAGCTGGGATGGTGCAGTGAGCTAAAAAACGGTGATGGATCAAGCCCTGATCTTTGGACTGGGTAAGAGTGGTCTACTTAATTCAAACACTCTGTTCATCACCACCCCCATTTCTGAATCATTTTTGTCCACCATAAGCGTGGAAGGGTATACTCAGATGTGAGTCCCTAGCTCATTGCACCATCAGGATTCAAGCAAGCCGGGCCGAAGACGGCTGAAATGCCAGAAACCGGTCCCCGGTAGCTTGTTTCCTTCCCAGTATAAGAATTGGCTTGGTAGTTTGGTCTGCCCTGTTCCCATGATGCACTGGGCCAGGGTCAGACTAATTTGCATATAGCCAAGTTCTGAGCTGGGATGGTGCAGTGAGCTAAAAAACGGTGATGGATCAAGCCCTGATCTTTGGACTGGGTAAGAGTGGTCTGCTTAATTCAAACACTCTGTTCATCACCACCCCCATTTCTGAATCATTTTTGTCCACCATAAGCGTGGAAGGGTATACTCAGATGTGAGTCCCTAGCTCATTGCACCATCAGGATTCAAGCAAGCTGGGCCGAAGACGGCTGAAATGCCAGAAACCGGTCCCCGGTAGCTTGTTTCCTTCCCAGTATAAGAATTGGCTTGGTAGTTTGGTCTGCCCTGTTCCCATGATGCACTGGGCCAGGGTCAGACTAATTTGCATATAGCCAAGTTCTGAGCTGGGATGGTGCAGTGAGCTAAAAAACGGTGATGGATCAAGCCCTGATCTTTGGACTGGGTAAGAGTGGTCTGCTTAATTCAAACACTCTGTTCATCACCACCCCCTTTTCTGAATCATTTTTGTCCACCATAAGCGTGGAAGGTATACTCAGATGTGAGTCCCTAGCTCATTGCACCATCAGGATTCAAGCAAGCCGGGCCGAAGACGGCTGAAATGCCAGAAACCGGTCCCCGGTAGCTTGTTTCCTTCCCAGTATAAGAATTGGCTTGGTAGTTTGGTCTGCCCTGTTCCCATGATGCACTGGGCCAGGGTCAGACTAATTTGCATATAGCCAAGTTCTGAGCTGGGATGGTGCAGTGAGCTAAAAAACGGTGATGGATCAAGCCCTGATCTTTGGACTGGGTAAGAGTGGTCTGCTTAATTCAAACACTCTGTTCATCACCACCCCCTTTTCTGAATCATTTTTGTCCACCATAAGCGTGGAAGGGTATACTCAGATGTGAGTCCCTAGCTCATTGCACCATCAGGATTCAAGCAAGCCGGGCCGAAGACGGCTGAAATGCCAGAAACCGGTCCCCGGTAGCTTGTTTCCTTCCCAGTATAAGAATTAGCTTGGTAGTTTGGTCTGCCCTGTTCCCATGATGCACTGGGCCAGGGTCAGACTAATTTGCATATAGCCAAGTTCTGAGCTGGGATGGTGCAGTGAGCTAAAAAACGGTGATGGATCATGCCCTGATCTTTGGACTGGGTAAGAGTGGTCTGCTTAATTCAAACACTCTGTTCATCACCACCCCCTTTTCTGAATCATTTTTGTCCACCATAAGCGTGGAAGGGTATACTCAGATGTGAGTCCCTAGCTCATTGGACCATCAGGATTCAAGCAAGCCGGGCCGAAGACGGCTGAAATGCCAGAAACCGGTCCCCGGTAGCTTGTTTCCTTCCCAGTATAAGAATTGGCTTGGTAGTTTGGTCTGCCCTGTTCCCATGATGCACTGGGCCAGGGTCAGACTAATTTGCATATAGCCAAGTTCTGAGCTGGGATGGTGCAGTGAGCTAAAAAACGGTGATGGATCAAGCCCTGATCTTTGGACTGGGTAAGAGTGGTCTGCTTAATTCAAACACTCTGTTCATCACCACCCCCTTTTCTGAATCATTTTTGTCCACCATAAGCGTGGAAGGGTATACTCAGATGTGAGTCCCTAGCTCATTGCACCATCAGGCATCAAGCAAGCCGGGCCGAAGACGGCTGAAATGCCAGAAACCGGTCCCCGGTAGCTTGTTTCCTTCCCAGTATAAGAATTGGCTTGGTAGTTTGGTCTGCCCTGTTCCCATGATGCACTGGGCCAGGGTCAGACTAATTTGCATATAGCCAAGTTCTGAGCTGGGATGGTGCAGTGAGCTAAAAAACGGTGATGGATCAAGCCCTGATCTTTGGACTGGGTAAGAGTGGTCTGCTTAATTCAAACACTCTGTTCATCACCACCCCCTTTTCTGAATCATTTTTGTCCACCATAAGCGTGGAAGGGTATACTCAGATGTGAGTCCCTAGCTCATTGCACCATCAGGCATCAAGCAAGCCGGGCCGAAGACGGCTGAAATGCCAGAAACCGGTCCCCGGTAGCTTGTTTCCTTCCCAGTATAAGAATTGGCTTGGTAGTTTGGTCTGCCCTGTTCCCATGATGCACTGGGCCAGGGTCAGACTAATTTGCATATAGCCAAGTTCTGAGCTGGGATGGTGCAGTGAGCTAAAAAACGGTGATGGATCAAGCCCTGATCTTTGGACTGGGTAAGAGTGGTCTACTTAATTCAAACACTCTGTTCATCACCACCCCCATTTCTGAATCATTTTTGTCCACCATAAGCGTGGAAGGGTATACTCAGATGTGAGTCCCTAGCTCATTGCACCATCAGGATTCAAGCAAGCCGGGCCGAAGACGGCTGAAATGCCAGAAACCGGTCCCCGGTAGCTTGTTTCCTTCCCAGTATAAGAATTGGCTTGGTAGTTTGGTCTGCCCTGTTCCCATGATGCACTGGGCCAGGGTCAGACTAATTTGCATATAGCCAAGTTCTGAGCTGGGATGGTGCAGTGAGCTAAAAAACGGTGATGGATCAAGCCCTGATCTTTGGACTGGGTAAGAGTGGTCTACTTAATTCAAACACTCTGTTCATCACCACCCCCTTTTCTGAATCATTTTTGTCCACCATAAGCGTGGAAGGTATACTCAGATGTGAGTCCCTAGCTCATTGCACCATCAGGATTCAAGCAAGCCGAGCCGAAGACGGCTGAAATGCCAGAAACCGGTCCCCGGTAGCTTGTTTCCTTCCCAGTATAAGAATTGGCTTGGTAGTTTGGTCTGCCCTGTTCCCATGATGCACTGGGCCAGGGTCAGACTAATTTGCATATAGCCAAGTTCTGAGCTGGGATGGTGCAGTGAGCTAAAAAACAGTGATGGATCAAGCCCTGATCTTTGGACTGGGTAAGAGTGGTCTGCTTAATTCAAACACTCTGTTCATCACCACCCCCTTTTCTGAATCATTTTTGTCCACCATAAGCGTGGAAGGGTATACTCAGATGTGAGTCCCTAGCTCATTGCACCATCAGGATTCAAGCAAGCCGGGCCGAAGACGGCTGAAATGCCAGAAACCGGTCCCCGGTAGCTTGTTTCCTTCCCAGTATAAGAATTGGCTTGGTAGTTTGGTCTGCCCTGTTCCCATGATGCACTGGGCCAGGGTCAGACTAATTTGCATATAGCCAAGTTCTGAGCTGGGATGGTGCAGTGAGCTAAAAAACGGTGATGGATCAAGCCCTGATCTTTGGACTGGGTAAGAGTGGTCTGCTTAATTCAAACACTCTGTTCAATCCCACCCCCTTTTCTGAATCATTTTTGTCCACCATAAGCGTGGAAGGGTATACTCAGATGTGAGTCCCTAGCTCATTGCACCATCAGGATTCAAGCAAGCCGGGCCGAAGATGGCTGAAATGCCAGAAACCGGTCCCCGGTAGCTTGTTTCCTTCCCAGTATAAGAATTGGCTTGGTAGTTTGGTCTGCCCTGTTCCCATGAGGCACTGGGCCAGGGTCAGACTAATTTGCATATAGCCAAGTTCTGAGCTGGGATGGTGCAGTGAGCTAAAAAACGGTGATGGATCAAGCCCTGATCTTTGGACTGGGTAAGAGTGGTCTACTTAATTCAAACACTCTGTTCATCACCAGCCCCATTTCTGAATCATTTTTGTCCACCATAAGCGTGGAAGGGTATACTCAGATGTGAGTCCCTAGCTCATTGCACCATCAGGATTCAAGCAAGCCGGGCCGAAGACGGCTGAAATGCCAGAAACCGGTCCCCGGTAGCTTGTTTCCTTCCCAGTATAAGAATTGGCTTGGTAGTTTGGTGTGCCCTGTTCCCATGATGCACTGGGCCAGGGTCAGACTAATTTGCAGATAGCCAAGTTCTGAGCTGGGATGGTGCAGTGAGCTAAAAAACGGTGATGGATCAAGCCCTGATCTTTGGACTGGGTAAGAGTGGTCTGCTTAATTCAAACACTCTATTCATCACCACCCCCTTTTCTGAATCATTTTTGTCCACCATAAGCGTGGAAGGGTATACTCAGATGTGAGTTCCTAGCTCATTGCACCATCAGGATTCAAGCAAGCCGGGCCGAAGACGGCTGAAATGCCAGAAACCGGTCCCCGGTAGCTTGTTTCCTTCCCAGTATAAGAATTGGCTTGGTAGTTTGGTCTGCCCTGTTCCCATGATGCACTGGGCCAGGGTCAGACTAATTTGCATATAGCCAAGTCCTGAACTGGGATGGTGCAGTGAGCTAAAAAACGGTGATGGATCAAGCCCTGATCTTTGGACTGGGTAAGAGTGGTCTGCTTAATTCAAACACTCTGTTCATCACCACCCCCTTTTCTGAATCATTTTTGTCCACCATAAGCGTGGAAGGGTATACTCAGATGTGAGTCCCTAGCTCATTGCACCATCAGGCATCAAGCAAGCCGGGCCGAAGACGGCTGAAATGCCAGAAACCGGTCCCCGGTAGCTTGTTTCCTTCCCAGTATAAGAATTGGCTTGGTAGTTTGGTCTGCCCTGTTCCCATGATGCACTGGGCCAGGGTCAGACTAATTTGCATATAGCCAAGTTCTGAGCTGGGATGGTGCAGTGAGCTAAAAAACGGTGATGGATCAAGCCCTGATCTTTGGACTGGGTAAGAGTGGTCTACTTAATTCAAACACTCTGTTCATCACCACCCCCATTTCTGAATCATTTTTGTCCACCATAAGCGTGGAAGGGTATACTCAGATGTGAGTCCCTAGCTCATTGCACCATCAGGATTCAAGCAAGCCGGGCCGAAGACGGCTGAAATGCCAGAAACCGGTCCCCGGTAGCTTGTTTCCTTCCCAGTATAAGAATTGGCTTGGTAGTTTGGTCTGCCCTGTTCCCATGATGCACTGGGCCAGGGTCAGACTAATTTGCATATAGCCAAGTTCTGGGCTGGGATGGTGCAGTGAGCTAAAAAACGGTGATGGATCAAGCCCTGATCTTTGGACTGGGTAAGAGCGGTCTGCTTAATTCAAACACTCTATTCATCACCACCCCCTTTTCTGAATCATTTTTGTCCACCATAAGCGTGGAAGGGTATACTCAGATGTGAGTCCCTAGCTCATTGCACCATCAGGATTCAAGCAAGCCGGGCCGAAGACGGCTGAAATGCCAGAACCCGGTCCCCGGTAGCTTGTTTCCTTCCCAGTATAAGAATTGGCTTGGTAGTTTGGTCTGCCCTGTTCCCATGATGCACTGGGCCAGGGTCAGACTAATTTGCATATAGCCAAGTTCTGAGCTGGGATGGTGCAGTGAGCTAAAAAACGGTGATGGATCAAGCCCTGATCTTTGGACTGGGTAAGAGCGGTCTGCTTAATTCAAACACTCTGTTCATCACCACCCCCTTTTCTGAATCATTTTTGTCCACCATAAGCGTGGAAGGGTATACTCAGATGTGAGTCCCTAGCTCATTGCACCATCAGGCATCAAGCAAGCCGGGCCGAAGACGGCTGAAATGCCAGAAACCGGTCCCCGGTAGCTTGTTTCCTTCCCAGTATAAGAATTGGCTTGGTAGTTTGGTCTGCCCTGTTCCCATGATGCACTGGGCCAGGGTCAGACTAATTTGCATATAGCCAAGTTCTGAGCTGGGATGGTGCAGTGAGCTAAAAAACGGTGATGGATCAAGCCCTGATCTTTGGACTGGGTAAGAGTGGTCTACTTAATTCAAACACTCTGTTCATCACCACCCCCATTTCTGAATCATTTTTGTCCACCATAAGCGTGGAAGGGTATACTCAGATGTGAGTCCCTAGCTCATTGCACCATCAGGATTCAAGCAAGCCGGGCCGAAGACGGCTGAAATGCCAGAAACCGGTCCCCGGTAGCTTGTTTCCTTCCCAGTATAAGAATTGGCTTGGTAGTTTGGTCTGCCCTGTTCCCATGATGCACTGGGCCAGGGTCAGACTAATTTGCATATAGCCAAGTTCTGAGCTGGGATGGTGCAGTGAGCTAAAAAACGGTGATGGATCAAGCCCTGATCTTTGGACTGGGTAAGAGTGGTCTGCTTAATTCAAACACTCTGTTCATCACCACCCCCATTTCTGAATCATTTTTGTCCACCATAAGCGTGGAAGGGTATACTCAGATGTGAGTCCCTAGCTCATTGCACCATCAGGATTCAAGCAAGCTGGGCCGAAGACGGCTGAAATGCCAGAAACCGGTCCCCGGTAGCTTGTTTCCTTCCCAGTATAAGAATTGGCTTGGTAGTTTGGTCTGCCCTGTTCCCATGATGCACTGGGCCAGGGTCAGACTAATTTGCATATAGCCAAGTTCTGAGCTGGGATGGTGCAGTGAGCTAAAAAACGGTGATGGATCAAGCCCTGATCTTTGGACTGGGTAAGAGTGGTCTGCTTAATTCAAACACTCTGTTCATCACCACCCCCTTTTCTGAATCATTTTTGTCCACCATAAGCGTGGAAGGTATACTCAGATGTGAGTCCCTAGCTCATTGCACCATCAGGATTCAAGCAAGCCGGGCCGAAGACGGCTGAAATGCCAGAAACCGGTCCCCGGTAGCTTGTTTCCTTCCCAGTATAAGAATTGGCTTGGTAGTTTGGTCTGCCCTGTTCCCATGATGCACTGGGCCAGGGTCAGACTAATTTGCATATAGCCAAGTTCTGAGCTGGGATGGTGCAGTGAGCTAAAAAACGGTGATGGATCAAGCCCTGATCTTTGGACTGGGTAAGAGTGGTCTGCTTAATTCAAACACTCTGTTCATCACCACCCCCTTTTCTGAATCATTTTTGTCCACCATAAGCGTGGAAGGGTATACTCAGATGTGAGTCCCTAGCTCATTGCACCATCAGGATTCAAGCAAGCCGGGCCGAAGACGGCTGAAATGCCAGAAACCGGTCCCCGGTAGCTTGTTTCCTTCCCAGTATAAGAATTAGCTTGGTAGTTTGGTCTGCCCTGTTCCCATGATGCACTGGGCCAGGGTCAGACTAATTTGCATATAGCCAAGTTCTGAGCTGGGATGGTGCAGTGAGCTAAAAAACGGTGATGGATCATGCCCTGATCTTTGGACTGGGTAAGAGTGGTCTGCTTAATTCAAACACTCTGTTCATCACCACCCCCTTTTCTGAATCATTTTTGTCCACCATAAGCGTGGAAGGGTATACTCAGATGTGAGTCCCTAGCTCATTGGACCATCAGGATTCAAGCAAGCCGGGCCGAAGACGGCTGAAATGCCAGAAACCGGTCCCCGGTAGCTTGTTTCCTTCCCAGTATAAGAATTGGCTTGGTAGTTTGGTCTGCCCTGTTCCCATGATGCACTGGGCCAGGGTCAGACTAATTTGCATATAGCCAAGTTCTGAGCTGGGATGGTGCAGTGAGCTAAAAAACGGTGATGGATCAAGCCCTGATCTTTGGACTGGGTAAGAGTGGTCTGCTTAATTCAAACACTCTGTTCATCACCACCCCCTTTTCTGAATCATTTTTGTCCACCATAAGCGTGGAAGGGTATACTCAGATGTGAGTCCCTAGCTCATTGCACCATCAGGCATCAACAAGCCGGGCCGAAGACGGCTGAAATGCCAGAAACCGGTCCCCGGTAGCTTGTTTCCTTCCCAGTATAAGAATTGGCTTGGTAGTTTGGTCTGCCCTGTTCCCATGATGCACTGGGCCAGGGTCAGACTAATTTGCATATAGCCAAGTTCTGAGCTGGGATGGTGCAGTGAGCTAAAAAACGGTGATGGATCAAGCCCTGATCTTTGGACTGGGTAAGAGTGGTCTGCTTAATTCAAACACTCTGTTCATCACCACCCCCTTTTCTGAATCATTTTTGTCCACCATAAGCGTGGAAGGGTATACTCAGATGTGAGTCCCTAGCTCATTGCACCATCAGGCATCAAGCAAGCCGGGCCGAAGACGGCTGAAATGCCAGAAACCGGTCCCCGGTAGCTTGTTTCCTTCCCAGTATAAGAATTGGCTTGGTAGTTTGGTCTGCCCTGTTCCCATGATGCACTGGGCCAGGGTCAGACTAATTTGCATATAGCCAAGTTCTGAGCTGGGATGGTGCAGTGAGCTAAAAAACGGTGATGGATCAAGCCCTGATCTTTGGACTGGGTAAGAGTGGTCTACTTAATTCAAACACTCTGTTCATCACCACCCCCATTTCTGAATCATTTTTGTCCACCATAAGCGTGGAAGGGTATACTCAGATGTGAGTCCCTAGCTCATTGCACCATCAGGATTCAAGCAAGCCGGGCCGAAGACGGCTGAAATGCCAGAAACCGGTCCCCGGTAGCTTGTTTCCTTCCCAGTATAAGAATTGGCTTGGTAGTTTGGTCTGCCCTGTTCCCATGATGCACTGGGCCAGGGTCAGACTAATTTGCATATAGCCAAGTTCTGAGCTGGGATGGTGCAGTGAGCTAAAAAACGGTGATGGATCAAGCCCTGATCTTTGGACTGGGTAAGAGTGGTCTACTTAATTCAAACACTCTGTTCATCACCACCCCCTTTTCTGAATCATTTTTGTCCACCATAAGCGTGGAAGGTATACTCAGATGTGAGTCCCTAGCTCATTGCACCATCAGGATTCAAGCAAGCCGAGCCGAAGACGGCTGAAATGCCAGAAACCGGTCCCCGGTAGCTTGTTTCCTTCCCAGTATAAGAATTGGCTTGGTAGTTTGGTCTGCCCTGTTCCCATGATGCACTGGGCCAGGGTCAGACTAATTTGCATATAGCCAAGTTCTGAGCTGGGATGGTGCAGTGAGCTAAAAAACAGTGATGGATCAAGCCCTGATCTTTGGACTGGGTAAGAGTGGTCTGCTTAATTCAAACACTCTGTTCATCACCACCCCCTTTTCTGAATCATTTTTGTCCACCATAAGCGTGGAAGGGTATACTCAGATGTGAGTCCCTAGCTCATTGCACCATCAGGATTCAAGCAAGCCGGGCCGAAGACGGCTGAAATGCCAGAAACCGGTCCCCGGTAGCTTGTTTCCTTCCCAGTATAAGAATTGGCTTGGTAGTTTGGTCTGCCCTGTTCCCATGATGCACTGGGCCAGGGTCAGACTAATTTGCATATAGCCAAGTTCTGAGCTGGGATGGTGCAGTGAGCTAAAAAACGGTGATGGATCAAGCCCTGATCTTTGGACTGGGTAAGAGTGGTCTGCTTAATTCAAACACTCTGTTCATCACCACCCCCTTTTCTGAATCATTTTTGTCCACCATAAGCGTGGAAGGGTATACTCAGATGTGAGTCCCTAGCTCATTGCACCATCAGGATTCAAGCAAGCCGGGCCGAAGACGGCTGAAATGCCAGAAACCGGTCCCCGGTAGCTTGTTTCCTTCCCAGTATAAGAATTGGCTTGGTAGTTTGGTCTGCCCTGTTCCCATGAGGCACTGGGCCAGGGTCAGACTAATTTGCATATAGCCAAGTTCTGAGCTGGGATGGTGCAGTGAGCTAAAAAACGGTGATGGATCAAGCCCTGATCTTTGGACTGGGTAAGAGTGGTCTACTTAATTCAAACACTCTGTTCATCACCAGCCCCATTTCTGAATCATTTTTGTCCACCATAAGCGTGGAAGGGTATACTCAGATGTGAGTCCCTAGCTCATTGCACCATCAGGATTCAAGCAAGCCGGGCCGAAGACGGCTGAAATGCCAGAAACCGGTCCCCGGTAGCTTGTTTCCTTCCCAGTATAAGAATTGGCTTGGTAGTTTGGTGTGCCCTGTTCCCATGATGCACTGGGCCAGGGTCAGACTAATTTGCAGATAGCCAAGTTCTGAGCTGGGATGGTGCAGTGAGCTAAAAAACGGTGATGGATCAAGCCCTGATCTTTGGACTGGGTAAGAGTGGTCTGCTTAATTCAAACACTCTATTCATCACCACCCCCTTTTCTGAATCATTTTTGTCCACCATAAGCGTGGAAGGGTATACTCAGATGTGAGTTCCTAGCTCATTGCACCATCAGGATTCAAGCAAGCCGGGCCGAAGACGGCTGAAATGCCAGAAACCGGTCCCCGGTAGCTTGTTTCCTTCCCAGTATAAGAATTGGCTTGGTAGTTTGGTCTGCCCTGTTCCCATGATGCACTGGGCCAGGGTCAGACTAATTTGCATATAGCCAAGTCCTGAACTGGGATGGTGCAGTGAGCTAAAAAACGGTGATGGATCAAGCCCTGATCTTTGGACTGGGTAAGAGTGGTCTGCTTAATTCAAACACTCTGTTCATCACCACCCCCTTTTCTGAATCATTTTTGTCCACCATAAGCGTGGAAGGGTATACTCAGATGTGAGTCCCTAGCTCATTGCACCATCAGGATTCAAGCAAGCCGGGCCGAAGACGGCTGAAATGCCAGAAACCGGTCCCCGGTAGCTTGTTTCCTTCCCAGTATAAGAATTAGCTTGGTAGTTTGGTCTGCCTTGTTCCCATGAAGCACTGGGCCAGGGTCAGACTAATTTGCTTATAGCCAAGTTCTGAGCTGGGATGGTGCAGTGAGCTAAAAAACGGTGATGGATCAAGCCCTGATCTTTGGACTGGGTAAGAGTGGTCTACTTAATTCAAACACTATGTTCATCACCACCCCCTTTTCTGAATCATTTTTGTCCACCATAAGCGTGGAAGGGTATACTCAGATGTGAGTCCCTAGCTCATTGCACCATCAGGATTCAAGCAAGCCGGGCCGAAGACGGCTGAAATGCCAGAAACCGGTCCCCGGTAGCTTGTTTCCTTTCCAGTATAAGAATTGGCTTGGTAGTTTGGTCTGCCCTGTTCCCATGATGCACTGGGCCAGGGTCAGACTAATTTGCATATAGCCAAGTTCTGAGCTGGGATGGTGCAGTGAGCTAAAAAACGGTGATGGATCAAGCCCTGATCTTTGGACTGGGTAAGAGTGGTCTGCTTAATTCAAACACTCTGTTCATCACCACCCCCTTTTCCGACCGTGTCTTGCAGACACCCCCACCAAATAGCACTCCTAAACCCGCGGATCAGCAGCGGACGGACCTGCTGTCCGCCGCTGGTCCCACCGCAATCCCACCGCCATCCTAATCTGCCGGTGGGTGTTTTATGTGGCTGCGGTGGTGAATCCACATCCTCCGGGCAGGCGGTGGCTTCCGCTGGCCCGGAGGATGTGGATTCACCGCCATCCTAATGACCTCCTTAGTTTGGTTTATGCAAGTTCTCATTTAAAAAAAGAAAAATCACAATTATGTCATTGCATATAAAGTTGCCTATATCGTTATGTGACAATTTTGAGGTCAAAAGATGACTGGTAGATATTTTTACAACCAACTTTGCTGAAAATGATACATTGTAGCACATGAATTCCTTGTTTTACCAATAATTTTAAGGGAAAGCACCAACCAGGAGCCGATTTACTATTAGTAGACTACTAGTAGTCTGAAAATCACGCATTCAAAGATATATTCCTGTACATTGCGGAAATATTTGACTCATCCCTTTATAACAAAACTCCCAGTTCTAACTTCTGAGCTCTGGCCACACAATGTCTATTTCAAAATGACACTTCTCCAAATTTGGAGGCAAACCTCTCAAAGTGGTGGGAGTGAAAGTATTGAAGAATGTGGGGCGTGGCTTGCGTGCCGCTGCGTGATGGCGGTGGTTGCTTGAGCTGAGGGGCAACAGCGGCTGTCGGGACAATTTTGGGATCCCTGTAGACGTCACTTGCATTCCGGAATCGGCACACAAGTGGTGGAATGTGCCGTGAACACTTTGTCAGCTGAATTTCTCGACGGAGATGACACAAACTTGTTTTTCCTCCATCTGATAGTCCAGTGCATTGGATTTTGTGAGCGCCCGCCATTTTGTTTTCTGGTGGCGCCGCTCGCGTTTCTCTCCTCAGAACTGGTGGCAGTTCAACGGAACCTGCGCATTATGCTACTCTGAGGTGACATTTTACCTATTTTCACTTCTATGGGCTCAAAGGTGCCTCTTCTTGCTACCAGGTACATGTGGCGCTGTGGTCTTTGTGATGCTGTGACTGACATTTTTGGCCTCTTATTTCTACCTTACTATGGACTTCTGATCAAATAAAACAATTGAGCTGCTTCATTTGTTATATCTCTCCTTGGGGAGTGGCAAGTTTCTTTTATTTCAAGGCTCCTGCGAACTTCTACATGGCTTTATTGTCCTCATTGATATCTATTCGCCTACGTGTGTTTTAATGCCACGCTTTTGTTCAGTGCCTGCTTTTCCTAAATTATTTCATGAATTTATTGTGTCCTTGTGAGCCCTCACTTGCTTTTTTGATATTTTCTGGCCCTCTTTTGTTCTGTATTTCTCTACAAATTGTGATATTGGGCTTTTATTGCGGTGTCAACTTGTGGCTGACAACATGGGTCCATCTCCCACTATTAAAGACTCTAAAGGTGCTCTGAAGAGGTCCAAGCAAACCTCTCCCACCCCAGAGTCATCTCAGAAGGATCCCGCTACTACGTTGGACACTATTTTATCTCGGCTCAATACTGTGCATGATATTGCACAATCTACCAAGACTAATACGGATTTATTGCAAGTTGAGGTGGCAGCTTTCAGAAATGATTTTAAAGCTTTATCTATTTGTGTCACCACTGCAGAGACTCGTATTAGTGGTGTTGAAGACACTGCGCATCAGCATTCTAAATCTCTTCAGCAAATGGAACGCTCTTTGGCTGCTCTAAAAGAGGCCTTACGGAGCAGGAAGATCGCAACCGTAGGAGCAATCTGCGAATTTTTGGTCTACCTGAAGATGCGGAGAAGACGGCCTCCTCAATGATTGACTTTTTATATCAATGGATTCCCTCTACCTTACAAATTTCATTTCAGAAAGATTTTGAAATTGAAAGAGCTCATCGAGTGCCTACTTTTCAACCTAAGTCTTCAGCTCATCCGAGGGCGGTCATTTTCAAACCGCTGCGTCATCAACATTCAGAACAAATATTGGCCCATATGAGGAAGATCAAGGCGGTCCATTGGGAAGGTCATCGCATTGTTATCTCGCAAGACTTTGCCATAGACACTGTTATTCGAAGAAAAGGCTTTCTCAACTTGTGAAAACCTCTGGTTGACATGAATATTACTTTTTCCTTTGCTAGGCCCTCGAAATTTCGTATCACTTTTAAGGGTCGTTCTCGTATTTTTGTGGAACCTTCTGATCTTTCTACTTTTCTAGATAATCAGTCTGAATCTCATATGGATTCCTCCCCTGTTCCTGGTTCCTCTGGTTCTTGAGCTCTGATGTGATTTTCTTCATGAAATTTTACTTCCTTTGCATAGTTGGTGGAATAGGTGTCGGATATACCTGTTAGTTTTTCTCTGCTATTTACAGTTTTTAAGATGTTTTCTTTAATTTGATATGCTGTTTGATATATGTCTAGGTTCCTACTTTTCTTTTTCTTCTCTTGTATACCTTCATATGTTTTCCTCTTTCATGTTATTTATTTTATCTTACATGTTTTATAGCGATTTTTAATGTGTTTTCCACTCTTTCAATTGTCTGTTTGTGTAGGTGTTTCTCCTTTCCTTTCTTTTTGCTTCTTCTTCTTTATTTGTCTTTTGTATGTATCTGATCTTTTTGTTTGCAATCACTTGGCTTTGCTTATGCTTTTGTTATCTGTATTTATTAACCGTGGGCGGCCAGCTACGCTCCGTCTGCGGAGTGTGCGTAGTTCCGCCTACTCCGCATTTTGCGGAGCTGGCGGAGCCAGGCGGCACTACGCACGCTCCGCAGACGGAGCGTAGCTGGCCGCCACCCGCCTCCCTCCCGCCCTCCCTAAATACTTTAAAATAAAGGAACGCAATAATTTTAAAAGCACTTACCTTGCCGCCGCTGGCCGCCGCGTTCCCCGGGGCTCGTTCTCTTCCGTCTTCCGTATTTTGCAGTAATGCGCATGCGCGGACGGCCGCGCATGCGCATTTTCACGAGAAAATGCGCATGCGCGGCCGCCCGCGCATGCGCATTACTGCAAAATACGGAAGACGGAAGAGAACGAGCCCCCGGGAACGCGGCGGCCAGCGGCGGCAAGGTAAGTGCTTTTAAAATGATTGCGTTCCTTTATTTTAAAGTATTTAGGGAGGGCGGGAGGGAGGCGGGTTGCAGGGCTGCCGGCCAGTGGTTTTGCGGAGTGGGGCTACGCGGAGTGCGGAGGTGGGCGTAGTTTCTCGCCCACTTCGCGTAGCTCCGCGAAGCCCCACTCTGCGAACTCCGCCCAGGGTTAGTATTTATTCCTTCAATTTTGTGGTTCTATATCTTGTTGTACTTCTGCTAGCTCAATGTCGTCAGTGCTGTTTAATTGGTGGCTTTTCTCTTTTGCACTTCGGAGTGCTTTAGAGGTCGGTAGTTCTTTCTTTCTTTTCAGATCACGTGTTCTTTTGTTTTACTTTGTTTATATTTCTCTTGTTCATATATTTAATTCTGTCTCCTTTTCTTTTCCCCTGTGATTCCATAAATGTTATATTTATACTCTTTACTCATAATTGAATGTTTTATTCTCTTTTGTTACGAGTTTATTTATTGTTATTTATTGCTCGTGTTTATTTATGGTGTTTCTAATACACTTCTGACTAGTTAATAAGCATAATTTGTTTTCAGATTTATTCATATTGTTCATATTGCAGTATTTATTGTGTATTCATTTTGTCTATTTCTTCTGTATGATTAGTTTACTCAATCTGTTTCTATTCTATGTGTATAGCTCATTTTTTTTTCTTCTTCATTGATGAATTCTTTATTTTGTTAGTTTCTGGCTCATATTAATTCATGATGTTTTTATTACAGTATTTATTGAACATTAATTCTACATATTTAATATATAGGTCCCATTTACATAATATATGCTTACTCTTTACTCAAAGCTGTCTGCTTACTCTTTAGATTGACTTGTATTTATTATCATTGCTTGTTCATATATATTCATAATGTTTGTATTTCAATAGGTTTGCACATTTGTATTCCCGTTCCTATTTAGTTCAGAAGTTTTTTAAGGTTCTTCCCTTCTATCTGGTTCTAAATTTTGCATTACACTGCTTCTTTTATTACCTTTTGTGCCTATCATCTACTTTCTTGTCTATTATGGGGCTACTAATTTTATTATTGTCTGGTCCCTGATGGTTTCCTTGCTTGTCCCATCCATGTCCCCCCTGGTATGAATCTGGTCCTCCATAGACCTCCCCTGGTGGGTCTTTTTCTTTTGCTCTTTCTATTCTATTTTCTTGCTTCTCTTTCTCTTTTTCTTTTCCTCTTCTCTTCCTTCCCCTTCCTTCTCTTTTTCTTCTTGGATCCTCGGGTAGTGCTTTTTTGTTGTGTTGTTGGCTGTTGGTGTTTTGTGAGAGCTTTGCTTGATATCTTGCTCCCTCTACCATGTTTCTTGCTCAGATTTTATTTTTGTGATAGACTGTGTCTGGTTTGAATGTAGTCTCCCTTAATGTTAAGGGATTAAATCATCATTTAGTACTCTTACAAGAAACAAAAGTTTCCTATAAAGAAGAGTTGTTATTACGGAAAGAGTGGGTTCTTGATGTAATGTGTTCGGACGCCCTTGGCAAAAAGAATGGGGTCATAACACTTATTTCTAAAAAATCTGGACTATCTCTGATTTCTGCTGAGCATGATTCTGAGGGACATTGGTTGTTATCCAGATTGTCTGATGGTACTGCTGATCTTTATGTTCTGAACATCTATGCTCCAAATAATGTTGATCCTTCTTTTTGGCAAAAGATCATTAAACAATTAGCTCTTACACCTCATAATGGCAATTTGATCGTTGGTGGTGATTTTAACTTACCACTAGATCCAGTACTTGATAGGAATTCGGCTTTCTCTTTCCGTCCTCCTACGGCTCATAAACAATTGTTAAATATGTGCTCTTCTGCGAATCTTCAAGATATTTGGCGTCTCCATAATCCTACGGGTAGTGATTTTTCCTTCTTTTCCTCCCCTCATTCTATCTTTTCTCGTATTGATTATCTATTAGTTCATTTGTCTTTAGTGCAACACTCATCTTCGTACATTCATCCTATTTTTATCTCAGATCACGCAGCTGTTTCTTTTTCTCTCTTAAATCTAGCTCCTAAGAGAAAACCTTCCTCATGGAGACTCAATACGGAAATTCTCCATGACGATGTTCAAGTTCAAAATATACATGATGAGATTGAACATTTCTTTTCTGACAATGATTGCTCAGTTAGTTCTCCGGTGGTTTTATGGGACGCTTTTAAGTGTACACTCCGGGGTCACATTATTAAAGTTACGGTGAGAAGAAATGCTGACATCAAAAAAGAACTCGCTGATTTAGCAGAAAGTATTAAACAACAGGAGCTTCTAATGATAAACAATTGTTGCAATCCATTAAAACCTTGAAATATTCCTACAACACTATCGTCACCAAGAGAGCTCATATTGGGGTTCAGGCCCCGAAATCCAAACAGTTACTTTTGAAATTTCAGGAGTCTAACTTTAAATCTTCTCAGATCTCTTCTATTACTGATAAATCTGGTACTAAAAAATTTCAGACTAAGGAGATTCTTGAGGTGTTTTGAGATTTGTATTGTTCTCTATATACCCCCACTAATCAGTCGTCGTTTGAAGATTGCCAAGAATTTTTAAAAACTATTCCTCTTCAGTCTGTTTCTACGGCAGATGGGGAGAAATTGGGTGGCCCGATTACATCTGATGAAATTATACATGCAATCAAGTCTACTCAGTCTGGTAAAGTCCCTGGGCTGGATGGATTTCCCATCATGTTCTATAAAACCTTTTTCCCTTCTATGGTTCTTCTATGGTTCCTTGCCTTAAAGCTGTGTTTGATGTGTTTATTCAGGAGAGCGCGGTTTCAGGTACTGCGGCGGATGCTACTATTGTAGTAATTCCAAAAGAATGAAAAGATGTCTCAGACCCTAAAAATTTTCGCCCTATTTCCCTTCTTAATATGGAGGCTAAAATCTTTGCTAAGATTCTTTCTAAAAGGTTAGAATCTTATATTCCTTCTTTGGTACACTCATCTCAGACGGGGTTTGTGAAGGTTAGACTTGCTATAGATAATATCCGTACCTTCTGCCATATTCTAGGTACAGCTAAACGGTCTACGCTTCCAGCTGCTGCTCTAGCCTTAGATGCCGAGAAGGCTTTTGATAAGGTGTCTTGGCCTTTTCTTCATGCAGTTCTTCGTGCACATAATTTTGCTGACTCTTTTGTTAACAAGGTTATGTCCTTATACGCCCAATCTCGAGCGAATATCCGAGTCAATGGGACTACCTCTGAGTTTTTCACTCTTCGTCAAGGTACTTGTCAAGGCTGTCCCTTATCCCAGCTTTTGTTTTTATTAACTATTGATCCACTTCTTAGGTTAATTGATCTTCATTCAGATATCAAGGGGTTTACTTTTGGTTTGCATTGCATAAAAACAGCGGATTATGCGGATGATGTTCTTATTTTTTCGGATGATATTGTATTAGCTGTTCTCGCGCTTACAGATATTATTGCTCTTTTTTCTAAGGTCTCTGGTTATACTCTTAATAGGGACCAGATTGAGATGTTCCCTCTGAATGCCTATTGTTTCCCAGCGCATATGGGTGACGCTGGTTTTAAGTGGCAATCTAAACATCTTAAATACCTAGGGATTTGGTTCTGTGCTACTCTCTATGATACAGTGGCATATAATGAGGCGCAAACTTTACTCAAAGTTCGTCCACTTTTAGATACTTGGTCCCCTAAACATATTTCTTGGTGGGGTCGTATCCAAACTCTAAAAATTATCATTACTCCTATCATTAACTTTGTTTCTTCTATGCTTCCGTTGAAATTGTCCTCTTCCTTTTTTCGTGAGATTGACTCCATTACTTCTAAGTTTCTTTGGAGTGACAAAAGGGCTAGAATTGCATATAAGTCCTTGAGAAAACCTTATGAGATGGGTGGTTGTAATTTTCCTGATTGGGAGAGATATCAGGTGGCTTTTTTAGCTTCCCAAGGTGCTTTATGGTTTTCCTCGACTCCTGTTCACACTCCTTCCTGGATATTTTATGAGCAACATCTCTCATTTCCCTTACCAACTTCTTCCTTTTTAACCACATCCACATTATCTATTCCGTTTTCCCGCTCAATTATCTTGGATACTATTGCAGCAGTTAGGTCTGTGGATAAAAAAGTAGCTACCCGATTAATAAATCGAGGTGGTCTTCTTCGTGGCCTAATCCTAGATTAAAATTGGTTATTGATCCCGCGTTTATCCCCGATTGGACTTCTAAAGGAGTGTCTTTAGTTCGTCATCTATATGACTCTAATAATGATCCGTTGTCCTTCTCTTCCTTGGCTCAACAGTTCTCGCTCTTCAATTTGGATTTCTATACTTTTCTAAAAATTAAAGTAGCTCTTGCTAAATTACGCCTGGAGACCAATTTTCCCACTATTATGTTACTTTCCTTGTGGCTTAGATCTGGTCATGTGGCTTCCAAAATCTATACATTTTTGTCTTCTACTTCTTCTGCCGTACATACCCGTACCCAACAAAAATGGTTACATCATTTTGATAAGGATCTTACTGAGCATATATCTCCGGAAACCTGGCAGTTGATTGGAAAGTTTTCTCTTCGTGATAAGATTGCCCCTTCTTTAACGCAATCCAAATTTTTTTCTATTAACCTTCTCCATTGGACTCCTGTGCGTTTGCATTCGCTAAACTTGAAAGATGATGATCTCTGTTGGAGCTGTGGTCTGGCTACTGGTGATTATCCCCATATGTTTTTTACATGTTCTCTTTTGCAAACCTTCTGGGATCTCATAAATAAACATCTTATATTAATTTTTAATACTGATTTCCAGCTTTCCTTTCCCATGGTCCTGTTGGGCCCATTAGCTTTCCGAGTGCCTTTACCATTGGATACCTTAGACTTGCAATTATTGGATCTTTTATTGACAGTTGTGTTAAGGTAATTCTTATGGAATGGAAGTCTTTTTCTTCTGTATCATATCATACTTGGTGTGAATGGGTTTCTTTTTTACGAAGTGCACACATTGCAGTTGATGTGGCTCATCTTACCCCTACTATCTCTAGTAATGTGTGGAAAGCTCTGGACACGTATATGGATTTGGCTTCAAAGGGACTGGTTGACCAGTATCCTTTTGTGTCTTCTAATTGATTGCTGTTTATTACTTGTGTGGTATGTTTTTGTGGTACTGCAGTGGATCCTTCCCTTCCTTTTCTTCATGTCCACCTCTTTCTTTCCCCCCTTGTCATTCTTTTATTCTTCTCCTTTTCCTTCTTTTTGCTGTCATCCTTTCTACTCTCTTTCTTCTATCTTACTTTCCTTTTTCTCCCTTTCTATTTTCTTCCATTCGTAATAGTGATTCCATTCACGGATATTTTGGTTCACTGACATATCCCTTATGGGTTTCTTATATTTCACTTATGTATTATTTCCGGGAATTCTTTGTCATTGGATCACACATAGTACTGTACTTATGAATTCCTTTAATTGATTGTATCACTCTACATTGTATTTAACTATTTCTTATACTTTTAAAATTTACTAAAATTATTGAACTAAAAAAAAGTATTGAAGAATTTACGCAAGGACCTTAGACTAGACAAGAACTTCAAAAACATTGTTCATGCAGTGATGCAGATATATGAAGCTGCACACACCCCATCCCCATTAACCTTCCTACCCACAACAGAGAATCATTGGGGAGAGGGGTATAAAGAGACCTAAGAATTTGGGAGGGGCAGACATGTAGAATGGTTGTTTGAAGAGAATGATGAAGAGCTTACATCCAACTGCATATATGCGAGCTTCTTGGATGTGTGTGGGGATAATACATGGTTTGGTATAATATAGTGAGAGAAAGTCCTAATTATTCAGCCAATACCATAATTGGGAGGGTGACAAAAATATAGATATAAACATTAGGTAGCAGTTTGGCTAATTAATATAGATAGCAGTGATGTGCAATATCATGTGCTCTGTTCTTTTAAAAATATTCGTTTTGTTTTATATTGTAGCAGCTGAAATAATTACAATACTTCTCATCATTTTGATACACAAAGTTTATGTACTGATTGTACATAACAAATAGCCAGTCAATATAATCACCAAATGCTGTGTTTCAGAGATCAGGGCCGGGAGGCTAGCAAGAAGGGAGGAAAATGATAGGGGCTACAAAGAAAGGCTTTCAGGAGGTGATATAAAGTCAAGACTAGCCAGGAAGGCGAACAAAAAGGGATGGTGGTGATATGAAAGAGTAAAAATGTTGGAGGTGATCAGGAGGGTGGGAAGATGGACCAATGCAATAGTAAAGAGAGTGAACTAAGGAAGGAAACAGGCTGGAAGAGAAAACGGACAAAGGGGACAAAAAAGACAGAATAGAAAGATGTCGGTGGAAATGGCAAGTACACGTTGGGACAATAAAGGACAGTGGAAAATACAGGAACTCCAAAAATAATGATAGGGATAGAGCTGGAAAACACATGCACTCTCATGGAATGCTTAAGCAAAGAAGAAGAAAAATGTTTCCTAAATATGAGCAGTGGAAGTGTATAGTCAGAGAGATGGTAAAAAGGCTACTATAAGTGGAGGAGATAAACACAAGATGGGCAAGCAGGACAAGAAAAGCCATCAAATAAAAAGCAAACAAATGAGTGTGACAATAAATTCAACCAATGGTAAGCAGTGGCCAGGCTGTAAGGCCTGTAAGGTCTTGGTAAGTCCACAAAAGGTCTTTCACAACTTGACATGCTTGTGCTGTTCAATAGGCTAGACCTAAAAAGAACAGATGGGGAAGAAAGGAAAGAATAAAAAATGGGAAAGAAAAATAGCACAAAGAAACAGGACCTGACAGGGAGAAACGAGATGAAAAGCGGGAAGAGCAAGGTAGACTTAAGAATCAAATGTACACAGTGAAAGGAAGGGCAGAAATGGAACATGCACAGAGAGAAAGAGAAAAGAAGATGAACAAAAGAGAAGAGATAGACAGTGGGCTGAGAAAAAAAGGCTGTAGAGGATAAGGGAGAAATGGAGAAGAGAGAAAAGGTAGGAGAAAATACAGCAAAGACAAGAAAAAAGAGAGAAAGTGCAAAGAAGACAAAGATGAGAGAGAAATAACGACATTGCTGAGTCAATAGAAAAGAGAGGATGTTGAAGAAGGGTGAAATTAAGGAAAAAGAGAAACAAAAAGAAGCGAGTATAAAGGTGGGGCAAGAAAAGAAGCACCTTTTTCAATGAAAGGTAGATCATTAGGACAAAAATAGCAGTAAAGAGAGAATGCAAGTGAAAGGTAAGGGAAAAGGTGAAAGGGAGGAAGAAAATGTGATGGGAGAGATGAAAATAGGGAAAAGAGAGCTAGGCCCCAATATTTACTCAGGACAGTTGGTTTAGGGCATAATTACCTAGTTTTTAAAACTTTAAGGCAAACTGCAAATGAATTCCTCATGGACATATAGATGTCTAATGCTCCAACATTTTAGCAAGTAGACGGATTGGCATCCTGCGTAATCTAGACTGGACTGATGGAGCTCCTTACTTGATCAGCAGAAAAAGGGGCCTAGGGATGAGGTTTAGAAGCAGGTCTACCCCTCACACACAGCACTACAATCTGAGGGCATGGTTCACAAAGAGCCGTCACACTCATGGTGGAGGCCCTCAGTCATGGGGGATTCTACGCACTCAGGGTGGAATCTCTGCAATGGGAACTCATTGCGGAGATTCCTCTGTGAGTGCAGGGACTCCCCCACAACTGCGGGGCCTCTGCCCTGAGAGCAGAGGCACTTTGCAAATCTGGCAGAGGAACTTGGGGCTAAGGTGCTGGACTATGTGGACGACACGCAGTTGCCGTTTACCTGGAACAAAACATCTTATTCTGTCTCAGCGGCGCAACAGTGCTTAGCTTCCTTCTTTAAATGGCTGGCCAATGCACAACTCAAGTGCAATGAACACAAATCCGAGATTTTGCTCTATGGCAAGTTTCCTGCTGACTTTCGTGAGCAGCTGTGGCCTCCTGACTCTCCTCTACCCCTCTCTGCGGGACAGCCCGCGAAAAACCTGGGAGTGTGGTTCGATGAGAATCTCTCTTTTTTGACACATGCTATGAAACTGGCCAGATGCTGTTTCGGCCTCCTCAAGACTTTGAGGAATTTCTTTCCACTCCTCCCGCAAGAGAAACTGTCACATGTGCTCTGATCCTATCACGCTTGGATTACGCCAATGCCCTCTATGCTGGCGCCCCTGGCTACCTGTTTAAAAAACTTCAGGTGGTCCAAAACGCGGCGGCCAGATTGCTATTGGGGATTACGACAAGGAACAGTGTGGGTCAAGTTCAAATCTTTGGTGTTGGCCCACCTCGCTCTACATGGGCGTGGTCCTCTTTATCTTCAGAGATGCTTTTCCTTTTACCTTCCTTTTACCTTCCTTTGCGTGCGCTCCGCTCTATGTCTTTGGGATTGGCTCGAGTTCCTGCTTTAAGCTCCAGAGGGTGGGTGGTAGCTCTTTTGTGGTGAAGGCAAGTGCAGCCTGGAATGCCCTCCTGCCTGCTCTGCGGTCCATTCAGGACCCTGCTGAAACTCAAGACTCACTTCTTTTTTTGTTAGATCCTCCTTGTTCCCCTCTGGCACCGCGTCGGAACACTTACGAGTATCCGAGCGCGCTACTAATGGATATAACATATAACATAACATAACAGGCCCTCAATCTCAATCTCTCTCGCTTTCTATTACTGTTTGTCTGAATCTCTTTTGACCTGAACAGTGCAATATGCTTTACTTGTACCTGCAATTGAATTTGAAGTAAAATTTCCAAGAGATGCCGAAAATAAATCCTTAACATAGTTCTTCAACAAGACACACTGTAAACGCATAGGTGCCACAATAATGCATACATCGGTGAACAATGCTGGTCAAATTCATAATTCATTTGAAATTATGACATTGTGGTCGCAAAATTTGAATGGAATCAGCTGGAAATAGTTGGAATAATCATTGTTCAGACATTAATTTAATTGCCTGATTTAGGATGTCCACCAAAAGAATACAGATGGCCTGCCATTCTCCTCATAATTCTCCCACCCTCCAAAGCAGTGCTCCCAATGGCAGAAGTATTGCCAATTCTACCATCAGTGTTAGGTGCATAGGGGCGTCATAACGTCACTGGAAATGGTGGTGAGCCACCTCATCAAATTTGGATGGCTGACCTGCCACCATTTTCGGTGGTGAGACTACTGTGCAAGGCTACCATGTGAACCAAAGCAATTTTCTAAAGAACACCATATCAATGGTCCTGACTAGCTGAGAAAATTCGCAGTATGTCAGGAACACTGTAAATGTGGATAGTGGAAACATACTATCTCTTTCCAGTACTCAGATGTGTGATAGCAGTACCATCATACTCTCATGGCATGCATGACCTGCCTCCATGGACATTTTGCCCCTGAATTAACAGTAGCCACTTAGGTGAGAGCTGATACAGCTGAAGAATACTCTTTCTGCAAGAGGAAGAGAGCAGGATAGCACCATATCCACTAAGATATGGCACTGCTGTACTTGTCCCAAGAGCTGGTGCCCTTGAAGCTCTCTAGAGCAATGCAAATACTGTGGTATGGTGCAAAGGTGTGTGTATGTTGTTTATCTTAGGTATTCTACTGAAAGGGTGCCCTGCAAGTACAAAGTACTATACTCCAACACACTTAAAAAAGGGTTTCCACTTTCTATTTGTGATGTACAGTGCAGTTCACATCCAAAGTGGGGAAAGTTTGGAGAAAAAAAAGTTTCCCCTAATTCACGCCTTCCTCAAGGAGGAATATGTTTTTGGCACACAGCCCTGACTTTTAGATGGGGCTTTACATCAAGAAGTGTGGATGGTAGCATAGGAATGCCCCTGTTCCACCCACTGGACCCTTCTTTGAAGCAAAGTAACACAGAGCAATGCAAAGCTCTATTTTGCATTATTTGTAGGCAACTTTCTAGTGCCTAACAAGATTTGCACTGGAAAGTAAATAACAAATCCACACTTTGCATCAGTTTGCATCACCTTTGATGACTTTCCACCAGCACAAAGTGTTCATAAATCTGGCACTAGGAGGCCAGCAGCTTCCAGAATGACAGAAGCGGTATCAGTCCATGGCACAGGCTTTCGGATGTGGAAGCCGCAGCACTAAACATTGAAAACAGAGAAACTTTACAAGTTTTTAACAGACCGACTCTTGAAGGCACTGATCTTTACACAGAGGCTCGTGACTCGAGAGAAAAGTATGCATTAGTCTCTCTGCTAAATGAAACAATATGTCCCAGTATCCGTTGTGATGTCACTTCAGTGACAAAGTAGTTACTCCCAGATGTGCAGCATCTGTTCACCAAGACCAAGGAATTCTTTTTGCAGAAACTCACTAGACATCCAATAATGTGGTTGGCGTTCTGTAGGGGGAATACATTCTGAAAACTCCATGAGCCTGAATAACAGACCTTGCACTTGTATCATCTAAACTGAAACATCTGTATGTTCTGCCAGTGGTGAAGAAAGTCAAAACACTGATTTTCAATTGCTTCGTCACTAAACAGTTCGCAGAAGACGAAGCAAATGCTAAAGGCCAGTTGTACACGAAAGGTTTAAACTCTGTTTTGCTTAATGGCATTAAACAGCCAGAACATTCATTGACACCATCTTGTTCTACATTTTATTGCTATTTTGTCGTGTTGAGCATCTGACCCCAATAAATATTTCATGGTGCGGAGTACTGGCAATTCTGATGATAAAATAGACCCTCTCCACCAGGATGATCGCTCAGAGCTTCACTAAGAGTTTGGTTGACACAGGACACGTGTCAAAAGTGGTAGATATCCCATTTGACAAAGTCAAAGAAAATTCTGGTGGCCCAGAAAAGGAAACCAAAGAAATGACCCCCACATGTTGAGAGTAAACTCGCAATGTGCTGGGGAAATTTCTTTTTTTTTGCATTTAATGATAAACTTTGTGACTTAGGTGCATTACACATGCCACTCCCTTAGTAAAGCTTCGGTGCCTTCCATGGAGGTACTGCAACAGCTCTGCTAAAGGCAAATAGATCTGCACCAATCTGGTGGAGATCTCTAAGTATGGCAGACAGACTTTGGCCAGGTCAGTGGACAATATCTCTTCGCTGACCTGACGGATCTATGGCAGTCTGTCATATACTAAATGAGATCATAACTGTTGTAACTATAACAAACAATATTAGGAAGGATATCTTGGCTCCCCATTGGGCAATGGATTGTCTTGAGGCTCTTGACCCTGATAGACGAGGCACTATAAAACACTTTCCTTTATTTCTACCAGCCACTGCATTCATTTGTCCATCCTGTCTCTTCCAAATAAATTACTGTAAATTTTTCATTAACTACATTTTGTAGTAAGTAAAGTATTCCTGCAATAGCACCAACCACATACTACACAATGCTATCAACAAACCAATGGGTGGATATCTCTGCCTCCCCTATTGTTTCTGACCCGCCACGGTAGCACAGATCTCCGAACACTTAGATATACATTTTCAAGTAAATGCAGGTGGGCGAAAGGTCAGTGGCTGTAAAATAAGGAAACCTTACTACTTAATGCTACGGGATTTACGGAAACAGCTTAGAGAGCGACATGCTACTACAAACACACACCCACATTAGAGTAAGAACATTAAAACACCTCTAAAGTTACTGCAGCCTTAAAGGTGTCACAATAGGCATAAATGTACTCCAGCCCAGCTGTGGCCTTAGGCAAGCACCACATATATCCAGCCATTGGTACTCACAGGTACTGCAACACACTCCCATAAAAAAACTATTGAATCAGGGAATTCAGAGATAGAGCATGCATCAGAAATATGTTTAACAAACATCCGGGTAAGTAGATTTCTTTTGGTAGGAACATATTGACTGCTCTAACTCCTGCCTAACAAGCACAGTAGGAAAGGGGTGGAAGCCAGATTTAACGCTCTAACTCCAATTTAAAAAGCATTGGGGAAAGTGCATACATTAAGGGCAGTTACATTTACTATTCTAACTCCAGTCCAACAGATATTATGGAGAGTGTATACCTTATGGGGCTTAGATTAACTATTCTAACTCCATCACAACAAACCTTGGCAAAAGTGCATAAACAGGAGGGGTAGGATTTACTCTTCTAACTTCTAGGCTATATCCAGTTTAACAAACATTTCAGAAAGTGCATATATTGGCGGAGCAGTCTTTCCATTTTTTATTCTAACTCCAATCCAACACTGGGGCAAGTGGATACAGTGGAAACAGGGGGTCAGATTCACTACACCCAAGTAATATAAGTACAAATTAAAATATTCATTTCAAATCAATATGTTAAAATATGATGAAATCTTTAAATACATAGAACATTATAAATATATCAGCACCATTTAAAATTGTACACATTATTAAAGAAATATTTTTTACAATAAAAGTGTCTCTCAACCCCCCATAAAAACATTAACTTGCAGGAAAAATAATACAATCTATTATAATAATGAAAAAGTACTTTCACAACAAAAAATAATAATTTACAATTGTTATTATTGACATATTTTGGTTATAATTCAAGTAATAAAACACTGCACATCCATTCTCACAATATACTCACAGCACATACTAAAAATGTAATAAATGTTTTCTTAAAACGTTCATATAATTGCATAATTCGTTAGGTTTAGACACCCTAAATATAATAAATAACATGTTTAATTAACATTAACATAACTACTAGATAAAAACAGTTCACAGAATAATTAGTGAAGAGAGTACTCAAGGTACACCAAATAGGGGCTTCTAAAAATTTCAAAACACCTCTTGGAGTTCTCATCGTTAGTGTTCTCTCATCACAGAATCAGAAACAGAAAATGGCAGATGGTGCACGTTTTTAAGACTCTCAATTGTTCGTTTACTAATGCTGCTTTGCCTTGAGGGATCTAAATGTAGGGTAGTGCACTGCCTTAACACTTTCATCCGTAAATCACATATCACTGACAAAGTAGTTTCAAAAATACAATCTAAAAAGAAAGATACAAAAGAGAGAACTTTAATAAATAGTTTCTTGCTTTACTGGCATGTTATCAGAATATCATAACCAAAACATTGTCAACAGAAGTATCATGTCGTAAGTAGGAAGCAAAAGGCACACATTAGTACTACTTGTTGTAAGTCTTCAGCTCCCACATTTTATCTTTTATAGAGTGCAAACTAGACCCGAATCGGGTATCAGAGTGCTTTACATAGCACCAGTTGCATTACATGTGGACACATTCATTTTTGTTAGACACAGGGAGATTAAGTGATTTGCCCAGAATCACAGGATGTTCATCATCATTGCCGAGACTCGAACCCAGTTCCCCAGATTCGAGGTCGACCGCCCTAGCCGTTAGGCTAACTCCTCTCCTCACATCTTAACCAAACTATCTTACCACATATCAAGCAGGCAACTCTCTTTCCTCCCTTTCTTTCCTTATCCTCCTGCAAAGGCAGCAGACGCACAAGGAAATTATAGCATTGAGTAACACATTTTGCTATATCAAAGTACACATTTGGGGTTTTACTGCATTTTAGAGCTTTTCATTTTATTACCATTCTTGCCATTTTATCATGAGTTATCTTATAGTAGGCAGTTATAGTAAGCATCTAGTTTCTATAAGAAAAGAGTTATTTGACTTGCTCATAACTGTGGTGTCATTTCATGAACCCTCCCGAAATTTTCCATAAAAAGTGCCCACCTGATTCTAGTTGAGCAGGAAATGTTTTGGGGTGTCAAGCAGGCTAAGAGAAAGAGTGGGTGGAAGGTAAAAAAGTGTGTTTCCAATGTTAATTCCCATCGGAATTTTGAACACGACTAAAGACTGAACTGCTGAATAGAGTTACACTAAATTTTGCAGAAAGCTAGCTCTTTGTATAGAAAGTAAATCTGTTCAGTAGTTTTGGAGATATTAAAGAAAAAACACATTTGTATATCTAAAGGCGCGGGCACTCTGCGAATATTGTCAATCTCGTGCAGAGGTCTGATTTGCTGCCAACACTTCCAACCAGGAAGTGTTGGCAGCCGTCTTGGGACTTGGACTCAGCCTAGACCCAAACAAAAATGTAGAAGAAAAAGAGAATGGGGCAGGATAGGAATACTCTGCCCCTCTAGAACTGGTGATGGGGACCACCAGGGACCAAAAACATTTTTTTAAAGTAATTAGTGGCAAAATCATGACAGATTCACAAATTTGTGGCAAACATTTTAAAAATAAATAAGTGCAGTGTCCTGCACGTGTTTCTCTTGATTCTCCCCTGGGTGGGCCAGATGTCCGGGGCAAGGGTGAATTACATAAAAGGGTATCGAGGCACATGAAGTCCCCCTCCCCAAGGGCAGTTTAAGTCCCTCCTTTGTCTTTAAAGGCCCTAGGGACCACCACCTCCCAGGGCATGTGAACCTTAAAAAGAGGTGAACCATGCGGAATCCCCTCCAATGTTAAAAATTGCCCTGTGAACCTCCACTTCTCCGGGGAACAAAACAAGTAAGGGAGAATGGAGGCTGCACAGCCTCCCTCCTGGGCAGTAGCGGCCGGCAGTAGGTGTTTCTATAGGGCGGTGACGTGGGCAGGAGGAGGGGCAGGGTGGGGGGAAATAATGTATGGATTACGGAGTTTTACAGGTAAGTAAACATTTAAATACATAAAACGAATTTCGTTGCGCACACTGCATCACCAAATGTGATGCAGTGCGCGCAACGAAATTCGTTGTATGTATTTAAATGTTTACTTACCTGTAAAACTCCGTAATCCATACATTATTTCCCCCCACCCTGCCCCTCCTCCTGCCCACGTCACCGCCCTATAGAAACACCTACTGCCGGCCGCTACTGCTCCTGGGCCATATTTGACCACAGGGACTACCACCTTCCAGGGCATGGGTGAAATGAAAGTAGGAGGGCCCCCCACCTCCCATGGTCTGATTTGTGCAAAGTAGAGGAGGGTGAACATATACAGCCATATACAACCCTGGGGATTAACACCTCCCCAGGGCCAGCATTGCCACAGAGAAGGAGGGGGGCTTTGCAACCTCCCTCCTGTGGCCAATATTGGCACTGGGGGCCACCACCCCCCAGGGCCAACTCCCTTTCTCTTGAGGTGCCCACCCATGGGAGATAGAAGTTTACTTTTGCTTGGAGGGAGCTTTGACAGCTCCCACCAAGCAATAACAAACTGTAAGTCTGTTCCCCAGGGGTCAGGAGGAGGAAAACTCCTTCCACTAGCTGGGCGCAGACTTTTAATATTTTTTCCTGCCCACTGCCAAGTGGGCATGAAAACAGATGAAAGAATTGCTACCACATGCTGGGAGCAGCAATTTTGACTGCTTCCTGCATACAGGAGGAATGCCAGCTCCTGTTGGAGGCCGGGAGCCAACAGGAGCACAGGGACAGTGAGGTTTTACCCATAGTCCCCAAAGTTACACACTCAGCGCCCTGTTGTGGGCTGCAGAGCACCCAGGATCAGGAGGCCAGACCCCAGGGATGAGGTCCCTGGTGCTGAAATTGGTCCGTTGAGGGGGAGACGCATTCCCTCTCCTCTAAGAATGCTCTATTTAAGTGGCAATTCCCCTCTTTGATGGAGATTCACTGCTTTGCATTCTCGTTATATTCTCTTGACGAGGATTCATGTTATCACAGACTTGTGGGTTAAGATGCCAGAGGAACAATCACATTGCCGAAATTACATGCACACAAGGTCGCTGGAGACATTACCTTGTGGACCTTTATGCAGCTGTAGTGTGAAATATGCACTAGACATTAACCCAACAAGGTAGCACTTGCTAATTAACCAGTAGAAAGAACTCCAGTTGGGTAGACATTTATGGAAAAACTGTGGACTCTTCTTGGAAAAAATTAGGTTCCATTATGGCCCTAATACTCATTTCAAAGAAAATAAACTTTAGTGGGAAGCGCTTACAAATATAAACACAGCTGGTATCCCATTTTAAGCTCCACTACTTTAAAACACAAATGATCCTAACTTTTTGGGTTTGGCGAAGGACAAGCAAGTGTGTTTTCTCTAGGAAAAGCAAGTGTGTTTCCTCTTGTATTCCACGTTGAAAAATAATCTGAAATCCTTAATGGAGATGAATGCATTATTGATCTATTGGATATCAGTCAGATCTGTAGTGACTATGACAAGTGGTTTCTTTCTTGTCTTGAGAGCAAAGTTGATGGTTATCCCTTTTAAATAATCTGAGTATGCAAATGCCCAAAATCATCTGCAACATCCACCCATTTAACTCTGCCCTGTTTTCCTTAGTAGTATGCAAAGGTCTTCCTGCCTTTTCATATGTTGATGGACAGCTGTCCAAAAGGTCTCCCAGCGTGTTTCCTGCTAATTTAGGTGAAGCGTTCTTGATGCAGAGGAATTTTAGAGGATATCTCTACCAAACAAAGAAACACGTACTTCATAATGTTAGGGGGAAGTACCCTTGTTTAATGGAGTCTCCCCTCTTTGTAGTCTAGTCCTCTTCTCTAGAGGATTCATGTTGTCACAGATTTGGGGATCAAGCCACTTGAGGAACCCTACCAAAATTACATGCATGCAAGGTCACTGGAGACACTTCCTCAAGACCTATAATGTAGCTGTAGTGTTGAATATGCACTAGTTATTAGCCAACGAGATAGCACTTACTAATTAACCACTTGAAAGAACGCCAGCTGGGTAGACTTTTTTTGCAAAACTGTGGATAAAGGGGCAGGTGGTGTTCTGTTCTGGCCCATTCACTCACACAGTTACTGACATGCCAACACAGATACTCAGATACCCACTCACACACACATTCAGCCCTTCTCACATACACTCACAGACCCTACCAGCCGCTCACACACCCATACAGCAACTCACACACCCACTCATACACACACACAATATCACTACCACACCTACTCACAGACCTGTATAGCCACTCGCACACCAACATAACTGCTCACACACCCACTTACAGATGCATACAGCCACAAACATACCCAGAAAACAACTCACACACTCACATGCACACCTATACAGCCACTCATACACCCACTTACAGATCTATACAGCTACTCACAGACCCGATCACAGTCCCATAAAGAAACTCACACACCCAGTCACTGACGCATAAAGCTACTCACACACCCACTCACAGACCCATACAGACACTCAAACACCCACTCACAGGCCCATACAGCCACTCACACATCTACGGAATCACTCACACACTCACTCACAGACCCATACAGCTACTCACACCCCCTCTCACCAACCTATACAGCCACTAACATACGCACTCTCAAAGGTTACAGTTAGGAAATAAAATTGAGCAAACTAGAAATTCACACAAACAATAAGCTTACAGGATTGTTATAGTTAGGAAATACTGTAAAATACAATAGAAATTCACTGTAAAAAAAACAAAAAGTTACAAAGACATTATAGTTAGGTAGTAACATTAAAAAAACATAGAAATTCACTGAAAAAAACAAAGGTTACAGGGACGTTATAGATTTCACTCGTATATAACCAGTGAAATTCAGTAGTTATTTTGTTGTTTTGTAATTGCATTTTTACAGCGCTTACTACCCCTGATGAGGCGTCAAAGCACTTTTTCAGTGAGTAGCACGCTACTCCGGAACCCAAAATAGATTAGCAGTGAATTACTTTAGTGAAATATGAGATTAATTTGAGTGGTGGACATGTTAGTCTGTTATTAGGATTGAAAGGGATAGTGGAGGGATGGAGGAGGGAAGGGTTTGAATTTATGTAGCGCTTGCTCCTCTGATGAGGTGTTGTAGCACTTTTTGGATTAGTAGCAGGCTACTCTGAAAGTCAAAAAGGATTAGTGGTGAATTAGTGTAGGGAACTATGAAATTAACTTTATCTGAGTGGTGGACATGTTAGTCTGTTTTTAGGATTGTGATAGGAATAGTGGAAGGACAGAAGAAGGAAGGGTTTTGAATTTTGTTTTGGGGCAGTTCATAGCAGTAGGAAGGGGTTTGGGATGAGTAAAGGGGAGGCGGAGGGGGAAGAGTCAGAGGGAAGTGTTTAGAAAGGCTAGTTTGGGAGATCTGAATAGTAAAAGAGGTATGAGAGGATGAAGGAGGGGTAGAGGAAGGAACCGTCTAGAAAGGGTTATTTTGGGGATCATAGTAGTGTTATAGGATGAATCGAAGGGAGGAGGTAGCTGATATATTCAGAGAGGTATAGGGTGAGAAATAGGGTCGTGCATTGGAAAGAGTAGTTGAATGAGGTTTGAGATGAGTCAGAGGGTAGAGGATATATTGAGAGCATTATAGGGTGAGAAATAGGGTAGTGCATTGTAGAGAGTAGTGGAATGAGGTTTGAGATGAGTCAGAATGGAGGTAGAGCATATATTGAGAAAGGTATAGGGTGAGAAATAAGGTAGAATAGTGGAGAGAGCAGTAGAATGAGTTTAGGGATGAGTCAGAGTTGAGGTAGAGGATATATTATGAGATATATAGGTTGAGATATGGGGTAGTGCATTGGATATGCTGAATTAGAAGCAAAGTAATAAATATAAAGATGGAAGGTATATATGCCCAAGGAAGGTAATATATGTTTGTTGGACCCGGCCCATTAGGCAGGTTCACCCCTAGACTTTTTGCGTTTTCCTAGCCTATTTATGGAACCTGGTATTGGTGATTTTAGGCCTCTGCGCACTTTTTCACTGTGGTACAGTGTAAAGTGCTTGAGCTCTCTGTGAATGAATGGTGAGTGACCTGCCCTCCCATAGGAATGAATGGGGAATATGTATGCCCATGGTCGTTCCTGATGCGTGGGGAGTGCAGGGGCGAGTTTGGTATGAGAGAACTCGTGAGAATGAATGCTGCAAAATGATGTATGCAGCATGACTGTGTCTAGTCTAGAAGTACTACTTTTGGAAGTTGGAATATTTGTGTAAGTTGGTGCTAGCGTGTGATTGGCTGGTGAGCCTGGCCCAGAGTGCATGGGCCTGCTTGTGGATTGACTGTCTGGTTTGAGGATGACAGGGGCTGGAGAGCCCAGGAGGTTGTCTGAAGTCAGCCCATGGATGAAAGGCAGCATCTGCTGCCAGGGAAGTGGGAGGAGATGGCACCTGATAGTGAAGGGCTGTTCCTGTGTAACTACAAAGCTGGCTCCACCTCCCGCTGGGCGACTGACACCTCTGTCCCTGATACTGAAGGGGACTTCCCTCTAAACCAGTCCAGCTGGTTCTCACACTGCCTGCTTCAAAGGACTTCCAAGGACTTCAAAGGTTTTTTCTGTGTATAAGAAGGGGCTGTGTCCCCTTCCAAAATGTTCTTGTTTTCAACTTGAATCTGCCAGGGGCATGC
This sequence comes from Lissotriton vulgaris, assembly GCF_964263255.1. Lineage (NCBI taxonomy): Eukaryota > Metazoa > Chordata > Amphibia > Caudata > Salamandridae > Lissotriton > Lissotriton vulgaris. Next base: position 713,932,846 of record NC_141695.1, read on the forward strand.
TGCTGCTGGGGCTCAGGGGGATCCCTGGGCCCTGCCCAGCTCCTGGACACTTGATGGACTGCTGGGGGACTCTTCCTGGCTGTCCCCCTGCCTGGCTGCATCTTTAAGGACTTTTGCTGGGCTTCTTGAGCTTTCTAGGGACCCTTCTGGCTGTAGGGGTCTGCTCTGGGGACCTTTGGCGCCTGGGAGCGCTGTGCTGTGATCCTAGCGCTTGAGAGCGCTCCTGGCGGCATTTTGAGCGTTTCGTTGCACGCATTTTGCGTGAGGATTGGCGGGTGCCACCCCGCTTATTGGATTATTTACTTTGCGAGTGCCCACCTCGCTTATTGCCAACTTTGCTTTTAGTTCGGCTGCCCACGCCGATATCTTTAATGCCTGCCCGCCTGCCTGCCTGAATCGGGCCGCCGCGCTGCCCGCAGCGACCCGGAAGTACCTGGCCGGCCGGCCAATCCCAGCGCGGCCGGCCGGAAGTCCCGCCCCCGCAGACCGGGTGCCGAGGAATGGCGACCGCGAGCCCGGGGAAGGAAGGGAGAGAAGAGGACGTATTGCGGCGGGTCGGCCGGGCTCCCATGAGCTGAGGGAGCCTGGCGGCATCTGAGGAGGAGGCCGGAGTGAGGAGAGGAGCGGCGGGGGCGCGAGGCACATTGTCGGTGCCTGCCCCCACCGCCAGCAGAGAAGAGCCGCCGTCCGGAGGAGCCGCCCCCGAGGCCCGGTGAGTCTGGGCTGGGGCCGGGCGGAGTGGGGCAGAGCAGGGTAGGGGCGCCGGGACACGTTGTCGGTGTCCGCCCCTCCCCCGCAGTAGCGCGAGCTCGCGCTCGATGCAGAGAAGCCACGAAGGCTTCAAGGGCGGCCCCAGATGGCAGTGGGCCGCCCCAACGTTGCAGAGTGCCAGCAGGAAGCCATGAAGGCTTCATGGGCGGCCCCGGTTGGCAGTGGGTCGCCCCAACGTGCACGGAGCCCGGAGAGGCTCCCCGCCCCATTTTTCGTATTTAGAGCCCTGAGAGGCTCTGGGGGCATTTTGAGAAATTAGAGTCCCCCGTAGGGGACTCCACCATGAACGGCGCAGAGTCAGGGCGGCCCCAGTTGGCAGCGGGTCGCCCCAACGTTGACCAGAGCCAGGAGAAGGCTCGAGGGGGCATTGTTTGCAGAGCCTGAGGGCTCCAACGTTTGGCCACAGTGTTTGTTTTAGAGCCTGTGTGGCTCCAGCATGGCGCAGTTTGCGCCCAAGGGTCAGTGAGGACCCTGTCGCAGTTTATTTTATTGCGATGCCCAGGTGCCCAGCACTTTGTGGGCACCTGCCACGTTTAGGCTTTTTGTACTTTGGACTGGCGCTGCATGGCAGCGCGCCCTGACATTGGACCCAGGGCATCTTTGCCCCATCAAGGCCAGTTGGCCTAGGGACTGCCACAGGTAGTGGCTTATGCAGTGTTGGCGCAATGTGATTTCTATGCTTTTAAATAGTAATTGCCTACTGTGTGTTTTTGCGCTATTGACTTATGTTATGGCACCTCTGAATGTTTATGCATTATGTGTCTTCCTTTCCATGCGCTGCACCTCTGAATGTTTAGTCATCATGTGTCTTCTTGCGCTGCACCCCTGAATGTGATTTTATTGCATCATGTGCTCTATTCTTAACACCTCTGAATGTTTAGTCATCATGTGTTCTTCTTTATTACTCCTCTGAATGTAGGTTTATTGCATCATGAGTAATGTATTCTTTCTTAGACCCCTAAATGCTGTGTGATACTTAGGTGGTTCTTCTTTTTCTAGTACAGGTGGTCCTAGTAAGGTCCTGGTTCCTGTTACCAGTGGTTACTGGTTGTTATCTTTGTGATTACCATTTTATGTTTTATTATTTCTTATTCTAGAAGTGCTATATCTGACTATGACAGTGGCCCATGTGGCCCTGTCTTGTAAATAATCCCATGTGAATATTGCCCGTGCCAGTTGGCACAATGTGTATGTGTGATTTTATCTGATATGTTTTTACAATACAAAAGTTATTTTTATAATAACCTTGTGTGGAGTCTCTTTTGTGGTGTGCCTAGTATGTTGTTGCTGTTGTGCGCTGGCGCAAATGCTTTACACATTGCCCCCGAGTTTAGCCTTACTGCTTGTGCCAAGCTACCAAGGGGGTGAGCAGAGGTTATCTTGGCGTGTGACTTCCTTGCCCTGACTAGAATGGTGGTTTCTGCCTGGCTTTGGCGTCAGCCTTAGCCTACCAGAAATAGCCAGTTCTAACAATGTTGATTAAAGTTAATAAACTCAGACTTTCAAGTGGTTGCTGTACTTATGTACTTGGTCTTTTATATCAATAATGAAGCAATTGTAGATAGATAGTTATGATAAAAGATTTACTTATTTATGCAGTCACTTATAATATACATGTGAAACAGAATAATGTAACTATAAAATGTACATTTGTTAAGCAGAACTAACGAATATCCATATCTTAAAAAATACAAATATTTTACATGTTTATACAAAGTAATATGCATACATAAGTACACACACATAGTCCAAATAAATGGTTATATACAGAGGGATATGCTATATATTTAATAGGGGTGGGCGGAATTTGCATATTCACGCTACGCAAAGCTCCGCATTATGGTAAAAAATCTCTGCGAGCACCCAAAAGTTCAGCGAACATGCGGAATTGCTTGTTCCGCCCATTAGTAATGCTTTTTTCCTGTTCGTAAATGCTGTTTGCATGCGCGGGGAGAAATATCTCGGGAACACCCATTTTGAAAGTGCGAACAAGCAAAAAATCCAACGAAGACGGGGATCGTGGAATTTTTGGCAATTCCGCGTTCTCCGCGGAACGCAAAATTACCCAAATTCTTCAAATTCCGTGAGCGGAACGGAATTTACTGCCCAGTCCTAATATTTATATTTGAGTATGGTCGTTAAGTGGGGAAGAACCAATTTTTCAGTAGTCTTCTGAAGATAAGGTGGCTATTTGCGGGTCTTATGTTTGGGGGTTCCATAGTGGTATGTTTTGTAATGTACCCCAATATAGGCCTGGGTAGTCACCTAAACTTTCACTTACATTTCCCTGCCGTTGTACTACATCACCGGTTTTGGTATTGACCTTTTACCTGGTTAGGTGCCGCATAAATGTAGTGTGGTTTTCCCAGAAATGTAGCCTAATTTATTATGCATGAAGATTCTCAGAATCACAGCAGGATTAACATCGTCTGCATAATAACTATGTATAAGGGTCATCCCTTTTGTCATCCTCAGCCCACATGACACAGCAAGGCAGAACCCCTGAGGATACCTTTCGGGTATATATACACCATATGTTTGCTGGGACAGGCAGAGGAGAAAGATTTCCATGCTGACACACTGACAGGGACGCTAAGATTCCTGATTGCAGACACTCCTGCACACAGTGTTTCTGACATCCCTTGCCGGGTATCCATCTCAAGACTAATTACAAAGATTCCCTTGCACACGGCAATATCAAGACATCTAAACATAAGTATCCACAGTAACAAAGTAAATCACGACGACCATATGTCCAAACAACACAAAGCAAATTTCTTAGCATCTTCAGTCTTTAATTCTTGTAGATTCTTCTCATCATGTCAAATACTGTGACTGGTCGGTAGCCCAAAGCCTGAAGTCCTGAAGTGCTTTATCCAGTGCCTTGTTTCTAAAACATGATCGTGTACGTATCTCTCGGTCTCTTCCCCCACACATGCCGGCGTCCTGCTTGTACTTGAGGACGCCGGTGTGCGTGGGGGAAGAAAACGAGATGCGAAGCGCGTCTGTGAGCCCAGAGTCCGTTGTGAATAAAGTTACGGAACTTGCCCCATGAGTGCTTTCTTCCTTTGGGTACGTCTACCCGTTGGAGCTTGGAGCTGTATATATATATATATTGAAAAACAATCCCAATTGTGCAAACTTCGAAAGAAGGAGGCACGGGCAAATTATTGTGTTACAAAAATATATTTAATTACTCAAAGTTTGATTATGCCCATGACACATTTTGGCCACACCAGATGGCCTTGATCACATGTCCGTGCTGCGACTTTCCCCATACCTTTAAACAGAATACCACGTGATTCACAACACACTACAATTCATGACAAAAGACAATAAAAATACATTCCAGCAAAGGAAAGACTGTTGCTATGAGTACGTGTCCTATTTGGTGGTATATAATATTTGCTAATGTAAATTATAAAATACTATAAAACAGTATCATAAGACCTAATAGTCAATTATGATAAAACTATAAATATTATACATGAAAATGTGCAAATGAGTCTAAGCACCTACGTTGAAATAAATGATACCTTGAGGCACTAGCCCACGCAACTTCACATAGTTAGTCGAAAGGCTTCTCATTGTTCACAAAATTGTATAAAATTCACTTTGTTCTACAGTGAAAAATGCATGATATTCATTGCAACAGTAATTATATATTATTGAACCAATGGGCTGTAAGTTGTAATAGTGTACTCGCTTAAGTGCTCTATTCATTATTCGAAATCAAGCTAAATAGCAACTATATCAGCCTCAATGCTAAACGCACTTCGATAATGTCTTAAAAGATGCATACGCATACTGCTGCATATTACCATACTGTCTGTTGCCTGCTTGTCGCCTGTTCATCAACTAAAGTGCTAATCAAATAAAGTGCAAAAAGCGTTTAAAGGGCATAAGTGCTATACAGTACTAGGGGAAGGGAAGGCCAAGATAGGCGATGCTGTCTTGCTTGTAACTATCAGCTTTTCAATAAATGTATAATAATGTAGATATACATTGAAAATTTAGATATGAATATCAATAGATGCCTCTCTCGATAGGTGAAATAACAATAAATTCTATAAACAAGGATCCTGTCATCTGTCAGTAACTATACTATCTAAAAGGGTCGTGTTATAGAAAATGATGAACAATTGGGTAGTGAGTGTCTGAGTGGGTATGTGAGTGGATGCGTGTGTCAATCATTATATGTCTGAGTGGGTGCATGAGTGTCTGAGTGGGTCTGTGAGTTGGTGTGAGAGTGTCTGAGTGGGTTTGCCAGTGCCTTCATGAGTGTGTGAGTCAGTCTGTGAGTGAGTGCATGAGAGTCTGAATATATTTGTGAGTGGGTGTGTGAGTCTCTGAGAGGGCTTGTGAGTAGGTGTGTGAGTGGCTGTCTGAGTGGATGCACAAGTGTCAAAGAGGGTGTTTTAATGGGTGCTTGAGAGTCTCAGTGGGCCTGTGAATGGGTGTCACAGTATCTTAGTGGGTTTGTGACTGCCTCCAAAAGTGCGTGAGTCAGTCAGTAGATGAGTGATGCATGAATGTATAAGTGAGTTTCTAAGTGGATGTATGAGTCGCTAAGTGAATCTGTGAGTGGGTATATGAGTCTGTGAGAGTGCCTGTGAGTGAATACATTAGTGTGTGAGTGAGTCTGTGAGTGCATGAGTCTCTGAGTGGGTCTGTCAGTGAGTGCATGAGTCTCTGAGGAGGTCTGACAGTGAGTGCATGAGTCTCTGAGTGGGTCTGTGAGTGGGTGCGTGAGTCTGAGTGGGTCTGCGAGTGGGTCCCCCTTTGACACTTGTGCACCCACTCAGACAGCCACTCATACACCTACTCACAAGCCCACTCAGAGACTCACACACCCACTCACAAACATACTCAGACTCTCATGCACTCACTCACAGACTGACTCACACACTCATGAAGGCACCCGCAAACCCACTCAGACACTCTCACACCAACTCACAGACCCACTCAGACACTCATGCACCCACTCAGACACCCAATGATTGACACACGCATCCACTCACATACCCACTCACATACCCACTCAGACACTCACAAACCCACTCACTCACTCAGTGAGACACTTATGTAGCCAACCCCATTCAGACACTTACACATCCACTCGCACACCCATTGAGACACTCACACAATCATTGAGACACTCATGCACTTATTCACACACTCACTCTCAAAGGTTACAGGTTACTGTTAGTAACTAAAAATAACAATTTTAACACATAGAAATTCACTTAAAAACTAAAGGTAGGTTACAGGGACTTTATAGTTAGGAAATAGAATTTAAAAAACAGTAGACATTCATTGAAAAATACCAAAGGTTACAGGGACATTATAGTTAGGAAATTGAAGTTAAAAAGCCTTTAGAAAATCACTGAAATAAACAAATGTTACAAGGGACTTTGTAGTTAGGCTCTGATTTCACTCGTACAAAACCATAGAAATTCAGCAGTTATAGTTGCCTGAGCTAAACATAACCTACTCCCTACAGTGCACTGCTTATGACCTTACTTATTACATCACTCATGACCTGGTCAGTGACATCATTGATGAAGTCTCAGATGAGCATCATCCACAGAACCACTCACACACACACTCACACCCCCATAGAACCTCTCATACACCCACATCCCCTCACATAAACATTCACAGATTCATGCCAGTAAACACAGAACCAATCTCTCATCCATAGAGCCACTAACACATCCACTCACTCATGCTGCCATTCACACACCCACTAACTCATCCGTACAGCCACTCATACACCCACCCACTCACCAATCCAGCTAATCACAGATCCAGTCATCCAGACATACAGACACTTACACATCCACTCATACACCCTTGAGGCAAGATGGCCGACGCTGGATTGCTGTGAGCAGTCGCAACTTTCCCCTCTCCAGCCTTAAGACTGAGAAGCATGATATTTAGATGCTGAAACCCATGGATTTCCTCAATTTCTGAATGGCATACGAATGGACAGTATACGGCGAACCCAAGTTATCCAGAGCGTTTAATCCAGGTTTGGCAGTGAGACACATCCAAAACTGCTACCGAGTTATTGCCTAGTTTAAGAGAGGCGCCAGAAGCCTGATGAGTGCGATTGGGCTCGGAATCAAAAAGAAATCCCTCATGCAGCAGGCACAGACACAAGCGCAAGCGATTAAAATGCCAACGAGAACGACCAAACAAGAAAAGCAAGAGAAGCAAGAAAGAGAGAAAGAAAAGAAGATGCCGAGCGGACCGGCTGTGAACACGGAGGGTACGAGTAAGCCCACACGTAATCCCGGCGCCATCCCAAAAGCAGGAGTTATTACCGGGGGAAAAAAGAAAATAGAGCAGAAAACTAATTCAGCCCCCGACGAACAATTGAGTACAGCATTTTTACGATCCACAATCCCGAGCAAAAGCGGTAGAAACCAAGAGAAACAGAAAGGCAAAGATACAATGTTGCGGCAACCTACCGTTACCGAGGCCTTTTCACCGAGACTACCCTCTCAGCGTATGGAGGATCCACAAAGGATTAGAGGTACACGGAGTAGCGGTAGCAGCAGTGGTATCAGCGGCTTCATTGGACCCGGTGAAAGCAGCGGAAAACCGGGTGTTCAGGAGAGCGTCCTCGAGGACGCTGACGACGCTGAAGGAGAGGCTGCTAGGCAACGCCACAACCACGGATCAGGCAGTAAACTGGAGCTGGGAAAAAAAGCGGGCGCTGACATGCTGGAGGTGTCAGTGCGCCCACAGCAACCAGAGCAAGAAGAGCAAGGAGAGCAGACGCTGCGCCCAGGAGGTAACGCTATTGTCCCTGGGGCTGGAGAAAGTACTAAAACTGCTGAGAGTCAAGGGCAGGCTCTATTTGAATTCGGTAACACAGATATGCTGGGCGCTTTGATGCTAGTGGAAAAAGAGATGAAACTAGCAAATGGGGAGTCCTCCAAAACATGGGGGAGCACCATTAGTCTTGTAAGCAAAGATGGAGCCTGTGAGGGAATAGAAAAAGCTGAAGGTGGTTCAGCTGAGGGTGACTGCTTCTACTCATTAAACGAGGACTCAGAACTAGATCAGACGAGTGTTGGGGGCTCAGAGGAGTGTTCAGGATCAGACTCTGACTCTGACTCTAGTACAGATAAAGATACCACCCTGAAAAGGAAGTCCTTGAAGCTATCTAGGCAGCTTACAGGGGGATTTGAGGGGACTCAGAAGAAACTACTATGGGACTATTCAGCGACATCACAGTCATATCAGGAAATGGATGATAATGCAGAACCCCCCCCCTGCAGGCACAACGCAACAGCTTCCCGTTGAGCTTCTACTTAATACTCTTAAACAGATGCAAGCAGAGGCTAGAGCGGAAAGTCGAAGAGCAAGACAGGACGCTAAAAAAATTCAGAATACGATGAGGAAAATGAATAAATTGTATGATGAATTAGCTGAAAGAGTAACAGAAGCAGAAGAACGAACAGGCAAGCTGGAAGACGATATGGGTGACTTCAAATCATTTAAGACAGATCAAGAAAAACTTTCGGAGGATTTCCAATAGAAGCTGGAAGATTTTGAAAATCGCCAGAGAAGAAACAACATTAGACTTTTGGGTGTGGCAGAAGGGATTGAAGGGCAGGACACAAGGCGCTTTGTGGTGAACATGTTAAAAGGGGCTTTCCCAGAGTCAGATTGGCAGTGGAACAAAGAGATCCAACGGGCGCATAGATATCCCTTTACATTGAAGCAGGGAGCTAGAAAAGACGGTCAGGGCTCCTTTCCCAGAGCAATTTTGGTAAATGTGGGGAATTTTTTGCTGAGGGAGGAGATTATTGCCAAAGCCAGACCCGATAGTAAGAGGGAATTCGAAGGTACTTCATTTTTTGCTAGGCCTGATTTCTGCCACGTGACGGTGGAAAGAAGGTGGAGGCTCAGACAGCTGATTGCACCATTTCAGGCATTAGGGTCAGAAGCATACCTCCTCTTCCCTGCTAAATTGAAAGTGGTAACAAAAGGGAAAATAAGAATGTTTAACTCCGAAATCAAAGCTCAGCAGTTTATTGAAGAGTTGAAAAACAGGAAGGGGGGTTGAGCTGTTGGAAACAGATGGGTGTTCGTAATTGTATAGTTTGTATGATGAGAAAGGATGATCCATGGATTCAGCCGGTGACTAAACAGGCTGAGAGGGGAAGCGACTGACGCAAATCAAAAGCGGCCACACATAGGTCATTTCTGACCTATTTGCCTGTAGAGGGGGGTGGGTGGTGGCGGGAGGGGTGGGAGCTGAGGGGTGGGGTGGTGGGGGGGTGTTGAAAAATGCACAAACGGTCGGTATTCACTATTTGATTCAGCACAATTGCTCATTGTATAAGTCTAGGAATATATGGTACACAAAAATAACAGGCCTTCATATAAGGAAATTGTGGTATTACGATGACATGTAAGATTGCCTCTATTAATATCTGCGGACTTAATTGTGTTAACAAGAGGTTGAGGGTGGCAGCCTTGTTAAAATCTCTGAAATTGGACTTGGTATGTCTACAAGAGACACATATTGAAGGTACAAGAGGATATCTATTGGAACAACTCGGGTTTAGATTATTATTTTTTTTTTAAATTTTTTAAAACCTTTATTGTAAGAAAGCACACAGCTATTCAGCCTAACATCCCGGAGGCAAGGCAGCAAAGTATCAGAACGGTCATAGTGCCTAGCGATTCATGTCAGAACAATGCAGGTTGTTTTTTATTTTTACACACAGGAACATAAACGAAAGCGCCCGAGGGCGCGGAAAAGGCAATGGAAGGAAAAAGACCATGAGTCGGTAGGAGGCGGCAGAGGCTAGAAAAGTTGTAGAAAGAACTGAGACAGAATGTAGCAAAAAGCGGGGGGGGGGAGGAAGAACAGGAGAATCAGTACAAGAGTAACATAGCTGTTGTCAACGTCTATGGCGACAAGCGTTCATCCCGTGGCAACGGTGCAGGTGGTAGGCACAAATCCCCTCTGTAGGCGTTCCAGGCTCCCCATACCTTGTTCCACGTCTGAGGCCGCCCCCTGGCAGTATACACAGTCTTTTCGCGCAACATACACCAGTCCATGTTGGCCTTCCATTGTACCACCAGGGGGGCCACATTGGAACCCCACCTCTGTGCATGTCCCGTTTAGCGACTATATTGCCCAGTGTAGCCCATCGGGTCTGCGCCGTATCATAGTCATTAGGCTCCCAAACATTTAGGAGGCACCTACGCGCCTCCGCAGCTAACTCCACTCCAGTCACCTCCCGCATCACTCTATGGACCTTCTCCCAGTAAGGGGCAATAACGGGACACTCCCACAATATATGCAGAAAGGTGGCAAGGGCTCCGCAGCCACGACGACAGAGGCCATCCGGCGAGAAGCCCATATGCACAAGCCTGGGGCCGGTGACATATACTCGGTGAAGAATTTTAAACTGGACCAGCCTCAGACGTGAGGAAATGGCGACCTCCTTAGGGGAGGACACAGCACTCTGCCAGTCCTCATCGTCCAGTTCCAACCCATCGGCCACCCACTGCTCCCGCAAACGCTGGAGGAGGTCCACCTGAACGTTTATCAGCTTCTTGTAGGACAGAGAGATGGCGCTATCCGGCATATGCCCGTCCAGCACCCTGTCCTCCAAAGGCGAGCTCTCGGGGATGTCACCCTCCTCCGGTCCGGCGGCGGTTATTGCGTGTTGCAGCTGGGCGTAGCGGGGTTTAGATTATTAGCAAATACCAAACAGGGGACAAAAACAAGGGGGGTAGCAGTTTTGGGTAGAAACAGGGAGATAATTGTAAAAAGAAAGAAAGAAGATCAATGGGGGAGGTGGGTCATTCTTGAAATTTGCTTCAAAGGGAAGACCTTTACGTTGGTTACAGTTTATGGCTCTACTGAGGATGATCCAGATGTCCTGCAAGACTTAGATATTGAATTAGCTCAATGGCCAGAGCCTATCGTATGCTGCGGGGACTTAAACATTCATGTACCAGATAGCTCTTTCCTACAGGTTGGTGGGAAATATGGTGGGAGGAAGAAGAAGGTATATAAGGCTTTAGCAGACCTGGTCTCACACAATTCTCTGATAGATCCTTGGATTAAATTACACCCACATGCAGATGGTAGCACATTTTTTTCCGCCCCTCATAGGACCTTGGTTAGGCTGGATTACTTCTTAATTTCTAGAATACTACTTCAGGGAGCTCAAATAGAGAAGCAGCCCCGTATAGTGTCAGATCATAGTCCATTGATCCTAACTTTGAAAATGGGACAGGTACAGAATACTAGGACACAATGGACTTTCGAAAGAGCTTTACTAACAGACGCTGCATATAGAGGACATATGGAGAAATGGATAAAATTTTATTGGGAAATTAATAGAGAAACCGCTTCTCCAGGTGTCGTATGGGACGCTTTTAAGGCTGGGATAAGGGGAGAGACAATCAGTTTTGTACTAGCAAAACAGAAGAAAGAAAGGGCAAGATTGGAGGAAGTAAGAGTGAGACTGATAAAGGAGGAAGAAGATCTAGCCTTGGCTTTAACACAGAATCTTCCAGTAGAAATGCATCTCTTTAGAATCATAGCTGTAAAAGCAGAAGCGTTAGAAGGTATTGCTGAGAAAGAGGCAAAGAACTACCTGACCAAAAAGGAGAATGCATATGAATTAAGTGAGAGGGTAGGGCATATTTTGGCTGTGCGTACTAGACAAAGAATGGCTACTTCAGATATTAAAGAGATTAAGGATTGTCAGGGCAACATGGCAAGTGAGGCTGAACAGGTTAGAGAAGTATTTAGGAATTACTACACTACCCTTTACACCCCTGAGAGGGAAGAGAGTATTACTGATATAGATGGGTATCTTAGGGGAATTGAATCTTACAAATTGTCTGAAGATAGAAGAGAAGAACTAGAAATGGCATTACATATAGATGAGTTTAATGCTGCACTGAAAAGTTTACCATCAGGTAAAGCAGCAGGGCCGGATCAGATTCAGGTGGAATTTTATAAAGTATTTAAAGGATCACTGATAAATGACATGTTTAACATTATGGTTTTGGCGCAAAAGGGAGACGTGGTTCCTCAATCATGGGGGGGAGCGGACATCATTGTAATCTTAAAAAAGGGGAAGGATCCAAAAATCACAGGATCCTACAGACCGATAACACTGATGAACGCTGATGTTAAGGTGTATTCTAAAATCTTAGCTACAAGGCTGTCAGGGGTCATTGAGAGTTTGGTAAGTCCTGTTCAACATGGATTTATCCCCAGTAAAGGGACAACGCAGCATACTAGGACGGTTCTAACTATGTTCGATGCGGCAGGTAACCTGGGAGACCCTATGGCAGCGCTTTTCTTAGACGCCGAGAAGGCATTTGATAGGGTCTCTTGGGAGTACTTATGGCAAACTATGAAGGGGTCTGGGATAGGAGAAGGTTTTATCAGGGCTATACAGGCATTGTATAAGGACCCTATAGCCAAAATTAGAGTTAACAGAGGGTATTCGGCAGATGTTAAAATGGGAAGGGGGACGAGACAGGGGTGCCCCTTATCCCCACTGTTGTTTGCACTTTATTTAGAACCACTGCTCCTTAGACTTGAAGGTAACCCTCTGATCCCTCCAGTCAGGGTGAATGGATGTGTGGTCAAATCACTGGCCTATGCTGATGACGTGGCAATACTTACTCCTGATCCCCATACGTCAATCAGTGAAGTCGAACGCGAAGCTGAGATATTTGGGCAAATTTCCGGATATAGTCTTAACAAAGCAAAGACGCAGATTGTAGAGAATGCATATTCTAGTTGTAATGATCCGCGTGTGGTTACCTCAGCAGTTTATCTAGGGGTGGCTATCTTATCAGATTTGGATAATGTTGTGGGAAATAATATGGCCCCCCTACTATCAAAGGTTAAAAATGATTTGGAAAGGCTTAATAACCTGCATTTGTCCTTGGTAGGAACTACCAATGTTATCAAAATGTTAATTCTCCCCAAGTTCCTCTATCTATTCAGAGCTATCCCCCTTTTTTTCGAAAATAAATGGTTCAACTCATTAGAGACCATCTTGAATAGATTTATATGGGTACAGGGTAAGACCAGAAGGGCCTATAGATTTATGACTCTATCGAGAGAGAAAGGGGGCTGGGGAGTGCCTGATTTTAGGATGTATTATTTTGCAGCTGCCCTGCAATATATGCAGGGGTTAATTGGGGGGGGGGTGGTAATGTGCAAAAAGTTACAAGTATGTCTACAGAAATGTATGCGGCTGTTCTTGGTGAGGAAGCAGAAAATTGCTTCTTAAAATGTACGGAGTATGGGTCTTACAAAAGGTCCAGATTTAAAACACTTAATGCTGCAGTTAAAATTTGGAATGCTTTTTTAAAAAAGACAGGCCTTGGTAGATTTAATAAATATACTAGGCTATACAAGAATAGGTCATTTCCTGCGGCAATCTTTGCGGATAGTACAATGGCTAGCTGGGCTGAACGAGGAATTGTACAGATTGGGGATCTGAGAGGTACGGAAGAGATGGTACAGTTTACAGACCTCGTGATGAAATACAATATTGACAGGAGGTCATTTTTTAAATACCTCCAGATTAGGAGTTTTCTGTGTAATAAACAAGGAGGACCTGCAGGTTATCAAAGTAACGAAATCCTGGAGAAAATACAAGTTTCTGCAGACTGTACAATTAGGAGTTTGTATGCATGCCTGGTGAAAGGGAAAGTAGATGATATGGAAAAATTTAGTAACAAATGGGTAGCTAAATTGAGCATTCCAAATGAAATATTTCAAGAGTCACTTGATCTTGCTCGTACGGTATTGTGTTCGGCACCCCTACAATCCCAGCATTACAAAACTTTGTACTTCTTATATTTCTCCCCAGCGAGAATAGCTAAATGGGGAGGCACTACTGGTATTACTTGCCCGAGGTGCAACTTCCTCGAGGCAGATATTGTCCATGTCTTTGTTACCTGTCCACAATTGTATACCTTGATTGGAAATATAGAACGTTTTTTAAATAGATCACTGGAATTACAAATAACCCTCACCCCCTCATTATTATTGATGGGGATAGATCATGATTGGGGAACTGCACAGAGAGGATTTATTTTTGTGGCTGCCGCAGTTTATAGACTGACCATAGCTAGAGCATGGCTCGATAAAAATCCACCTATCATGCAAAATTGGCTGGCTAATTTATTAGCGGCTTATAATTTGGAAAAATCTATTTATGCCCGGAAAGGAATAAGAGGTAAAATGAGAGGATTAAGAATTTGGGAACCTATAACTAGATGGAAAGAGAATATTGGTTCACAGTAAGATCAAGATCTTCATGGTAATGAAGAGTTAAAAGATGTACTGTATATTTATAATAGAATGAGTTATTTTCGCTGTTTATTTTTCTTTACAGGTGATGAATATGAAATGCATAAGTGTACAATGTGCAATGTGCAAAGTATGGAAATAATAAAATATATTTAAAAAAAAAATAAAAAAATAAACAAATGTTACAAGGGACTTTGTAGTTAGGCTCTGATTTCACTCGTACAAAACCATAGAAATTCAGCAGTTATAGTTGCCTGAGCTAAACATAACCTACTCCCTGCAGTGCAATGCTTATGACCTTACTTATTACATCACTCATGACCTGGTCAGTGACATCATTGACGAAGTCTCAGATGAGCATCATCCACAGAACCACTCACACACACACTCACACCCCCATAGAACCTCTCATACACCCACTCCCACACATCCCCTCACATAAACATTCACAGATTCATGCCAGTAAACACAGAACCAATCTCTCATCCATAGAGCCACTAACACATCCACTCACTCATGCTGCCATTCACACACCCACTAACTCATCCGTACAGCCACTCATACACCCACCCACTCACCAATCCAGCTAATCACAGATCCAGTCATCCAGACATACAGACACTTACACATCCACTCATACACCCTTACAGCCATTCACACACCCACTCAAATACCCATACAGAAACTCATGCAGCCACTCGCTCACCCATACAGGTACTCACACACCGACACACTCAACCATATAGCCATTCACACTGCCACTCACTCACCAGTACAGCTACTCACACACCCACTCACTTGCCCATACAGCCACTGACACAGCCAATCACTCACTCATAGACCCACTCACATACACACAGAATCACTTACATACCCATTCACACACACACACTGATACAGTCACACAGGCACTCAGATGAGATATGTTAAAAATAGTATGACTAATTACTAGTACAGAAAGAATTTAACAGCTCCAGCTTGCAGAAACCAGAGTTTTCATCTGTTTCCCTGCACACAAATATGCGTGCAGGGAAACAAATGAAAACATTTGCTCTGACAGATATGGTGCTACCTTTCAGCAGCCTCCTGTCTGTCACAGCAACAGAGGTCACTGGGTGCCCTGGGGGCACCCAGAATAAAGAAGCTGGGTCTCCTGGTAATGAGGTCCCCGGGCCCTAATCCACCTGGAGAGGGAGTCCTCGTGGCCCTCCTCATTTAATATTATCAATAAATATTTTTAATTGGCTGGGTCATGATGAATGGGGTCCCCGAAGCCAAAAACAGTCTGGTGAGGGGGGGTTGCACAGCCCCGTCCCTAATAAAAAGACAGGCCCCAGAAAAATTAATTGGAGGCCCTGCCATTTCTCAACCACTCTGCAAAGGGGCCTCCTGGCCCACAACTGGTTGGGTGCTGAAGTCCCCTTGGCTGCAGGGGGTCCTTGGGGGCCAACAGCCCCTCCTGTTACCTCTAGTGAGTCCCACACAGCGGGATTGCTGAGAGGTCATCCGAGGCCCTCGCATTTCTCCACCACTCTGCAAACACACCTCCTGGTGCACTAACTATTGGGGGATGAAGTCTCTTTAGACGCTGATGGTCTTTTGGGGGCCAAGAATCCCTTCTGATACCTCCAGTAAGTCCCACACAGCTTTATTACTGAGAGCTCGAGGGAGGCCCACCCCCTTTCTCCACTACTCTGAAAATGCACCTCCTGGTACACTACTGGTTGAGGGATGAAGTCCCCTTTGATGCTTAGGGTCCTTGGGGGCCAAGAACCCCTCCTGTTTCCTTGAGTAAGTTCCACACAGCAGGATTGCTAAGAGCTCATCCAAGGCCCCACCTCCTTTCTCCACCACTCTGCAAACATGCCTACTGGTGCACTACTGGTTGGGGGGTGGAGTCCCCTTGGATGCTCATGTTCTTTGGTGGCCAACAACCTCTCCTGTTACCTCCAGTATGTCCCACGCAGCAGGATTGCTGAGAGGTCACCCAAATGCCAAGCCCCCTTTCACCACCACCCACAAGCCCACCTCCTGGTAAACTATGGGTTGGAGGATGAAGCCCTTGGGGTCCAAGAACCCCTCCTGTTGCCTCCAGTAAGTCCCACACAGCGAGAATGCTGGGAGATCATGTGAGGTACCACCCCTATATCCACTAGTTAGGAAATAGAGTTTAAAAAACCTTAGCAATTCACTCAAAAAGCCAAAGGTTATAGAACGTTAAAGTTAGGAATTAACATTAAACAACCTTAGAAATTCACTCAAAAAAACAAAGGTTACAGGGGCATTATACTTAGATAATAGACTAAACAGCCTCAGAAATTCACTGAAACAAAACAAAGGTTACGGGGATGTTATAGCTAGGTTCAGAATTTCACTCATACAAAACCTCAGAAATTCAGCCGTCATAAGCAGTTAATTGCTGGGGCATAAGTTATAGTTAGCTCGGGTAACTTTGACTGCTGAATTTCTAAGGTTTTGTATGAGTGAAATCTGAGCCTAGCTATAACATCCCTGAAACCTTTGTTTTTTTCTGTGAATTATATACATATATATTTTCGCGGTAAAGGCACGTGTGGTAAAGACACATGTGTTTGTTATGACGGCGTTGTAAAAGCATGCACGGTAATGGCATGTGTGCTTCCATCATACATCCTTGTGCCAACAATGTGGCCGATATTGTACTTCCACATCCTTCTGCTCTAGCGCACATTGCCGAAATTCATCAAACCCTATGTAGATTATGTGGATGAGCCTCACTGCTGCTGTCAGTCTCTCAATCAATCTGCACAGAATGTGCCCAGCATGCACTTGTGCAGGTATAGCGGCATGCTCTACAGATCTTGGTATTATACCATTACTTTATTTCGGCCGTGCGACCATTAAAGTGCATAGAATTCAAATACATACAATACATAAAAAAATATAGCAACCTTGATAAAAACGCCATTAATGTATAAAATGATAAGTACATAGAGTACATAGAAATATATTGACCAGAATAAATACAAAATACCAAATTCAATAGAGTAATAATATGGGCAAATACAAAAACCTCTTGACAGTCAGTGAACTCAAGGCGAGTTGTACCTCCAAATTTTAGGTCCACTTAATCAATGTGTATCAAAAGATGACTGTTTCAAAATTATTAAGATTCTGTTACTAAATTTACCACATACACAATATATGAAAAATGGTGATCAGTGTTAATAAAAATAACCCAAATTGTATAGCCATGACAGCAGTATGAAAAACTCCTTTAAATAAAAACATGTCAATCATATACTGTCACGTCCAATAAAATGCTGGGTGCCTCAAATGATCCGCAATCCCAGCTAAAATTTCTTACAATAACAATCAATTAACCTGACTATAATTACAGCTTGTAACCATAAAGTGCTAGGTGTCTCAGATAGTCAAGCAATCGTAGGTAGGAATTACTTGGCTGGCAATCATTTTATCCTGGCTATACTTGCAACTCAGTTAAGGCTGATACCTCATGGGAAACCTGGGACATGAACGTCTGGCGCCTGAACCAGAAGTTCATCAGAAACCTACTTGGAGCCTAAACAAATGCTGTAGTATCATATTTTTATATCCTCAGTGCCACCCTATAACATCTAATTCACAATATCCAACGGGACAAATCCATTTTTTATGAAGAAGGTGATATTCTATACAGAAATATAAAATGTGTTCAATTGTCTCCAGTGCATAACCACAAGCTGGGCATGCAGTTTTCTGTAATCATCGCCCATGCATTGAATGACCTTAAGCCTTATCTAAATCTCACATAGAGACTTTTAGCCATGGGTGGCGAGATCAGATCATAAAAAAGCTCATATTCAGGAAAAGGTTTAAAAAATAAAAACTCAGTAGTTAGTGGACCTGCAGTTCTAACTTTAACATACCGTTCTTCCACAAATGTCCCAATACTTAGCTTTTACAGTAGCAATGTCCTTTTTGCTAATGCATTCCGGGCAGTCCCACAAACGAATCAGCCCCAATGATCTACACCAAAATTTGACATGGCATAGCCAGGGAATCCGTTTAGCACCACTTAGGTTTAAAACTTTTTTCAGAGATTTGCAGTATTTGTCTAACTCCGGAGTGGACCAAATCCATAGCCAGTAGATCAATGGTTTAATTGCGGCCACAACACCAATTCTTTTCAGCCTTACATCAAAAAACAACAAAGTCAGTGGAGTGCTAGCTAGAACAGGGATCTGGCAAATATATTTTCACTTACCACTAGTATGTGCAAGTCAATGTGACTCCAGAGCTCTGCACCAGAGAGTGCAGCAGTTTGGGCTTTCATCCTGATAAACTTTCAAAGTGGGGGTGACTGACCGGAACCAAGCCTGTTAGTGAAATTGCAAATCGGTTTGGATTTGTGACATAAGGTTAGATAACTTTTCTCTAGTTGGAGATCCCAGCCCAAGGTTTCAGTTAGCCTTACTCCTGATAATCAAACCTAGACACCCTCTCAAGGGGTTTCCCCGCTATCTTCACTGGTCTAATTTTACCCTTGTTCTTACCAAATACCATGTGTTTGATTTCTCCACATTTAGTTCCAGGCCCCTAGTCTCACAGAATGCCAGAGATTTGTCAATGAGCCTCTGAAGTCCCATTGGGCTCCTGGATATGAGTAGTGAGTCATCAGCGAACAGCAGGATTTGTGTTTTTTTGTCATTTAACATTGGGGAATCATTTTCACAATCCTGCAGTTCAATGACTACCTCATTTATATAAAGCGAGAACAGCGTAGGTGCGGGTACGCAGCCTTAACGTAACCCTCGCCGGATAGCGTTCTTGATAGATAATGCTCCTGATTTCCCCCACCTAACCTGCGCATAATTACCCTCATGCAGCCTCACAAGCAAATTCTTCAAATGTACTGCGGCTCCCAACCCTATTAAAACTAGCTGAAGCATTTCCCGTGGCACCAGGTCAAAGGCAGCACGAAGGTCGACAAAAAGTACGTGCAATTTTTGCTTTTTTTGTTATACGTACTTCCAAAGAAGTAAAATAAACCTGAACACCTGGTCGCATGTGCTAGTTTTAGTGTCGAAGCCTGCTTGATAGGATGACAGAAACTCATTGTCATCCATCCAGGTTAGTAATTTGTCCAGGACCTGTCTAGTTAATTTTTTTTGCATATCGTCTAATAGACCAATAGGTCTATAATTTGATGGGGCGAAAGCATCAGCTTTCCTGTGTATAGTTATTATTTCTGCCTATCTCCAGGTCTCAGGTAATTCTCCCCCATCAGCAACTGCGTTAGACAGACGATTTAGGTAAGGAGGCCAAAGCAAAGGTTCTGACTTATTCAAATCACGCAGCATCTTGTCAGGCCAGGGGGCTTTTGCAGATTTCATTCTTTCAATAGCCCTAAGACTGTCTTTCAGGCTAAAGAGGGATCCTTCACTGACAGCACCCCTTACCTCGCTAGTTTCACATTTAGACAAATTATCAATACTACCTACATGGAGGATAGCTTCCCTCTTATAGCAAGGTGAAATGGTCGACCCACTTCTCTGGTGTAGTTACCCCTTCCAAGCTTCTGTGTGGTATAATGTGCCAGAATGTGCGGTTGTCATTTCACCTAGTGGCAGCGATCAGTAAATCCTGCAAGTTCTTATCAGGCCAATCACACTTGGCTTTTGCTAGGGCTGTTTTATACCCATTGCGTGATGGGCAACAGCTATATGATCACCCTTCTGGATCTCTAGTTTTAAATTAAGTTTTGCCTGTTTGAACTAGTGATTAAACCTTGCACATTTCTTCCCCTCCCTAGGTTTCTTCTTGGTGGATTGTGATAAGAACACTCCTTTCAACTCCTTTAAGAAGCCCCCGTGGGCAGTTAATATTTGATCAGACGGTAATGTAACTGTATCAACATTGGAAAAATGACGCACAAATAGTTCATAGATGATTGCTTGACGTCTACTATCATTCTGAATTCTAGGCCAAGAAACTTTTCTGAGGATGTTAGAAATTAAGGATTCTCATTGTGTTGTGCAGCTACCAGACAAGCCCGTGCTAAGGGAAGTACCAGCCATGGAAAAAAGGAGGGGATTTTGGTCACTGCCGAGCCGAGCTGTGATCATCATATCACTCACCAAGGGCCACAACATAACATCCACCAGGATATAGTGCATGACACTAAAACTAGAGCCTCTCTTGAATGTGACCTTTCAGTCAAGGGCTGAGCGGGTCCTGCCATGGCATGCCCTTAGACTCCTTCCCACTACCAGGGAAATAAGCTGGAAAGCTACTTTGGTGTTATGTTTGCCTCCTGCTTTATTCGTTGAGTTTGGAATTCCCAAAACACATCTTCATCCTCAATCAGAGAAACGAGTAACGTGAGGGCTCAAATGTGGCATTGAACTCCCAGCTACCAGCACCCTAGTCTGTGGCTAGTAGGTACCTACCAGATCATCTAGCATAGATGTTATGGGTGAGTCGTTCCCTGAAGAAGCAGACCTAACATAGACATTAAGAATAGATATGCCTAACCCTGACGGAAAAGTAGCCTAGATCCCCATTATGTCCAGTGAGTTGATTTGCAGCTGTTTGTGAGTGCATGTGATAGGATTTTTTACAAAAACTACTAGATCACCACTTGCCCTCCCTGTATTGCTTGGGGCTGGCGCCTCAATGCTATCTATATGTAGTATGTCCACTAATAAATACCCTAACAGTAGGCCAGGTCTCCTGAAAAATACAGAAACCATTTTCGTTTATAAACGTAAGCCACCCAGGATCAGAGAGTGTTGGGTAAATCCCTGCTATATTTCAAGATATAATTGACAAACTAGAATTCAAGAAAGAGTCTTTCTCCCTGGTACTAATGGGGGCTTCAACTTTAGATTTGTCAGAACCAGCACAGTTAAAATCAGTGGTGCATACTGAACACGTAGCATTGTTTAACGACCCCACGATGTACAGATGCCCAATATCAGGAATAACATCATGGTTGTTAACATTCGCCATAGGCAGGGAAATGACTGCAGCGGATTTCCCAAAGTGAAGTGCAGTTTCACGTAATATTGCATGATAATAAAGCACTCGTGGACCCAGGCCTAGTCTGAAGGGCTGAGCCCTCAGTTGTTAGAAAAGTCTGGAGGGAAGCGGTTCTGAAGCATGCCCCAAGTCAGTTCACATCCCTCAGTTGAGATACCTGTCTTTCACCCCGATGGACCCCAGTGGGCAGGTCACTTCGTGGTCCACTATATTTGAACTGTATACTTGAATTATTGTGTTGGCAGCACCTGGCATCAAGTGCAACCAAATTGTCCCCCATTCTCCCATCCCTCAAAGTCAGCTCAATGGCATCATAGAGTGGATTTAGGGTTGGGCATCTCCATGCATTAAGGATATCTCTCGGGTCACAGGGCGACATCCTCTAGCATACTAAATCCAGTGCGTTAACTTTTTTTCTTCTTCTTTTTTTATTAAAAATTATAATCAGATACATTCGACAATCGTTGTTATAAGGTAAGACCAGATTGACCCTGTATTATTTCTTACTTATTAATGAGTGAATCTTCCGACTCGTGCTTACCAGGTGAGGGGTGGTGTATCGAGACATTTACCATGAAGATACTATTCACAGCAGGATTATGCATTCGATGGTACTTTCTGTGATGGTATATGGTAGACCTGCGGTTCCACCCCCCCATGTGCCCCCCTCAGGTCTCCGGGTCCCACGATCGAGTGAATGAAGTAATGGCCTGATATAACCTTGGTGTGTGAGGTTAGGTTTAAACACTTACCCAGCAACGTTTGGAGGGCTAGGACCACTCTCACAGGATGTATAACCAGAATAGGCAGTATTAGGGGGGAGTTGGTGCTTTTGAGTCACAGACATGCTAACCAAAGGTGGAGGTAGTAGCATCTGGCCAATAACCTTCGAAGGAGTTTTCCCTGAGTTTACATTTCTAGACGGCTGAAGTTGTTTTACCCTTGTTATCAGCTGATAAATAATGTTTTTTACTCGCTTACCTCCGCCTTGAGTTCCATCAGCAGAGGAATACAGTCAGTAACCAAAGGGATAGGCGCAGCTGTTGTGCTAGTGGTTGGCCAGCTAATACTAGTGCTATGTCATGATACTTCATCTGTTAATTCGAGCAAAGGTAGAAACCGATTTCTACATGGAAAAACATCAGATGGTATAGTTACCATGGAATTAGTGACTCGATCAGGATTTTCACTTAAATCCCCATTTGATTGAATACCCTCGGTCAGGTTTTAGATTTCATGAACATATTTGGAATTCTGGGTTGACACCGATTCGTGCCTGCCAGATTGGGGGATTCCCTCGTAGGTGCTGCAACAGGGGTCTGGATGGTAACAGGGTTTAGCAACTCTTTATCTCCGTCTTCCCAGAGCCATTTGCACCCTGCCCTGTTTTCCTTTTACCCATAATACTTATGGAAGTAGACTGCCTTCGTATTTACCCTTACCAGGTCTGGAGAACGTTAAAGGGGGGCCCAGCCTGCCTATTCCTGGAGCTGATGGGGCAGGATGAGCCTGCCCTTGGCCATGGGAGATGTTCCTGCGCTTTATGCGCACATCACTGCAAGTGGTAGGCGCTTGTCAGCAAGCCCCTCCTGGAGTTAGGGCAGCTGGGCTCTGTAGTCAGCAGCAATCACGGCAAGTCCTTGGATGGGGGGTAAGAGTGAACAGCCCCCAGCACACTGCGTCCCTTGTCTTGGTTGGGAGATGTTCCTGCACTTTATGCGCACGTCACAGCAAGTGGGGGGCGCCTGTCAGCAAGCCCCTCCTGGAGCTAGGGCAGCTAGACCATGTAGTCGGCAGCAATCACGGCAAGTCCTCGGGCAGGGGATAAGAGTGAACAGTGCCAAGCAAAGTGCGCCCCCTCTTGTTATTCATTTTTTGCAATATTTAGAGGGTGAACAGATGAGCAGTGGAAGTGTACAGCTTGCATTTATATGGCTGGGGGGTAGAGAGACAGCCAGTGAAGTGAGGAGGATGGACAGAGAGCTAAGCTTATCAATGTAATGATGACTTTGACAACAAGATTAGTTCTTCCTGAGTACTGCTATTTAGCGGATGGTTGTTATGAGGGGTGGAACTTGAGTTTCTGTTGTTCAAGGTGATGTAGTTTCTAGGCCAGGCTTAGCCCTTTGTCTGTCTCTGATTACATCTTTAGAAAAGCTGATGATAGCCAGGTGGAGAGATATCACCCTTCCTAATGCCCAAATGATGGGTGCTCCTGCTTGGTGACAGCTCCAGAGCTACCTGTTGTGAGACGTAGCACTTTATACAAGCGCTGCGTATGTTGAGCAGGCTTCAAACAACACTGAAATGAAAACTACAGAAAGGCTGTGAATGGACAGCAGGTGGCGAAGGACCCTTGAAAGAGAAGCAACCCAAACTGATTCTGAAGTTTGAGACAGTGGATCCACATCCCCTTTCAAGAATAAAGAAGGACCCAAACCGCCTCACTTGGTTTAGTCCCAGTTTCTTCTATGGGAGTGCTCCACACAGTACTCAAAGAGATGCAGTATAACTGGACTGTCATATGTCTGATATGCCAGTCTATCAGGGGTAAGTGGACATTTCCTGAAGTATGTATGTTCTGATGGAGAAGCTGTGGTACTGCCACCCTGATAACCATGCTTCCTGAGGTGAAGGGAAATCACCTGAATTTGTATGTTCAGATGGAAGAGCTGGGTTCTACCCGGTTTCCAGGAGCCGCCTGTCTGACAACCTGCTGAGAGAGAATAGGAGTGTGGCTGAAAAATCTATTAAGGAGCAAAATCCCTGTGTGTTCCCGATGTGTGGAGAACCCAGAGAAAGTAGGCACTATCAGAGAGTGAAGTTAGGAGTTAGCCATATTGTGAGGAGTTCTCCAGGTTTCTGTGCAGTACCTACCTAAGTATTTCCCCGAAGACTGTGTCAACCATTCATTGATATACCTTCTGTCCACTGCAGCTGTGACTGTGTATGGCAGCCACTGCCTCTCACCGCCGTGAACTTGGTCACACTGGGACACTGCAGCTGTACATCACCAATGTAAGCGTGATTGGCCTCGGGGGTTGCATATGCACCGTATCTCTGTGAATGTGAGTCGCCTAGGAGGCTGTACCCGCAAGTTGTTGCTGTGAGTTTCACCAGGGTAAGAGGCCAACTCCATTGGGATATCAGGAAGTGGTTACTGGAAGCATAGGATGCGCCCATCTCGGTGTGCAACCTGCAAGGAAAAGAGTGCAAACATCACAAGGCTTCCCACCTGCTGGAGCACTCGGACAGACACTTGCTCGAAAGAAGACGAGCACACAGACTTGAAAATGTGTAGCTGTAGCAAACCAAGAGTAAAATTGAATGACTAAATTGTACTTCTAAGCTCCACAGGAGAATGATAATCAGCACCTGTGCCTAATTTGTGCCTTTGGCAGTAGCTACTGGGCACTATGGCATCTAGATATCACCAGGGTGCGGAGAGGGTATTGTCGTGAGAGAGTGTAGAACTATCCGAATAACGCAGCCAGGGATTGCACCCTGTATCATTAATAGTAACTGGATTGTGTAGCAATTAGTCTCTTGTGTAATTAAGGAACTTGCTTTTATTAAAAGAGAAACACTGGGATGGGCATTGAAGTTATTATGTGTTCGGTGAAAGCTTTTGCCCCCCCCCACACTACCTCGATGAGAATCCCTTGACTGCCCTGAGAGTCACATGTAGAGATGATTGAACTTGTCTCATCTCGCCGAGCCACCGCAGGATGGACCTAGGACACGAGTGCGAAGACACAGACTCTCCTATTCTGCAGTCTTTCCTTGCTTTTAATTAACAGCAGTCAAGTAACAAGCATTGGAAATGCAATAGGGCTCGCATTAGGAAAGTTTGAGCTATTGGTCTTATAAATGATTTTTTTTTAATTTATGTGTTATTTTTTAAAATAGCTAAATTAATAGCTTTGTCATTTACAATGCCAATAGTTCTAACTTTCGCAAACACCTATAGCATTTGTAATGCAACATGTTTTGTATTTACGTGACTTAGATGTATTGATGCTACAAATAACAATGGTTTTTAATTTTTTAAATAATTAATACTTAAATAATTTATGTAATTTGTAATGGCAATAGCTTAAACTTTTGTAAATAACTTTTGTGAAGATTATGTTCAGTGTTTTTTATTGTGACGAAAATCCAAAAACCGAAGTGAAATATTAACATCTTTTTGTGATTTTTAATAAAACTAGAAAGCTTGAAAACCGCTTGAAACATTGAAAGAACATATTTGAACTAGTGATGCTGTGGTTGCACTGAGTGATGCTGTGGTTGCGCTGAGTGATGCTGTGGTTGCGCTGAGTGGTGTGTGCATCGGTGGAGCTTAGTGGGTGCATTGGTGGAGCTGTGTGGTGGGTGCATTGGTGGAGCTTAGTTAGAGCATCGGTGGAGCTGTGTGGTGGGTGCATCAGTGGAGCTGTGTGGTGGGTGCCTCGGCGGAGCTGTGTGGTGGGTGCATCGGTGGAGCTGTGTAGGTGGAGCTGTGTGGTGGGTGCATCAGTGGAGCTGTGTGGTGGGTGCCTCGGTGGAGCTGTGTGGTGGGTGCATCGGTGGAGCTGTGTGGTGGGTGCCTCGGTGGAGCTGTATGGTGGGTGCCTCGGTGGAGCTGTGTGGTGGGTGCCTCGGTGGAGCTGTGTAGGTGGAGCTGTGTGGTGGGTGCATCTGTGGAGCTGTGTGGTGGGTGCACCTGTGGAGCTGTATGGTGGGTGCCTCGGTGGAGCTGTGTGGTGGGTGCATCAGTGCAGCTGTGTGGTGGGTGCCTTGGTGGAGCTGTATGGTGGGTGCCTCGGTGGAGCTGTGTGGTGGGTGCATCGGTGGAGCTGTGTCGGTGGAGGTGGGTGGTGGGTGCATCGGTGGTGGTGGGTGCACCGGTGGAGCTGTGTCCGTGGAGCTGTGCGGTGGCTGCATCGGGGAAACTGTGTGGTGGGTGCACCGGTGGAGCTGTGTGGGGGGTGCATCTGTGGAGCTGTGTGGTAGGTGCACCTGTGGAGCTGTATGGTGGGTGCCTCGGTGGAGCTGTGTGGTGGGTGCATCAGTGCAGCTGGGTGGTGGGTGCATTGGTGGAGCTGTATGGTGGGTGCCTCGGTGGAGCTGTGTGGTGGGTGCATCAGTAGAGCTGTGTCGGTGGAGGTGGGTGGTGGGTGCATCGGTGGTGGTGGCTGCATCGGTGGAGCTGTGTCCATGGAGCTGTGTGGTGGCTGCATCTGTTGAGCTGTGTGGTGGGTGCATCTGTGGAGCTGTGTGGTGGGTGCCTCGTTGGAGCTGTGTGGTGGGTGCCTCGGTGGAGCTGTGTGGTGGGTGCATCTGTGGATCTGTGTGCTGGGTGCATCGGTGGAGCTGTGTGCTGGGTGCATCGGTGAAGCTGGGTGGTGGGTGCATTGGTGGAGCTGTGTGGAGGGTGCATCGGTGGAGCTGTGTGGTGGGTGCATCGGTGGAGCTGTGTGGTGGGTGCATCTGTGAAGCTGTGTGGTGGGTGCATCGGTGGAGCTTAGTGGGTGCATTGGTGGAGCTGTGTGGTGGGTGCATTGCTGGAGCTTAGTTGGAGCATCGGTGGAGCTGTGTGGTGGGTGCATCGGTGGAGCTGTGTGGTGGGTGCTTCAGTGGAGCTGTGTGGTGGGTGCATCGGTGGAGCTGTGTCATTGGAGCTGTGTGCTGGGTGCATCAGTGGAGCTGTATGGTGGGTGCATCTGTTGAGCTGTGTGGTGGGTGCATCTGTGGGGCGGTGTGGTGGGTGCCTCGGTGGAGCTGTGAGGTGGGTGCATCTGAGGAGCTGTGTGTTGGGTGCATCTGTGGAGCTGTGTGCTGGGTGCATCGGTGGAGCTGGGTGGTGGGTGCATTAGTGGAGCTGTTTGGTGGGTGCATCGGTGGAGCTGTGTAGGTGGAGCTGTGTGGTGGGTGCATCTGTGAAGCTGTGTGGTGGGTGCATCGGTGGAGCTTAGTGGGTGCATTGGTGGAGCTGTATGGTGGGTGCATTGCTAGAGCTTAGTTGGAGCATCGGTAGAGCTGTGTGGTGGGTGCATCGGTGGAGCTGTGTGGCGGGTGCATCAGTGGAGCTGTGTGGTGGGTGCATCGGTGGAGCTGTGTCGTTGGAGCTGTGTGCTGGGTGCATCGGTGGAGCTGGGTGGTGGGTGCATTGGTGGAGCTGTGTAGGTGGAGCTGTGTGGTGGGTGCATCTGTTGAGCTGTGTGGTGGGTGCATCTGTGGAGCTGTGTGGTGGGTGCCTCGGTGGAGCTGTGTGGTGGGTGCCTCGGTGGAGCTGTGTGGTGGGTGCATCTGTGGAGCTGTGTGCTGGGTGCATCGGTGGAGCTGGGTGGTGGGTGCATTGGTGGAGCTGTGTGGTGGGTGCATCAGTGGAGCTGTGTAGGTGGAGTTGTGTGGTGGGTGCATCGGTGGAGCTGGGTGGTGGGTGCATCATTGGAGCTCTGTGATGGGTGCATCTGTGAAGCTGTGTGGTGGGTGCATCAGTGGAGCTTAGTGGATGCATTGGTGGAGCTGTGTGGTGGGTGCATTGCTGGAGCTTAGTTGGAGCATCGGTGGAGCTGTGTGGTTAGTGCATCGGTGGAGCTGTGTGGTGGGTGCATCAGTGGAGCTGTGTGGTGGGTGCATCGTGGAGCTGGGTGGTGGGTGCATTGGTGGAGCTGTGTGGTGGGTGCATCGTGGAGCTGTGTAGGTGGAGCTGTGTGGTGGATGCATCTGTTGAGCTGTGTGGTGGGTGCATCTGTGGAGCTGTGTGGTGGGTGCCTCGGTGGAGCTGTGTGGTGGGTGCCTCGATGGAGCTGTGTGGTGGGTGCATCTGTGGAGCTGTGTGCTGGGTGCATCGGTGGAGCTGTGTGCTGGGTGCATCGATGGAGCTGGGTGGTGGGTGCATTGGTGCAGCTGTGTGGTGGGTGCATCGGTGGAGCTGTGTGGTGGGTGCATCGGTGGAGCTTAGTGGGTGCATTGGTGGAGCTGTGTGGTGGGTGTATTGCTGGAGCTTAGTTGGAGCATCGGTGGAGCTGTGTGGTGGGTGCATCGGTGGAGCTGTGTGGTGGGTGCATCAGTGGAGCTGTGTAGTGGGTGCATCGGTGGAGCTGTGTCGTTGGAGCTGTGTGCTGGGTGCATCGGTGGAGCTGTGTAGGTGGAGCTGTGTGGTGGGTGCATCTATTGAGCTGTGTGGTGGGTGCATCTGTGGAGCTGTGTGGTGGGTGCCTCAGTGGAGCTGTGTGGTGGGTGCATCTTTGGAGCTGTGTGGTGGGTGCATCTGTGGAGCTGTGTGCTGGGTGCATCGGTGAAGCTGGGTGGTGGGTGCATTGGTGGAGCTGTGTGGTGGGTGCATCGGTGGAGCTGTGTAGGTGGAGCTGTGTGGTGGGTGCATCTGTGAAGCTGTGTGGTGGGTGCATCGGTGGAGCTTAGTGGGTGCATTGGTGGAGCTGTGTGGTGGGTGCATTGCTGGAGCTTAGTTGGAGCATCGGTGGAGCTGTGTGGTGGGTGCATTGGTGGAGCTGTGTGGTGGGTGCATCAGTGGAGCTGTGTAGTGGGTGCATCGGTGGAGCTGTGTTGTTGGAGCTGTGTGCTGGGTGCATCGGTGGAGCTGTGTAGGTGGAGCTGTGTGGTGGGTGCATCTTTTGAGCTGTGTGGTGGGTGCATCTGTGGAGCTGTGTGGTGGGTGCCTCGGTGGAGCTGTGTGGTGGGTGCATCTTTGGAGCTGTGTGGTGGGTGCATCTGTGGAGCTGTGTGCCGGGTGCATCGGTGGAGCTGGGTGGTGGGTGCATTGGTGGAGCTGTGTGGTGGGTGCATCGGTGGAGCTGTGTAGGTGGAGCTGTGTGGTGGGTGCAACTGTGAAGCTGTGTGGTGGGTGCATCGGTGGAGCTTAGTGGGTGCATTGGTGGAGCTGTGTGGTGGGTGCATTGCTGGAGCTTAGTTGGAGCATTGGTGGAGCTGTGTGGTGGGTGCATCTGTGGAGCTGTGTGGTGGGTGCATCAGTGGAGCTGTGTGGTGGGTGCATCGGTGGAGCTGTGTCGTTGGAGCTGTGTGCTGGGTGCATCGGTGGAGCTGGGTGGTGGGTGCATCGGTGGAGCTGTGTGGTGGGTGCATCGGTGGAGCTGTGTAGGTGGAGCTGTGTGGTGGGTGCATCTGTTGAACTGTGTGGTGGGTGCATCTGTGGAGCTGTGTGGTGGGTGCCTCGGTGGAGCTGTGTGGTGGGTGCCTCGGTGGAGCTGTGTGGTGGGTTCATCTGTGGAGCTGTGTGCTGGGTGCATCTGTGGAGCTGGGTGGTGGGTGCATTGGTGGAGCTGTGTGGTGGGTGCATCGGTGGAGCTGTGTAGGTGGAGTTGTGTGGTGGGTGCATCGGTGGAGTTGTGTGGTGGGTGCATCGGTGGAGCTGGGTGGTGGGTGCATCATTTGAGCTGTGTGGTGGGTGCATCGGTGGAGCTGGGTGGTGGGTGCCTCGGTGGAGCTGTGTGGTGGGTGCATCGGTGGAGCTGTATGATGGGTGCCATGTGGAGCTGGATTCAATGGTCTTATTACGAGGAGGCCCTGGTGTCAGAACACTCATGTTGTAATAAAACAACGGATAGTACATTATCTAGAGATGTATTTGAAATCAACTTCAAGAAATTTGTTTAGCAATATTAGAATCTGAGTGCTTACTCACTCAGCATCAGAGTGGTTAAACTGCTGACCATGGAACAACTAGTTTTGTTCCAATTGTGCAGTACGGTACAAATAAATCTGTTTTGTGGCGTTCATTCAATTTCTTCATGCTTGCCAGGTCACGTGCTTTAAACCACAGCCATATTACGTAGGCCATGCATCTTAGAAAGGATTTCTAGTTACACTTTTTTTGGTCATGCCCTTTAGAGAACACACCTCAACTTTCACGAAAGTTAAAAGCACTGGCCATAGACACATCAACAATGAGAGCTGTATTAGTGAGCGGAGGACCCATGATCTTCAAATTGCACACAGTTCTCTACAACATGCACATTAACCCACTTAGCTATGACACCGCTCAGAAAAAAATGCCTTGATTGGGGAGGGTGACACAGAAATTGAGCTGCAGGTGTGCTTCGTGCAAATTATGATGCGATATGTTTGGGGAGCACACTCAACACACACAACTCTACTCCACACTCCGAGCTCGCGCTAAAACCCGATCTCGAGGGAGTTGTGTGTCTGTGACATTGTAACCTGGTAGCTTTTCCATCTTCCTTCCTTGTGTGCAGATCTTTTCGGTGTGACGAACACGATGCAAATACACTCGTTCATGAGATTGGAGCTGTCACTAAGGTGCTGGAGTCACAGCTGAGTTTGGAATGAAAGAGGCGGATGCGTGCACTCAGCATTCAAAGACCCTCGGACGCCTTAATGGCACATGGAATACTTTACAGCCTTCTAATGGCAGGCGGCGGTTAATGACTGTTAAGAACAAACAGAAAGCACCAGAAACGAGGCGGAAATGCAAGACACATGGCAAGCTGGAGGGAAAACGTGCGGTATCGGCCTCTGCTTTTAAGGGATCTGAGATTTAATGAAAGGTTGGTGCATTTCAAAGGCATGGTGTTTGACGTCTGTGCCCCTTCACATGCGCGGGAAAGGCGGGAAGACATAGCCCTACTTGGCTTTCTCTGCCCTGCTTTCTACAGAGAAATCTCCCGAATAGCCCCTGCATTCTGTTGGTTAGAGATGCTGATTTATCAATTGTTCAGGGCAGGTGGAAAATAGAAATGGAACTGTCCCCGGAATGGGTAATCAGCATGCATGGAAGTCTACAATCCTAAATAAAACGCCTGTCTCTAATTTCTTTATACCTCAAAGAAACAAGTTAAACAAGTTTTAAAAGGAGACACGGCCTCCGGCCGTGAAACTGAAAGTACGGCCGGCCGGCCGTGAATAATTAGCGGGTGAGAAATGCGCTGGGAGGGCTGCCTTTGATGTGGTAATGCGAGGCAGGCAGGCAGGCGGCTGGTGGCATTGTGCACGCGCTTTTTAGGGCTTGCGCTTGCGCAATCACCTAAAAAGCACATGCACTCCATGCAATCGCCAGTGGAATCGCCAGTGGTGGTTAACCTCTGGATAAGCCACATTAGAGCTTCGCCAGCTATGCGCATGCGCACAGCAGGCGAGCCCTAAAAACGACATATCCCATACTGAAAAAGAAAAAAAACAACCGTATGACATCACAAAGGGTACACCAATCAAACAAAGTCATCAAATAATTATGTTGACTGAGAACAAGTCCTCTTTTCTTGCTGCTCGCAGTCAAGATAAGTAACTTTTCAGATCTAATTACTTTTTTCTAATTTGACACTTCTGTCGTTGATTTGTTTAATATTCTCATTTATTTATAATAATCAGATTTCTTTTAAATCTCTTACTTGTTGTGCGATTCGCGTGCTCTTCATAGCTTCCCCTTGCTTCCCACAGCGGTCTTTTCTTTACCGTTGGGGAAGCCTCACCTGTCCAGCGTGCCCTACACTGATTCGCGCGCTTCCTCTAATGGTCTTTTTTTATCCGTTGGGGAAATCTGTCAGCTGTTGTTTGCCTTTGCCTCGCTCGGTTGAGGTTTCCTTGTCCTGTTCTGACACAACGGTAATCTTCTTTTTGTTGGAGCCTCCGCTTCACTTTCATTTGCTGGGCATGGCGGCTCTGCCACCTGTGAGTGTGCGTTCATGGTGTTTCCTCCCCTTGCTTGTTGAGTCTGCCTGTTTGGCGACTTCCCTTCAATCTTCATACACGACCCCTTTTCCAGTTTATATTATTTTGCTTCTTTTAACCCTTTCTCTTCTTGTTTCTTTTTTATTTTTCATAGATTTCGTTATTGCTTCATATATTTTATGATGTCTGAGAAAGAAGATTCGTAGCAATTTAAAGACAATTTTAAAATCATTCCTTAATGACACTGTTAAACAGGCTGTTGCTGTTTCTATGATAGGTATGTCTAAACCTTTAGAGGCATCTTTGTCTAAAATGCTTATTTTATCTAAGGAGGGCACCTCTGGAATGGGTAGGGGACGAGCAGTCACCTCTTGTTCCGCTAAATGAATTTCAAGTAAAATGGGTCCTCCCACCGAGTGGCTTCAAATTTGGGACCTTTCTCTTCCACCCTTGTAATTTCCCACTTTAGAGATACAGGTGATGATGATGGAAATGATGCGTTTGATGACACAGATTATTTGGATGGGTCTACTGATCGTAATTCCTATGGGCCTCCAGAGAAAAGGCGTGCAATTTCTCTTTTTGAAGGTGGTGTCTCTCATCCTGTGTCTCATGAACTGGTAGATCATCTCGGCGATCCCATGTTTGATCCCACTTTGATTCATCACCCAAATTCTACTGAGTGGTTCCCTGCAGAACATGTAGCAGATTATGTTTCTTTCTACCTGCGCAATGCCCTTGACTAGTCTACCAGGAACAAACTAAAATCAGAATGTACCCGTCCTTCCCTTCCCAATAATGTCACTGCAACTCCTATTAATCAATCAATCAATCAGGTAATTGTGAAGCGTGCTACTCACCTGTGAGTGTCTCAAGGAGCTGGGGGTGCAGCTCTGGGTCAGTCAAAGTCCCAGTTCTTGAAGCTCTTCCCGAAGGTGTGTCGAGTGGGGGCACGTCTGATGTTGATAGCAAGCTTGTTTCAGGTCTTTGCCCTGATGTAGATGAAGGCTCTTCCACCTGTTCTTGCTGTGTGGATGCGTGAGGTTTCGGCGAAGGGCGAGGTCGGCGGATCAGAGGTTTCTCTTGGGTAAGTGGAAAGAGATTTTTTCATTGAGATATTGGGGTCTAGTGTTGTGGAAGCATTTGTAGGCGTGGGTGAGTATCTTGAAGGTTACTCTCTTCTCGACGGGGAGCCAGTGGAGGTGTCACAGGTATTGGGTGATGTGTTCATGTCGAGGGATGCTGAGGACGAGTCTGGCTGCAGGGTTCTGTATGGTCTGGAGCTTGCGGAGCAGGGATTTGTTGATTCCGGCGTAGAGGGCATTGCCATAGTCCAGTCTGCTGGTTATGACCCTAATATGCTTATGTTTTTTACGAAGTTTGGCTAGGACCCTAAGAAGGGCAAGGATAGAGCCTGGTCCAAGTGCCAGGATAGGATATTGGATTTGGTGGGCCCTCTCACCAGGTTTTCGTACATGGTGGAGGAGGCAAAAATGGATGTTTTTTTTTTATTGACTCTGATACTCTTTCCAATTGGGCCCAGCGGGCTATCTGTATCCTAGGTAACACAAATGTGCATTTTTCCTTGGAAAGAAGGAAAAGTTTGCTGCTTAAAATTGACATGAGGCTTGAGACCTTAGCCTCCAAAGAGCAAGCTCCTGCTACCAAAGTCTTGTTATTTTGTGAGCCTTTTATTAAAGACTTGGGCAAGTATGTTTCTAGTCGCTTTGCTGGCTTTTCCTCAAACAGAGGCTCTTTTGCTCAACAAAGTCAATCCGACTCGTGTTCTGGATGCAAGCCTCAATTTTAACCCTGTGGTACCAGACGTTTTCGGTCCAGAGGCTACAAAAACAAAGGAGAGCAACATTCTGGTAAGTGCTTCCAATTCTGGCATTCCTCCCGTATGAGACAGACTAGAATTATTTCTAAACTCATAGGGGCATATTATCAAGCACAGCGTTAAAAATTATCGCCGGCTTAGCGGCAGAAAACTGTTGCTAAAGCGGCGATAATGGGCTTGATAATATGCCCTTGAGAATTCCAATAGGATCCTATGTTAACATCAGAACATGGACTTCTATTGGAATTCTCCAGGGCATATTATCAAGTCCATTATCGCCACTTTAGCAGCAGTTTTCTGCCACTAAACCGGCGATAATTTTTAACGCTGTGCTTCATAATATGCTCCACAGTTTTTTCTCTCCACAGATACCTGGGTAATTCATCAATTCAGGGATACCTCATAGAATTTTACCATCCTCCTATCCAACAGTTCTTCCCTCTTCCCCTTCATTTCTCCCTAGAGCAAAGCACTCTTGTACACAGCAAAATCAAAAGTCTCCTTTCCCAGTAAGTTATAGAAGAGACCTCCTTCGATCCTTCAGGTTCCTCAGTGCCAGCTTTCTGGTGCAAAAAAAGAACAAGAAATTTCGGTTAGTCCTGAACCTGAGGAATTTCAACAATTTTGTCATTTACCATCACTTCAAGATGGAAACCATCTCACATCTCATGGATATTCTTCTTCAGAACAATTGGTTAGTCAGACTTGATCTTCAGGATGCTTATTTAACTGTTCCCATGCACCCTTCTCACAGAAAGTATCTTCCGTTTCAATGGAAAAACTCTTTTTATCAGTACAAAGTACTTCTCTTCGGCCTGTCTTCAGCCCCTTGGTGTTTCACCAAAATTCTCAGGCCAGTAGTAACTTTTCTCATAGCTCATGGGGTTCATCTTATCGTTTACCTCAATCATTTTTTCATCATGGCTCAGGATAAAACTCAAACTAAACGGCAGGAAGGAAAACACTATTTGTTTAATTACGTTCACACACCCTAGTGGTGTCGTGCTTCATCATCGGGTCACCCCAACGCCTACAGGTCAGGGTGATCTCAACCACAGTGTTGGGAGCTCTTATGATAAGTGAAGACCAGGGGGAATAAAGATTAAAAAAAACACAGGCAGACCCCTGGTTTCCCTTTATTCTTGGGTCTGTCAGGGTTGTTAAAAAAATCTTTAAAAACTGGCCAATAGGAGTGTTATGGTCCTAAGACCCTAGTGCCAACATGTTTCAGTCCTGGGTTGGCCGTATAAGTCCTGAAATTTCTTCATGGCAAAGGTTACCCCCCTGGGAATACAGAGATGGGAGTCCCTCTCCTGTCAGTGGAGTGAGGGCAGAGTAGCTGCTCCTCGTGTGTATGTAACAGATAATTTATCCGTTACGTGTGATCCTCCATCTGTGAACTAAGACAGACAACACACAGTATTAAAAATGCATATTACAGTATTTCTGTTATGCTTGTTCCCATTTAGGTGCGCGGTAGAGACCAAACATAATAAATGCCATGATTATGTGCAAATCCATGTCATCAGACTCATCCCCTTTTGTGCCAATCACATCTTTATCTGTAACACATGAATTCTATGTGACAGAATATTGTGTAGCAGCGATTTTATTCGCATGCTAACACTATCTGCGTGCTAGTATGTGTACATTACAGAGTATCAACGCCGCGTGCCAGTCTCTACAAACAGCTGAATGCTGCTGTCATTCCGAGTGTTTAAATTAAAAGTAAAGGAAACTCAATACATTCGTAAAGGTTCATACAGCGACTTAATTTATACATACCCATTCGTTCATGTTCTTACCCTCATTGGGGAGGCAAAATGCTTCGCATAGGACCGGTAGGCTACTTTGGGTGGTCCTGTGGCAATCATTGTTGTGGTGAAGATTGAGGCCTTTTTTAACGACAGATATTTGTTTCTACTGTTGCTTGCACTGTTCTGGCTTTAATGCGAGGGGGTGCCCTTAGGTTAATAAAAATATTCTCCCCTAGGACATCTCACTCTATTTTAATTCACCACTACTTTTTGTTACACTGCGTGTTAAGAACCTTTACAGCCATCAATGATCGGCTATCTTATAGTTGTTCATAAGTGCCTGTGGACTTGATCCTGCTCTATTACTGAGCTCGTAGTTAAATGGTCTCGATGATCAAGGGACCAACCACGTGAGACTGGTGAACCACATGATATGACTGATCACGAAGTTCATTTGATGGTAATCCACATACGAGTGTTTGGGATTCAGTAAACTGGCACTGTATGTATATCATTCCATGCATGCACACCCATCACCATAAGGCACTTTGTTAAGCAGGCTATCTACGGTGACTAGGGCACCTTTTCACAATCTTTATTGGAATTCAGGATAGCAAGCCATACTCAGTGGCTTTTAGACCTCCTGTGTTCTTCTGTGTATATCATATGTTGGAGCTGGGGATCTGAACTAGGAGTGGTCTCTAAATATTTGTCTGTCCCTGCGGCCCTCCTTCCCCCCATTTTTTATGAAAAAGTCCTAGCAGATCTTGCCAAGCATCTTTGGAATTATTGCCTTCAAAGCAATTTGTCAGTATCTGCGTTCTACCTTTCAGGGAAATAAAACATGGTGGCAGATTGATACTCCAGGCACCTGTACGATTCCAAGCGATTGGCAGTGGAGCTCTTCTGTATTCACTTGTCTTACTTCCATGTACGGAAAATTTCAATAGACCTTATTGGTTCCTGTCTTAATTCCCAACTACCATCCTTTTTCAGTTGGAGACCGGAGCCTCGAGCCTTGGCCACGGATGCTTTTCTCCAAATTTGGTTTTAGTCTCTACTTTTAGCTTTTCCTCCCTTTCTGTTTATTACATGTGTGTTGGCTCAAGTTCACAGACAGCAATCTTCTCTGGTTCTAATAACCCCCTTTTGGAAAGCCCATCCTTGGTATCCTTCCCTGTTGGAGATGGCCTCAGATTTTCTGGTCTGGATTCCTCTTTTTTAAGCCCAGGTGGAGCAGGCGTAGTGCCTCTACACAGAGGTCCACGGAATTGGAAAACAACTCCGCTCTGCTTCGCATCCGCTCCGTTCCCTCCCTCCTCCCAAAGTAATTATAATGTTTAAAAAATGGCACTTACCTGCGGAGGCTTCCTCCTCCTCTCCATGGCTGCTCTAATTCCTCGTCCTCGCCGTCCTTCTTCTTTGATAACCCCTACGTTGTACATCTTGCATGTGGGCAAATGCGAGACGTGCAACGCAGGGGTTATCTATGATTACTTTGGGAGGGTGGAGGGGCCGGCTAACTCCCCTCCACTCCGCCACGATGTTGGAGATTTGCCTAAACCCCATGTTGGCAACGGAACGCTGAGTAGGCAAAACTCCAGAAACTGCACTGGCGGAGCAAAGTTACCCGCCCGGGGTCACTCCTTTTCACAAGTTACTTCTCAACCCTCAAGGTCACCCTCACAGTATGATTCTAGAGGGTTCCCTTGTTCTGATAGCTTGGAGGATTTCAGTGCATCCTGGAGAACCCCAGAAATTTTGGAAGAAGCAATCCAAATCATCCAACAATCATGGGCTCCTGGTACATCAAAAGTTTACAGATCGGCGTGGATCACCTGGTGTAGCTGGTGTATGGACAGGAATTCAGATCCCTTTTCAGTGGATGTCACCTTAATTGTGAATTTTCTAGCTTCTCAGGGCAAGGTTTATTGCACTATCAATATGTATAGATCATGTATTTCTGCAGAACATCATTGAGTGGATAGCAGACCCATCGGTGGACATGCTTTAATTTGTCATCTGTTAAAGCGAGTAAGACAAGTTAAACCTCCAATTCCCAAATATAATGTTATGTGGGATGTTAATTTGGTGCTAAAAATATTTATTTCATAGAAATACAATGTTTCTCTTTCTCTAAAACAACAATCTGCTAAACTTACTATGCTTATTTGTCTAATTTCTTTAAAACATGTTTCTGATGTGAAAGCCTTAGATGTGTCTTCCTTTCATTATTCCTCTCGCTGTTTTTTTCCAAGTTCACAGGTGTACCAAAACAAATTTATCTTCAGTTCATTATCCTTTTTCCCAGTCTCAATCCAAATTGTGTGTTAGAAATTGTTTAATAACCTATGTGGCTCGTTTTGCCGATTTGAGATCTCCCTCTTCTTCGTAAATATTGATTTCTTTCCAGAAACCTCATAACAAACCTGTTTCTTCCCCCTTCCTTGACCGTTGGGTCAAATGGATCATGTCCCTTGCTGGCGTTGATACTGAACATTTTGGATGAAGGCCTGGGAGAGACAGAAAACCATCCCTGTATTCACATATGCACTTATGCCGAATAGCAACTTTTGTTTATTGCATCCTCTAGCTTTGGAAACACAAGAACAGCAATCAAAAATGAAAATTGGTATGATGCAAGGAGCATAGAGTGCTTCAACACAGTGCTGCACACAGTCCACATTCAGAGAGCAGAAGCTGCCAATCACAGACAACTTCAGTTTTGCGAATGGATTCTACCCCTGTGTGTGCATTTAATATCCATTTAATAGTTTGCCTCCACAACTGAGATTGCATTGGTTTATAAAGTGCTAGAAGGGAAGGGTGCCAATTTCAAATCCCACTTTCCTATTAAACATTCGTAATGAGTCACAATGCGTAAATTGTGAGTGCCAAAGACATTAGCGACTTTTACTTTATTTTTGCTAGCCGGGATTTGCAATCCTGCAATTTTGCGAGTCTCAGGCTTTACAACCAAAAAACCCTTTCAAATAGCAGGGCATTAACTCTACTATTTATAGAATGTTAATGCCACCGACCACAGTGTTGTGCAAACACTTATTTTCACGTATGCGATCTCATATCTCTCACAAACCTTATATTGCTCATATTAATAGCCATCAAAAAGCCAGTTCTTCTGTGTACACCAAGATTGCCCATACACCCACCCACCTCACCCCCGCTCCGCAGGAGCAGATGTTGATCTGTTTCGCTTGTATTGTCTCACACGTCACCCAGCGTGTTAAAGGATGACAGGCTTCAGGCAGGATCCTCTTGCAGCTGTGATTGGGCCGCTCGGTCCCGTCAGTCACTTCTGCTGATTTCCCTGGTGCTGTCATGTCATTTAAAGAACCTTGCATGCCTTCAATTTGAAAAAACATATGCTGTTCCCAATTAATTTATGGCAGGCGACTAGAGTCTCCCATGTACACGATGGAGGATTGCTGATGGAAAAAGGATGAGTGACTCACAGTGCCTAGTTTATCAGAAGCTTGCCATGGTACCCTTCATCTGTAGCATTTGTACTCGGAGAGGAATGTGCTATAACACGACTTGTGCCACCTCACCTTCGATGCAGCAATGACTACTGCCTGTCGCATGTCTAGTCTTTCTTTATTTGCTGTTGTCATCATTTTAAGCACTCACTTTTTTTCTGTGTGCAGCTACAACTTTCCTTTCGAATGGCTTTGCCCAGGTCATCATTAGCTTTTGCAGATATTCCAGGTGAGAGTGCGTTGAATTGGTGTCCTGCTGCCATTTGTATGCCAAGTACCAAGGATTCTCTGTCTCCGATCATGAGACCAATTGATGAATTTTTGTGTGGGGTTTCCCTTTTGTTGTTTTTTTTTATGTTCTGTGGTTCACTGATAAAGAAAACCTGAGTTTCTCTTCTTGCTTTGATGGCCCTGTGCGGGCAGGGACAGATATGCCTGTTTGTCAAGGTGTACCGAGACCCGAGAGCAGAGGACGGCCCGGGACCAGGGTTCGATTCCCGGCGCGGCAGGTTTCTGGACCAGGGTCAGCGGACTCGATAATTCTCTCGCCTCGGTGCCCACTCTGATCAGCGATCACACTCGGCAACTCTGGGCATTAGCTTGCCTCATCTTCACTAACGGCCCCACCAGACCGCCGGGGATGCCTGGTCTCACCCTGGAGATACCCATTAAGGGACCATCTCTCAGGGAAACCAGGAAGGGTTTCGCAGCGGTCGAAGCACCTTGGGACCCTCCGGGTAAGTAGTGCGCTATATAAATGCCTATACATTTACATTTACATAACTTACTGAATGTGTACGCATGTTTGCAAAATGAAACTCAATAAAAAATTGTGAATAAAAATGAGACCAATTGATCTGAACAAGGAGGAATTCAAATAAGCTTGTACTATTTCCAAAAAGCCAGGTAAACACAGCAATGAGAAGTGCTCACCACTATCAGGTGCTAATGTATCACTCTACCTCTATTGAAGTGTCATAGGCTGCTTTAATAGAACAAGTCTGCACAACAATAAGCATAAACATAAGCAAATGCCTTACAGACTAAACTTTGCCTCACTAATACAATGAAACATTGTCTAACAATCTCACCCCAATTCACCTAGCCTCTCCTCCACATAGTCCCTACCACCCACAAACCAACCATTTACTAATAGCCCTGCCTGCTGTGGTCACCCCTTCATTCCCTTTTTCCCTCACCGATTGCAGCCCCTTGACCAGAGAACAGCGCCCACCCTCACTGGTCTGGCATCGCTCACCTAGTAACAACCCCTAACCAATCCAAAGTGTTTTTTACCCCACCCAACTCCTACATCTAAGACCATATAACCCCAAAGTCGCTCAGCCAATGTCTGTGTCACCCTCAAAATCAACCCCAACCCCTAATATTGCCCCAAAAGACAAATTAACCACTTCTTGCCTAAATAAAATATGGTCATCAGCATGTTTTAGCACAGTAATCCCTAGGACAATGCCAAACCCTTTATCTATCTCTTCATTTTACAGTCTCACTTCATGATTGCACTTGGCTTTCATCCCCCTGTCCACACATGACTCCAAACGAATTCAGTCCACATAATATGTGTTCCTAAACATAGTAGCTTTCAATGATTCAGATCACTTTTCAGATTTTTAATAAGCCTATTCTGGAGAGAAAATCATTTTTTTCCCAGACAGTAATAAATCAGTGCAGTCCCTTCCTTCAAAGTTATTTGCCAACATGGTAGTAATTGCCTCCAGCGCATACCACTCTTTCTCCACAATGACACAACTGCTCAGGCACCATCAAAACGCAGTAGTCTGTCAAAGGTCTGGTTTCCACCTCTGTAACTGTCCATTGAACAACTAAAACACCCTACAATCCAGACAGTGGTAATAGCTCACACGTACCTGCCATACAACCTGAAGCAATGAGAACAAAAAACACATTACCCCCAAATAAGTAATAAACTTTCAACTCACCTGTATTCCAATCTTGTCTAAATGCTTGTACCTCAGGCAACACCTTGACTTCCACCTCCCTAGCTTCTTCAACCTCTCTGCTGACAAACCCAACCTTGTTGCTTCCATTTCTGCAGCTATCATAACGTGATGCTCCCCAAACTCTCTTGTATTAAACCTTAGCATAGACAAAACCTTGCACAAAATCTACAACTTAATTTACAACACCTGAAATTGTGTCAACAAAGTACAGGCAGAATGCTGCAAATCTGTCCACGAAACGTACTACTTACTGCTAAAAATGTGTTCTACACTATAAGTGGACACTAGTCTGCTGAACTGTACCAAACAACTTCTTAACCACTCCCCAAGTGATCAGTCTTATTTTTCTTAACCATATACTGGTATACTGCTTTGCTCAGCGATAACTTCTGCTCTGCACATAGAAACCTACCTATTCGGTCCTAAAAATTCTAAAATCCAAAACACCACAAAATATATCCACACCATGCATAATAAAAATAGCACTAAATCCCCAGTAAAAAAACCAACAAATTTGCAGCGAGGATAAGATATCTGCTAGCAGGTCCGCCAAAATTGGTCTTTTTTTTCACTACCATCTCCCCTCTGTCCTGCCCAAATTGCTAAACTCCTACATCATACCTCGCCTGTCAACATGGCGTAATCCCAAAACAAAAGAGCCCATCCATGTTAGATGAACTAACCCTCCACAAGACAAAGAAAATGCTTGGTTTTCTTATATAACCCTCACCCACCAGGGTTACTCCTTGGTGGCATGCTTCATCATCGCGTTCATTCAGTTCCACTGGATGACAGGGCAGGCTACATCTCTACGAAATACATGGAAGCACTTATAGATATATTCTAAATGATGAAAATAGAAGTGGGGGTCTTATGTGAAAAGTAAAAAAATACATACCTGGTAGGTAAATGCCATTTAAATCTGACCTCTGGGCGGTATGTTTAAAAAACAGAAAAAAGGTAGAAATTATAGGTGATAATGTACTTGCATTTCTAATGGTCTACATGTTTCAAGCCAAACCCCATGGCGTTTCATCAGGACCAAACATCTAATTCCCTGATACAACTGCTTTGATAGTGCTGAATGACTGCACACACTCTGCATGCTAATAATACAGAACAATGGTACCTACTTAGTGTTACTTCTTGGTAATCTGTAATATCCAATGGAAGGGTTAGCTTGCCAAAATCTTGGTAGTATACAGAAGAGAACACACTGCTTATACTTATAAAATTAAGCTCTGCGTGCCCCAGCAAATTCTAGCATAATTCATATCATGTTTACGAACTATGATAGGACATCAGGGGGCATACTCATATCCCCAATCCCTAAGTGCTTGTGATAGTTTGGAATGGGGGACCATGTCAATAGCTGGTTTCAAATCGAGAAAGGCAACTTAGAGCTTGCCCTTGCTGATTACAACTGTTTCCCAGTAGATTAACAAAAAATAAAAGACTTGTCAATAGTTGACACCCTTTTCAGGAACCCAACCTGAAAGGGACTTAGAATATTATTTGCATCTACCCATTTCTGAATCTTAGCTAGAATACAACGGGTAAAGTCTTTTTGGATGTGATGGTTTAGGCTGATTGGGCGATAGTTCCCCGGATGGGATCTATCACTTTTTGAAAAATGTAACACTGTAGCCCCCTTTCCAGAAATTGGACTCAGGGCTTGCCTTGTAATGACATTGGCTAAATTGAGGATATATTTGGACCAGGCTTCGATATCACGAAGGAAAATATCAGCTGAGATACCATCAGGGCCAGCAGCCCTGCCTCTTGTGATCGCTTTTAAAGAATTTAGTACATCTGAGATGTCAAACAAAGGCACTGCACTACTTGATAGAAGGGGAGCCAAAGCTAAATCCCCAACTGTACTCGGGGTGCCGTCATAATAGAGATTCTTAAAGTGGTCAAACCATTCGAGTGGAGAAACATGATTGTTGGGCTCCAAAGTGGCAGAATTGGAACCCTTCGATTCAAGTGCCCTGAAATGTAGTAGTGTTTTGCTGAGGAGGCATATTTAAGGTCCTGCCACCTCTGCTTGTCCCTGGCCTTGTTAGCGATACCCAGGTGTAGAAGGCTGGTTTAGTATATGGTGCACTCTTATTTCAGTGAAGCACCTTGTACTAATCCAGACAACCCTTATGGTGATTTTAGTGATCTTAGATAAACACAGAAAGCTCTCTAAGTGGTAGCTGTGCAGAGCAGCCTTTAGGCTTAGTCCAGAAGGAGTGTGTGGCGGTTCAGAAGGAGGGACTCGGACGACAGAGCTTGGTAAGTGAGGCTTTATTTTTATAAAGGTTTTTTTCTTTCTCTAAGAGTGTCTCTCCCATGCTAGGGTGGCAGGGTCCAATGTGTCAGCGAGGGCGCGGAATCTTCTGGGGCTGGTTCGCCTCCTATCTACCTCTGGGGATAACCTTTCTCTCTCCTTTGCAGGATCCCAGCGCAGGAAATTCAACTCGAGGTGGTTTTGGTTTTAGGGGCTCCAGACCAGGCTTCCCTTTCTTCTCTATTTTAGTAGCCATCTGGGCTTTTGTTTTTTCGCTTTCCCAGGGGTAAGTCTTCGGTTGTGCCCTGTTATATGTAGAGGCAATCTCGATCGCCTTAATCCGGGGTTAACCCCGCATGTTGTCTTAGCCACCTCTGGGTGGCGTATGGTAATGCCTCCATAAACTGTTCTAAATATATACAGTCCATAATCTCTTCCTTGGTTTTTCCCTCGGGCTGTATCCACTTATCCGCCGCATTCTTCAAGCGGAAAAACAATGTTTGGGGGTTTTCCCCTGTCAAGCCCTTTTCCTTGCGAAAACGGACTATGTAGGCTTCTGAGTCCAGACCCAGGTGATCCAGGATAATGGTCTTTATCTGGGTATAAGGCGTTACTCCTGTAGAGTTAGCCACTTGGTACGCCGCCTGTGCTTCACCAGACAGTAGAGGGGCTAAAAAAACAGCCACTTCTCTTCCGGCCACCCACAGGCTCTGGCAGCCCTCTCGAAGTTAGTCAAAAAGGCATCCGGGTCTTCGCCGGGACTGTACTTCTGCAGAGATACTCCTGAGGGATGTGGCACAGGAGCTCTTCGTTCTGTCAGGGGGGCGCTTCCAGGTTCTTTCAAGGCTCTCTGTAGTCCCTCCATCTGGGCAGCCATAGCCGCCTTGAACGTCTCTCTATCAGCTTGTGCTGATGTCATCTGGCGTTCGACCGCCCATTCTAGCTTCTCTTGGCCTTTGACTATGTGTTGGATCAACTGATCCATCTCTGCAGATGGGATGGATGGCTCAGATCCCACTTCTGACACCAGTTGTGGTGGTTCAGAAGGAGGGACTCGGACGACAGAGCTTGGTAAGTGAGGTTTTATTTTTGTAAAGGTTTTTTTCTTTCTCTGTGAGTGTCTCTCCCGTGCTAGGGTGGCAGGGTCCAATGTGTCAGCGAGGGC
Source organism: Lissotriton vulgaris (assembly GCF_964263255.1). Taxonomy (NCBI): domain Eukaryota; kingdom Metazoa; phylum Chordata; class Amphibia; order Caudata; family Salamandridae; genus Lissotriton; species Lissotriton vulgaris. Next base: position 713,977,139 of record NC_141695.1, read on the forward strand.
GCGGAATCTTCTGGGGCTGGTTCGCCTTCTATCTTCCTCTGGGGATAACCTTTCTCTCTCCTTTTCAGGATCCCAGCACCACATGCGGGAGAAGAAAGAGAGGCTTAGTGACCTGTTCAATGCGTTCGGTTCCCCTTAGGATTCCCAGGAAGTGCGGACACCGGTGTTTTGTGCTCTACAACTCTTAGTGCCTAACAAGTAACGGAAGGATTGGTGAGGATAGGAGGTAGGGGGGTTTGTAGGGAGAGACGGGGGGAAGGAAAGTCGACAGGCTATGTACAGTATTTACACAGCGTTTCCACTCCGCCCCAGCCAGCCCGCTACCCAGTCTCACACCTGAGTGAGCCACACTCCCCTGTGGGTGTGGTTGGGCGGTGCTTGGGAACGGTGGCCTCCAGGCACAGCTACTCCCGGTCTCCGCTCCTCCTCAGGTTCTCCACTCGAACTTCCTCCATCCTTCGCCGTCTCTCGTTGCTCTCCTCTCCTGCTCCAGGTGTCGAGACACACCGATGTCTTCACTTCTTGCTTTTTGTCCACTCCTTTGGGCGATTCGTCATTCCGGGGTGTGTACGGCTCCTCCAATGGGTTTGCTTGGCATAGCAGCGCGTCATAGGGAGGAGTGATTACTCTTTCATCCTCGGCGTCCTTAAAGGAACAGTCCTCCTCGTGGGATGGTAGATGACTCCACCATGCTTCGGACTCCGTTTCCCAGGGGTCCTGAAGCAATGAAAGAGAGGGGTTATCATTGTCAGCTGACCACCAGTCCTTGTCAGCTTCGGTCCCCACCACCCCTACAGAGTATTAAGCAGATTGTTTTACCAGAGCTAATCATATAGTATAGGTTAAATGAAAAAGAACCATACAGTGTAGTTATAAAAGTAGTTATATTTATTATACACACTCACTAACACATTGGTATATCTCCTGCCTGGAGATATCGACACAATACACACAATATTTCAAATGTAAACAGCTAAGTTAGCACAAATGCACAGTGGTCTCCAGGGGTAAACCAAACTGTATACTAAAGAAGTGGAATGCAAACTGCGACTGAAGTCGGGACTTGGACCAGAAGACTTGGGAGACCTGGGGACACAAGGAACCACCCGAGTTAAGTCCCCAGGAACCCCACAGAGGCTGTGTGCAGAGTGGAAACACAGCTGCATACTTAATGCAAGTCAATAGGAAAGTCGCAGTTGCAGTTTTTAAGAAGAAGGACCCTCTTCAGTGGACCTTGAAGAAATCCTGTGGAAGACAGAAGGTTGGAGTGTTACCCCACGTGTGGATACCCCAGGAACCAGGATACCTACACCAGAGAAGCCGGGTGAATAGGTGCGAAGTGACATCGGAAACCGCCATAGACCATAACGGAGGCCTTCTGAAAAGATGCTGCTGGTGAAGAACGTGAAAGAGTCTGTTGGAATCCATCCTTGGATTCCCCCAGACTCTTTCATGTTCTTCTGACCAGAGGTCAGATTAAAATAGCATTTACCTACCAGGTATGTATTTTTTTATTTTTCACATAAGACCCCCACTCCTATATTCATCATTTAGAATATATCTATAAGTGCTTCCATGTATTTCAGAGAGATGTAACATGCCCTGTTATCCAGTGGAACTGAATGAACGCAATGATGAAGCATGCTACCAAGGAGTAACCCTGGTGGGTGAGGGTTATCTAAGAAAACCAATCATTTTCTTTGTCATGTGGAGGGTTAGTTCATCTAACATGGATGGGCTCTTTTGTTTTGGGATTACGACATGTTGACAGGTGAGGTATGATGTAGGAGTTTAGCAATTTGAGCAGGAGAGAGGGGAGATGGTAGTGAAAAATGAAGACCTTCTCTGAAGAGAAGTACCTGAAAGCAGAGGAGACAGAGTCTATGCCACCCGGAGGTGACCAAGAGGCACGGAAGACCAATGGCCACCGAAGATGGAAGATGCAGGAGTGATGACAGTTACCTTGTCACTGAAACTGTGAGAACCAGGCAATGCTGTGGATGACCAGGAGCTGTTCACAAGCTGTCCCACATCGGAAGGCAAGAACCAGAGGGTCGTGTCTGGCAGGAGCACCAACAAGCCTTTGCAGCAGCAACAGACATGGTAAACGAAAAAGGTGCAGCGTTGGAACCAGCAAGGTCTGAGGGACTCAACAAGTGCAGGAAGGTCGAAGCACACCCCGAACAAGCAGGGGAGCCTGCTGCAGCCAAAGAAGACCCTCAAGAGGACCCAGAGGCCGAAGGCATAAGAGTCACAAGAGGACCTTGAGTGGTTCACAAAAGATGCAGGCCCACGGTGCAGAGGATGTGTTGAGGATGAAGATCTTGGCAGGAAGAGATGCTGGAGGCTGGAACTTCTTGTCACCCGAAGATCTTTGGAGGACAGAGGCAACAAATCTTCGCAGTGGCTAGTCGATGTGGTGTACAATGATTTGGTTCCGGCAGATCCAACGAGGGATACTGACCTCAAACTTGCTGAGAGGACAGGTCAGGCATCAAGGGAGATGTAGAACTACCACCTGTGTTGCTGAGTCTTTTAGAGTCTGTGGGACGTCACAAGCAGCAGACCGGTCAGCTTTATTGCAGTGCCTGCAATGGAGAGTGCTTCAGGTGCCCTTGATGCTCACAGGCCTGGATAAGAACCTGGATGAAGCACAGGCACAAATGATGCAGAAGACTTGCAACACAACTAGACCAGAAGCAGCAGGAGTCTTCCTTGATGCAATCTTGGTTCCAGGCAAAGTCAAGTGGAGTCCAAGGTGCCCAGAAGGTTCAAATTAGAGTCGTTTCAGGTTTGAATCTTTTCCCACGATAAGGCTGAAGAGTCACGCACAGGCAAGCCCTTAAGTACCCAAGGGAAAGGGCTGGGTTGATTCAAGGTCCCTTCCAGAGGAGGGCTGAATAGAAGGGAGGGTACTCCCATGTGCTTTGTCAAGTTTCGCACCAAAGTGGGAGTCAAGGGCTCCCTGAACTGGCTAAAGCTGGATTATGCGAGGAGGGCACCAAATGTGTCCTTCAAAGCAGTCTGGTGGCACTGGCAAGCGCCCCCACCCCAGCCCAATTCACTAAGTCCTGTCTGGGAGGTGATCACACCTCCCTGTGACTGGAAACCTATTGTTCTACCTTCCTCTGCTTGAGCTTAGCTCAACAGCAGGAGGATAGAAATGTGTCTGTGGTCAGCAGCAGCACTAGCTTGCTGTTAGATGCTGTAAGTCTGGTACCAGGAACACAAGGGGCACCCTAGGGGAGCATCCAAGTACATGGGATCCTACATCCAACAGTGGAAGAGGTGTTCGGGTATGATTCCAACATATTTGATACCAAATATGACCGGTTTTGTTGCAGCCGTAATTGACTTGATGTCCACTATATGTATTAAATGGCTGACAGCACTTATAAGGCCTGGAGAATCGACACCGGGTGCAGAGGGGGTACCCTGCTAATGCAGGGAACCCTCACACTTATAACCTAGCACCTTGCCTTCAGGATTGAAAGGCCTGCCTTAGGGGTGACATAGTTTTTAAGTGCAGTGACCTCAGATATAAGGAAACTTATATCTGTCATAAGTGGTGCTAGCACCAGCTTGCGCAGGCTGGTATGGCAGACCTGTAGTCACAGTTTGAGTGGTCTCTCATGGGTGGCATAATACATGCTGCAGCCCTTAGGAGACCCCTGGTGTACCTAGGCCCTGGGAATCATAGTACCATATACGAGGGACTTACATGGGCACACCAGTAGCCAATTAGGAAGGTACCAAAGTACTTATCACTGTCAAGTTTAGGGAAAAAGTACAGTGACTGGGGTCCTGATTAGCAGGATTTCAGTCAGGCTAGTCATAAAACAGAGCAACACCAGGCCACAATGGGGGGTAACCATGCTAGAAGGTTTCGCAAGGGACACAAGGTATAACTAATGCACATTCCTGTAAATATGAATTGGCCTACATCTTTAGTCTTGATGGCCTATACCAATAGGGTTTTAATACTTTGACATTTGCTGTAGTACTAAAAACTAGGTTTATGAACTAGGCTTTTTGAATTCACGACAGTGATTGTAAAGTCAGTTAAATGCGATCAAAATAATTACTATGCAAGGAACAAAAGACCTTATTACCCTCATCAGTGGGGGCATTGTGGTAAATCATAGCTAGCAGCCCTTGCAACTCCTGACTTATAGCAATCAGAATATCCAGATGGGTAACTATTTGCCACCATTTCAAGTGACACATATTGGATGTGAGTTTAAGATCTCTTGTTGTAGATGCGGACAGCAGCCAAATTGTTGACTGGTGGAGAGAGGTAGCACAGAACGGGATAGTGGATTATGATCACTCTCAGGCCTTTGTGTAGTGACCATGGGGCAGATTTATGTTGGACTTGCGCCATGTTTGTGTCACGCAACGGCGGCGTAAACGTGGCGCATCCCTGCGACCTATTTACAACGTGACGCATCTAGGCAGATGCGTCACGTTGTAAAGCCCTGCGCCACATGTGGGCGTTCCGGCGCAGGGTGGGCGTTCCGGGGCAGGTGCGCCTCGCAAAAGTGGCTGAGTGAAATCTACAAGATTTCGCTCAGTCACTTTTAAGCCAATGCTGCATCAAAACCCTGCGCCTGCTTGAAGCAGGCGTAATGCTTGACGCAGCATTTCACAGATAGGGCACCCCCGAGCCTTGCTGGAGCTGGGTCGCGTTTGCGACGCAACTCCAGCAATGCGTCACCTTTACGGCACAGATGCGTCACGCATCTGTGCCGTTTTTGCCCCATGGTGCGCCGCATTATAAATGTGGCGCACCATGGGTGGCGGAGCTGCGACGCACAATAACTGTCGCATCCCTGGGGATGCGCCAGTTATTGTAAATCTGCCCCCATGTCTTTGACAAGTGACTAGTGCCTCAGATCGACCAAAATGTAGTCTATAAGACTTGTGTAATTAGGTTTATTGAATCTAGATGCTCTCCTGGATTCTGATTTGGTTTGGACCCTTCAATTGAATAGCAGCCTGAGTCCATCTTTTAATTGGGGCAATTTCCAGGTGGGAGACACCCCAAAGCACGTCCTCTCCATGAGTTAACTGGACATCATCATGGTCAAGGGGCTCAAAAGTGGTTTTGAAGCCCCCTGCCAATTTAAGATGATATTGGGGCTGTCAGTCTTCTTAATAGTCCTCAAGAGCTTTTACTGTTTTTGGTGCAAAGCCACCCTTTTCCACTCTTGCACAGATATTAAAGATTGCAACCCGAACACTCTTATTAAACGATAGTAAAATCCCCAGTATGCCTGGAGAGTCAATATCTAGTTGGGCGATTTTGCAGGAGAGGGAAGACGGGGCCCAAGTAGTTAATCAGGGAAACCTCAACACCTTGGTTGCATAGAATGTGCTCCTGGAATACGGATGATTTGGCAAAGAGGAAACAATGCTAAGATGACCTAGTGATTGGTAGCTCTTAGATGAGTCAGCAACAAGCAGAGCCTCTAAATGGTACATCTAAGAAGGTTCAATATGCTAAGATTACCCACTTATTAGTGGCTAGTGGGTGGATCTACATCAAGCAGAACCTCAGGATGATATGGGAAAGGTGGTAAAATTGGTGCATTAGCACACTCTTCCAAAGACTGACTATTAAGATTCAGTGATGGTGGGCACATGGTAAGAGTAGAGGATTGAATAGGGACCTTAAGTCAATCCACCTCACCCAAGGTTGATGACAATCTCCTCCTGTGCTCCCTGGTAGCATGTTAGTCATTGCCAGGCCAACAATATTTAGACAAGATAGAAGATTTATTTGGAGGACTAGACCTAATGTCAAGGGCCATCAGGTTTTCACCTAACCCCTCGGTCCTTAAGGTTAACTCAATTATGTCACACATGTGATTAGTGGAGGAAATCCTCAGGGCCATAAGGATGTCGTCACAAATAACCGACTGACAGATCCTAACATACCTAATCCAATAGATCACTGTATTGATAAGAGAGTCCTCTGCTTCATACCTCGTGTTTGGAGGTAATTTTGGGTCCTTGGTCATTGTTATGTTATTTGAAACTGGGTTACACCATCGGTCAGGATTTGCAGCTGTTTTTTGAAGCCATCCCCTGGTAACCCGTGTACTATTTAAATTAGCAGTTCTATCAATCGTTGGAGGGCGAATGTTACCCGGGGTGCTAATACTATTGAAGTTTTGTGCAAAGCTAAACTTGTGGTGAGGGCCATTGGAGTCCCTCTAAGAGTTGGCTCATAGATTTAAGTCCCCCGCCTCGACCTCTAACTCCATAATCAGTGAAGTACAGTTAGCCACATATTCACAAGAGGGGGCAATTGGAGCAGCTGGAAAAACAGGTTCAGCAGAGGTAGGGGAGGTAGATGCTCCACATGCAGCTCAAGTAGTGGGAGTAACCGAATGGGGGCAAGGAACAATTTTCTCAGGGAAAAGCAGTCCAGTTGGTGAAGTTGTGGGACATTGAAGGAGCTATCTAGAGCTCCTGTGGAAGGTGGAAGCAGAAGTCCATTTGTGGCTTTTCCAAACATGCTAGGTATTTAGTTGTGCTGTACATTTGAGCAGAAGGAGCCCAAAGTAGGTAATACAGAAAGGGTCTGGTTGGAATTGACACTAAGCAATTTTTCACACTAGACCACAAGACCGTCAATCCAGTCAATGACACAATTGCCCGCACCGCGTTTAAGCTTTTTAAATTTTTTTATTTATTTGTTCTAGTAAGGCCACCGCCCCCCTCCATTGTCTTTCTTTAGCCCATGGCCCAATGTTAAAAGTAAAAGAAAAATGGCAGAAGAGACCCAGTCAGTGGATATTTTTTAAGAATAAGTCCAACCAGACGTTCCCCTGATCCCTGTTATGTGTTGAAGTGATTTATGTAGTACTTAGTGAACACCCCCCTGCCAACTAGTTCAAACTCAACAATGCTCATAAATCCAAAAAATGTGTGACAGTCACAGCAGATAAAGCCAAGGGACAGTACCTTCAAGTAAATATGTTATGATGATAGAGGGGCTGCCCAGCCCATCCTCTTCAGGGCTCTGACTGGAGTGTACAGGCCCGTCCTTGGCCCAGGTTTCGCCTGGGTGCGGCCTACACCACAGGACCGTGGCACGCTTTTATAACGCTGTAAGGGTGTGATCATGCGGCAACCGGGCGGGGTAGATGAGGCTTGTAGTCCCCAGCGGCTCTGGTGACAGCGGCTTGTACCCTTGTAGACAGGACCATAAAGCAAGCAGAACGCGCTCCAGCAGCGCTTCAATGGCAGCACAAGAAACGGTGTTGCAGCGTGGAACTGGATAATATATGGGAAAAGTAAACAACATCCTAGGATAATACAAGTTCATTGAATTTCTTAGGAAAAGATGTCTGTCTCATGAACCATCTCTCAGTTGATCTCTCATCCAATCACATGACCAAGTCCCATTAGCACTCTAAGTTGTACCTAGAGGTTCACTCACCGGTTCTATAATAAGTCTCTCTCTCTCCCTTCTTCGTGTATTCTCGAGCCACAATTAGGTTGGTCAGACATTCACGGACTGGGTCGTGCGGCCCCGGGGAGGCCTCCCCTGTGTGGCTGAGTTCAGGAGCTCTGCAAGCTCCGCCGGGACGTGGGGCTGGTGCTCCACCCTTGGGCTCCATCCGGCTGTACCGCAAAGGGCCCAGGACGGATTCATTGGACCCAGGGTGTCTTCCTCTGCTCGGCCGGATTCAGAAGCTCTGACTGGATCCTAGTAAGCCCTGCATGGGAGCCCCCATCCTTGGCTCTGTCCCCCAGTTGGCTGGCCCTCGTAGAGCCTAGGACAGGGGTTCATCGGGCCTGGAGAGGCTTCCCCTGCGTGGCCAGGTTCATGAGCTCTGACTGGGCCCTCTGCCCGGTGACCTGGGGTGGGAGCGCCCTTCCTGAGCTCTGTTCTCCAGCAACCCCACCCCCAAAGGGTCCACAACGGGAGTCAATCGTACCTGGGGAGGCTTACCTTGCTTAGCTGGGTTCAAAAGCTCTGATCGGTTTCCCAGACAGTCCCTGGGAAGGGATTCCCCTCATGGGCTCCATCCCCCAGTCCGCCGCATGGCAAAGAACCCAGGATGGGGTCCTGTGGCCCCAGGGAAGCCTCCCCTGCATGGCTGGGTCAGGAGCTCTGACCGGGGCCTACCTGACCCTGGGGCGGGAGCTCCCACCCTAGGCTTAATCCTTCAACCTGCCGCCATGGCGTGAGGCCTGGGATGGGGCTCCCGCGGGCCCAGGGTGGCTTTCCCTACTTGGCTGGGTTCACAAGCTTGGACTGAGCCCCTGGTGTGCCCTTGGTTGGAGCCCCATCCTTGGCTCCATCCCCCAGTCTGCTGCATGGCAAAGCACCAGGGACGGGGTCCATACGGCCCGTGGAAGCTTGCCCTGCTCTGACCGGGTATAGGAAAGTGCCCCTTTTTTACATGGTTACCCCCCACTTTTTAAAACAAACACAAGGAGTTGGCAGGGTATGCCCATACGTGAGTCCCTTGCTCACTTTGATCCAGGATTCAAGCTAGCCTGGCTGATGAGGAGCGTTACCCCGAAACCGCTTCTAGGATGCTTGGTTCCGGTCCAGGGATGACCTGGCTTGGCAGTTTGGGCTGGACTGTTCCCATGACGAACAGGGTCAAGACTGATTTGCATATTGCTCGATCTGAACTGGGGTGGCGAAGTGAGCTAAAGAACGATGATGGATTCAACTCAGGTCTATGACTGGGTTGAGTTTCTGAAAAAGTTTCAGCGCTCTGTCCATTATCTCCTTGTGTTTACCCCCCACGTTTGCCTGGTATCTGATGCACTTTGATTGAGTGTGCACTGAGACCATTGCCAATCAGGTTCCTAGTGCCTGTGTTCTTTCCAAAAAACAGTATCTTTGTTCCACAATTGGCGCACCTATGGTTCCCATGTAAGTCCCTTGTAAAAGGTACCAATGGTTCCAAGGGATTTGTGACCAGAGAGGGCCCCTAAAGGTTGCAGTATGTATTGTGCCACCGTCAGAGAACCCTCACCAATCACATACAGACTGCCATTGCAAACGGTGTATTTTGGTGCAGGCAAAACTTAAGAGTCGACATGGCACACAACTCTGTGCATGCCTACCAACCACTGCCTGTGGCATAGGCAAATCACCACTCTAGTAGGCCTCACAACCACAAGGCAGGGTGCACTATACCTCAGGTGATGGAACAGCTGAATGGGCGATGTGCCCCTACAGTGTCTGTGCCATTCACAGACATTGTTAGTGCAGTGGAGCCATATTGAATATATGAGCTGGGAGTTTGTCATTATGAAGTATACAGCTCTATCATGGCTTTACTGAATGCTAAGGAGTTTGGTATCTAACTCTTCAGCACAATAAAACCACATTTATTACAAAATGCACTCAAAGGGCATCTAGAGATGCCCAACTGAAAAATGACAAACTCTCTCCTGCCCAGCTGACTGGTCTGCACCAGTCTGCCACACACAGACATGTTTCTGATCCCCTGAGGTGGGAGTCCTTGTGTTCTCGTGGGTCAGAGACAAAGGCTACTTGGGGTGGAGGTGCTTCACACCTACCTCCAATCAGCAACAGCATTCAGAGCAGTGAGCCTCATAGACTTCCTGCCCTTTTTATATGCTAGCCAAGGCCTCTCCAGCAGGTGGATATGCCTGACCCCTACGCCAAGCCTCACTTTTGGTGGCAAGGTCAGTGGGAGAATTAGTAATCAGGAGAGGTGTGTCTCCTCCCTGCCAGGACCACCCCTAAGGGCCCCTAAACCGAGGTGAACCCCTACTAAGGAAATCCTCCATATTGAATCAAAGGATTTGACCCAATCAGGTTAGGGGAATGCCCCCTCCCCAAAGGGAGGGGACATTCTAAGGGTGAAGTCTCCCTAAAAGCAAGTAGCCCATTGAGTCCCATCTGCCAGTACCTGTAACGCCCCTACATTGAGTATTTAGGGGCAACCCTGAACCTTGATCTTCAGATTCAACAGATCAAAGAAGAAGACGGAAGAGTACGACTGCCGGACCAGAAGCTGAACAGCTGCAGACAGAACTCTGTAAGCTGTTCAGAGCTCCATTACCAAGAACCTGTACCCTCCTACAAGTGGCCATGTCTGCCTCCTCCTGCCCTGCCAGCACGACTGCAGCATCACCGCGATGGTCTGACATCAGGGGAACTTCTCCATCCCCTGTACATCTCCATACCCACAACTGTGACTGCTGGGTTGGCGGTGCCTCCCTTCGATCTACAGTAACTTGCTGATGACAGCTGCAATTGTAATGGTGTTGGCGGTCTACTGAACACGATTAATCTCCATTGCTCTCCACTGACAGCTAGGCTAAATGTCTGTGCTGGTATTGACCACTGCGCTTTAGATACTGAATCCCACACCTTTTCGTGTGCCCGTCTCCATTGGGCTCAGTGACTTCTGCACCCGACCGCCCAAGTGCCACTGGTGGTGCAGTCCCTACCTTAAACTGAACTTGCCTAGTGTTAGTCTAAACCCTTGAAGATTGGAAGAGTAAGTGGGGTACTTACCTGCTAATGCATAACACTGTTTTCCTTCCTTTTAGATTGCCATGCATTCGATCAATCTCACACAACTGTCTACATTTTTCCAGTACTAATTGTTACTGTTTCTGATTGACAATACAAAAGTATTTCCAAGACTGTAAAGCATTTCTACAACCTTGTAAAACTATTCTTAGTGCATTCTGAAAAGAATTATACTTTGAAAACCGTTATTGACCTGCAGCTGAGTACATCTTGGTTCTATAAATAAAATAACCAAATAGTAACTATTTATACAATACAATTGGCCTGGATTCAGTCTTTGAGTGTGTGCTATATTTTCTTGCCTGAATCTGTACAACAAATCCTTAAAACAGCCCTCTGATAAGCCAAACTGCTTGACCACACTACCACAAATAGAGATTTTAATATTATCCACTTAAGACTCTGTAAGTCTTTTGGGACCCACTAGACTCTGTGCACCCTTTACCTTACTTTGGTATAGTATATACAGAGCCAGCTTCCTACATCGGGGCCCTGGCATGCCTGGGGTGGGGGTCCCCCAGGCTGGGCTATGTTCTCAGGCCCGCCGCGTGGCAAAGCGGCTAGGATGGGGTTCCGTGGGCTCGGGGAGGGCTCTGCTGCTCAGTTGGGTACAGCAGCTCCATCCTGGCCCGGGACTCTGCCAGGCCTTGGGGCGGGCAGTCCTGCCCTGGGCTCCGTCCTCTAGCCTGACACATCCCCAAGGTCCGGGATAGAGATTCATCAGTCACGGGGAGACTTCCCATGATTGGATGGGTTCAGAAACTCTGACTTGGGCTCTGGTGAGCCCTGGGGTGGGGGCGTCCTGTCCTGGGGTCCGTCCTCGGGCCCACCACATGGCAAAGCACCCGAGATGGGATTCCACGAGCACGAGGAGACTTCCTCTGCGTGACTGGGTCCAGGAGCTCTGACCGGGCCCCAGGGCACCGCTGGACCCCAGAACAGGCTCTCCAACCCTGGGCTCTATCCTCCGGCCTGCTGCACTGCCAAGGGCATGGGACAGGGGTCCATCAGTCCCTGCTTGGCTGGGTTAAGAAGCTCTGACTGTGGTCAGACGGGCCCTGGGGTGTGTGCCTCCCCAACCTAGGCTCTGTCCTCGGGCCTGCTGTGTGGCAAAGCACCTGGGACGACGTTCCGTGGAGCTCGGGAGGCCTCCCTTATGTGGCCGGGTCCAGGTGCTCCGACCGGGCCCCAGGATTCGCTCGGCAAGTGGTAGGCACTCCTGCCCTAAGCTTTGTCCTCTGGCCTGCCGCACCAACAAAAGCCAGGAATAGGGGTCCATGGGAATGGGGAAGCCTTCCCAGCTTTGCCGGTGTGTTAAGGTGCTTGTGGGGTCTGGGTTGGAGCTCCCTTTAGGCACATCCTCACATCCTTGTGTCTAAAGCCCAGCTGGGACTCCGAGCATTTGGGCCTCAGAGTATCAGTCCCCTTCAAGGAGAAGTGGAAGTTCTTTCACTTTGGTACAGCACAACCAGATGTCTGCCCTTCGAGCCCGGCCATCTGGTTGCTCCAAGCCCCTTGGGCATCTAGTGTTGGGCCATGCTTCCCAACAGGGCTGAGTTGGCCTAGAAGTCCTGATGATGACTCATTTGCTTCCTCCAGTAGGTCAAGTGCGTTTGTGTCTTTCGTCCCCCCTGTCACTCAGTGCACATGGATTACAAGAAAGAGGGTTGCCTTCCTCTGGATTACTAGGGAAAGGGTACTCCAGACCCCCTTGTGATCCAGCGGTTCTCAGCCCAATGCAGCCAGGGTCTGCGCGGGCCCGCTGGGGCCCCCAGGTGCCCGGGTCAGAGCCTGCCACCAAGACCTGCCCAATGAGCCTTTCCTCTGAGCCTGCCTTACCCGAGAGCAGACAGGAACCTGACACTGACATCTCCATGCAGGACGGCCTGCCCGGGGAGGGTCCGGGCAACGCCGTATACGCCGATCGATTGGGCACGCTTGGTCAATTTAGGGATGGACTGCTTGGCCAGCCTCAACTGTCAAGCAAAAAGCTCCTACCTCACCAGGGATTATCCGACGTAAGGGTCTGCCATTTGGAGAGGCCCTTCCCCTACCCAGCAGAGCGATAGCCAAGCAGCCTTGGCAGCTTGCGGCCCAGTAGTCCAACCACAGTGGAAGGGGTTCGGGTGGCACCAGGTCCCAGATGCCGCCTAGTGCTCTGGGCCCCCGCATGCCACACCTTTAATTTCTTCTGCCCAGCACATTTCTGCAGCAGCTCGAATGACCATTCCATGGGGTCCACCCTGGTACCCATGCCAGCACTCCTGCTTTTTGCTCAGGCTGCTTCTTGGTGCACCTCTTCCTTCTACAGAGACAGCATGGGGCCTCCAGCAAACCGCCTTGGTGGGTGAGCTTCCCCAAAAAGCTGCAGACGGGTGACAAGTTCCATTGGGGACCGACATGCATATCCCAACCCCCGTCCACCTGGTGCGACTACTTGGTTGATCTTGTCAGTAGCATATGCTTGTCTCAAATATTAAGCCATTCACATGTACATACACACAGCCAGCACAGTGAAACTGCACAGGGCTCATTAATTAGTTCCTTTATTACTCCATCTGTTACTTGGATATTTGTGATAATTCTAGAGCTAATACATGCCGATGAGTGCTGACCTCCTGGGATTCATGTATTTATCAGACCAAGATCAATGCAGGCTCGCCTGGTTGCTTTGGTGACTCTAGAAAACCTCAGGCTATTCTCACATCCCCATGATGGCAACAATACATGCTGATGTCTGCCCTATCAACTTCGATGGTACTATCCGTGCCTGCCATGGTGACCAGAGGTAACAGGGAACCAGGGTTAAGGGTGGGCAGTAAACACCGCTCCACCCAAGGAGATCACAGAGTTTTTGCAACTCCACGCTCCGCTTGTAATGTGGAGTTTGGCATAAAATACTCTGTGAGCTCTACAGCCGGAGCAGAGTAAAGGCCCTCTGCTTAATGCTTAGGGGACATTGGGTTCTTCCAGCCACAGGACTTAGGATTGCAAAACGATGGAGGAATAATTGCCTTTGTGTCCGAGGAGGTTAGTGAGACTTGGAACATACGCTGGTAACTTCCTCCTGTGACGGGCAGCATGCGCCGGAAGTGCAACATTGGACGTTGAAGTGTGGCTGAGAGGTTTCAGGTAAAGAAACTTCTAGTATATTTATGCCATGTTATGGTGGAGGAGAATCATAAGTGCCTCAGGACGAATGGTGGAAGTAGATGACCATGCATTAACATTAACAATGCCCCATGTGTAGAGTGCTAACACATCAAGGGTTGGGCTCTTAACATCAGATTGGCTGAGCCACTTCAAAATAAAAAAAATAACACAGATAACAAACCTGACACTCTTTTAAATGCCACACGTAACTCTACATGCGTTAATCAATTACAGTGGCTGCTAACACATATATAACCTTTTTGTCATACACAGAGAACCAAACACAAATTATTGACAGTATTTGTTTCTCCCACCCACAATAAAACAAATATGACTATGATTGCTTATATCACATTAAGCACACAAAACAACAGATAGTAGACACATACATCATTTCATATTTCACCATAAATTGAATCCATCGAAACATCAGGTTTTTTTTTAACACAATCGGGAGCTACCTTACAGGACAAATACATTAAGCCCCTAAATAATAATAAAGTTAAATCAAAAGCTCCCTAATTTTCTAAATGTAAAACAACAGATATTATACACATCAGTACATCATTTCATATTTCAACATCTATTGAATCCATCGAAACATCAGTTCTTTTTTTTATACACAATAAGGAGCTACCTTACAGGGCAAATACATTATACCCCTAAATAATTCTAAAGTTAAATCAAAAACTCCCTAATTTTCTAAATGTTGGACTCCTGTCAGAGCATAACTGAACACAGGGTACATATTTTCAATCATTCTCTTTCAAACCAATACTCCGAAATGTACAACAATCATCAATTTGCAACAGTGGATCCACACAAAATGGTTGACGCGTTTTGAACCCCTACTCCGCCTTAATGGGGTTCTCCTCAGGACATAGAACTGATATCCAGTCTCCAGTGCCTCGTAGTTCAGGCTCAATCTCCTTGGGTCTGTCATGATTAGAACACAGGGCAAAGCCATTCTAATTCATTACTCATAGTCACTTCATGACCTTCAAATCGGTGCTCAATTAAGATTCGCAACACTTGTTTCATTAATCCCGATTGCTCCTATTGCCGGAACTGAGCAGCGTTTGTTCAGTTTCCATGAGCCTTCGGAGTAGAGTGTAGCAGTGCAGGGGGCATTATTCCGTTCATTGCTTCAGTTGACAAGGGGGTGGCAGTAGCACAAGGCTCTGCTTTATTTATCTTTGATTTAGACCCGCTCAACCTGTTGCTATATTTAAGCATGCACACTGGTTTACAGAGCTATCAGACCGGCGGGACCGGATGTCTTAACGTGATGCCACACCTAAGGCCACACACATGGGGTCTCTTAGTGTGATGCAGCGCCTTAGGCCACACACACTTTTTTTGTAAACCTTTTCATGGATATTTCAGTGAAGTAGTGTGGCTCACTGGTTAGAGGCGGCAGACCCGAGAGCAGAGGACGGCCCGGGACCAGGGTTCGATTCCCGGCGCGGCAGGTTTCTGGACCAGGGTCAGCGGACTCGATAATTCTCTCGCCTCGGTGCCCACTCTGATCAGCGATCACACTCGGCAACTCTGGGCATTAGCTTGCCTCATCTTCACTAACGGCCCCACCAGACTGCCGGGGATGCCTGGTCTCACCCTGGAGATACCCATTAAGGGACCATCTCTCAGGGAAGCCAGGAAGGGTTTCGCAGCGGTCGAAGCGCCTTGGGACCCTACGGGTAAGTAGTGCGCTATATAAATGCCAATACATTTACATTTACACATATTCAGACCGAAAATATTTCTTACAACATCATTTGTGGTTCTTTAACTTGTATTGCATTACATTGAAATTGTAAAAATCAATAAGTTGACTGTTTGTCTGGGTGTGCATTGTCCAGCGCACCCGATGTGTTTGTTTAAGGGCGGTCCAGGTCTAATAGTGATCTGCGTGGTTCTTGAGTTTCATTAGTGTGTCTCTGCTGTTGTTGTGGCAAAACCAAAGGAGTCATTTTCGATAAACCAACTGGGGGTATAACTTGGGGGGAGGGCTAGGACTGAGGGCTTCCAGGGCTTATGGCACCACGTTGTTTTCACTGGTCTGAGTAACACCAGGTCTATCTCTCTCACCGGGACGAGCGTGGAGCTCAAGTAGGGGTAAATGGGGGGGTAGGACCCACTCGGGCAGCCTCTTGTGAGGTGTGGGGCTCTGTGGGGACTGGCTCTGTCTGAGTAGCTACGGGGAATTCTGTGGGGGACATGTGTATCTGTTTAAAACCGTGCAGGAGCATCGTCCACTCCATGGAAATGGGGTGGCGCCGCCTTCCGCGCACCTCCTCTAGTCTGATTGCGTCTTCTGTGGCTCCCCATTTCATGGCTGCCCCCTCCATGCTTCTATCGAAGGGATTGTAGGTGAACGCCAATGTAATGTAATGCCTCGTTTCCCTAGGAGCCAGGCCAGTAGCACGAAACGGGTCTCTATCTTTTTCTTTTTGTGACATTTAAATATCCCCAGGGCGCCTGCTTCCCATGTGTCGAGTCCTGTAAGGCTTGTGATTGTCTGTATCGTTGTGTGTACTTCTGCCCAGTAGATCTGCAATGTGAGGCATGTCCATAGCATTTGGACAAATGTGGCGTCGGGTATGTGGCAGTGTGGGCATTTGAACTGCACCGCGGGGTAGAAACGCTTGAGCCACGCGAGTGTAAGATACGCACAGTGTAGTATGTTGAACTGGATGTTTTTAAAACGTTGGTTGCGCAAGACTTTTCTATGGTGCTCCAGGGCTGTGAGCCATTCATTGTTGTGTAGTACCCGAACGAATTCCTCCTCCCACTTTGATTGGAGCCGTGTTAGCGGCCTATTCGTGAGGTCTATGATAGATCTATAGATCCATGTGATGAGGTGGCACCCTGCACCCATGTTCAGTATCGCATGCAGTGTGGGGTGCGTTTTGGGTTCACAGTCCGTCAAGTCCCATGTTTTCCTACAGTCAGATATGAGTACCCCTGTGTCAGGCTTTCAAAGGATGACACCTGTCCTTCTGTGAACAGCGCTTCCACTTCTGTGAGCGTGTAGTCTGTCCAGGTTTGCAGGTCCCTGGATGTATAGTGCTCACGCCCCTTCGGGAGATCTGCCAGTGGCAGCAGTGGAGAGTATAGCGGTGTATCACGAGAGAGATGGTGGAGTCTTAGCATGCAGGATCTAGCCACTTTCATCAGAATGGGATGGGTTGGGTTTGGTTTGGTACCCGGGAGGAGAATCGATGTATCGCTGGGATTGTCAGAGACCCAGTTTGTGTATCCGTTTCCTCCGGGTGATGCTTGGCAGTCCAGCCTGAGAGCCGTTGTAGCTGCGCCATGAGGAAGTAGGCCTTGAAGGACGAGGCGCCAAGACATTCCCCGGTCCCACGGTAGTTGCAGTCTCGCCAGGGCCACTCTGTGGTGACCTTTTCCCCATATCAACGATATGAGTAAAGAATATAACTCTCGGAAGAAGGCTTGTGGGGGGATCACTGGGACATTTGTGAAGTAGTAGAGGAGATTGGGTACCACCACCATCTTCGATAAGGCCACGATCCCTATGGGGGAAAAGGGTAACGTTCGCCAGAAGTTGATCTGAGTTTTAATACCTCTTAGGGCTCGGTAATGATTGCCCTCAAGGCGATTTCTCAGGTGTGGTATAGTCTAATTCCCAGGTATCCTGGGATGTCCCCATTCCATGCCAGCTTGGCCTCCCCCGCATTTATTTCCCGTAGGGGTGCGACCAGGTGAAGGGGGTAGATAGTGGATTTAGACCAATTCACTTTTAGTCCCACTGCCCTCCTGAAATTCTCAAGTGTGGCCCAGAGTGGTGTGAGGTCATGGTGACATCCCTGATTTATATCAGGACATTATCTGTGTATAAGGATACGCTATGGGTACGGCCCTCTAGTGGAATGCCCCAAAGTTTGCCTCCCTCCCTCAGCCTAATCTCCAGCAGCTCCATTGTCAGGGCAAACAGTAGCAGTGATAGAGGGCACCCCAGACATGTTCCGCGGGTCACCCAGAGAGGGGGAGAAATGTGTCGACCTATGCAGACTTGGGGCGTGAGGTCCATGTATAGAAGTTTGATGTGCACCATGGGGTGAGGGCCTATCCCCACCCGCCACAAAACTTCAAATAAGTACTGCCAAACCAAGGTGTTGAAGGCCTTCTCGAAGTCCAGCACTAGGCATGAAGGGTGGTGGGCTGTCGCTGCACACCGTCCTGAATGTGGAATAGCTGGCGAATGTTCTGGGAGGTGTTCCTCCCGGGCACAAACCTGCATTGGTCAGGGTGTACTAGGTGGGGTAGCACCCCCAGGAGTCTATCTACTAAGATCCTACCCAATATTTTGCAGTCCCCTGTGAGCAGAGTGATCAGCCGGTATGATGACCTGAGCAAGGGATCCCGATCTGGCTTGGGGAAAGTCACTGATATAGATTCCCGCATGGACTTAGGGCAGAGGTCTTCAATCTGTGGGGCGCGACCCCCAGGGGGGTCGTGAAGTCCTGGAAGGGGGTCGCAGATTATGTCAGAGTGCAGTTCCTGGCTTGGGCTGATCGAGGGTGCTTGGTGGAGGCCTAATTCACACCGAAGTGTGAAAAACATCAAAGCCTCATTAACAAGTAAAAGGTCTTTCAAAGACCTGTCAAGTACTCGGGTGTGGCTGTGTGTGTGTGTCCCTGATGCCGTTTCGAGCTGGGGGAGGATGGGAAGTGGGGGTGGCGGGGGGACCGAGGGGGGCTGGGGGAGCAGGCTGTAGTGTAGCACTTTGAGGCCAATGGATATTGCGCGCCTGGAGCTGTGGCTCCCTGACACGTCCCCCACCCCAGCAGGGAGGCACAGAGATGCCCTCCCATGATCGGGAAAGAAGGAAGAAGATGCAGAGAGATTCTGACCCCCGCCCCCATGAGAAAGGCACAGAAAAGGTGGGTGGATGAATGATGGGTGGATGGATGGATGTAAGGATGAAGGATGGATGAATGTGTGAAAAGGTTGGCGGATGAATGATGAATGGATGATGAAAGGGTGGATGGATGGATGAAAGGGTGGATGGATGGAAGGATGAAAGGGTAGATGGATGAAGGATGTATGGATGGATAAAATGTTGCATGGATGAATGATGGATGGATGGATGGATGGATGAAAAGATGGGTCGATGAATGATGGGTGAATGGATGGATGAAAGGGTGGATGGATGAAGGATGGATGTATGGATGGAAGGATGAAAGGGTGGATGGGTGAAGGATAGATGATGAAGGATAGATGTATGGATGTAAGGATGAAAGAGTGGACGGATGAAGGATGAATGGATGGATGAAGGGGTGGATAAATGCATGAAAGGGTGGATGAATGGATGAAAGGGTGGATGAATGGATGAAAGGGTGGATGAATGGATGAAAGGGTGGACTGATGAAGGATGGATGGAAGGGTGGATGGATGTATGGATGGAAAAAAGGTTGCATGGATGAATGATGGATGTGTGAAAAGGTGGGGGATGAATGATGGGTGGATGGATGGATGAAAGTGTGGACGGATAAAGGATGGATGGAGGGAACGATGAAAGGGTGGATGGATGAAGGATGGATGGATGGATGGATAAAAGGTTACATGGATGAATGATGCATGGATGGATGTGTGAAAAGGTGGGGGTATGAATGATGGGGTGGATGGATGGATGAAAGGGTGGATGGATGTATGGATGGATAAAAGGTTGCATGGATGAATGATGCATGGATGGATGTGTGAAAAGGTGGGGGATGAATGATGGGTGGATGGATGGATGAAAGGGTGGGTGGGTGGATGGAAGAAAGGGTGGATGGATGATGGATAGATGTATGGATGGGAGGATGAAAGGGTGGATGGATGTATGGATGGATAAAAGGTTGCATGGATGAATGATGGATGGATGTGTGAAAAGGTGGGTGGATGAAGGATGGATGTATGGATGTAAGGATGAAAGGGTGGATGGGTGAAGGATAGATGGATGAAGGATAGATGTATGGATGTAAGGATGAAAGAGTGGACGGATGAAGGATGAATGGATGGATGAAGGGGTGGATAAATGGATGAAAGGGTGGATGAATGGATGAAAGGGTGGATGAATGGATGAAAGGGTGGACTGATGAAGGATGGATAGAAGGTTGGATGGATGTATGGATGGAAAAAAGGTTGCATGGATGAATGATGGATGGATGTGTGAAAAGGTGGGTGGATGAAGGATGGATGTATGGATGTAAGGATGAAAGGGTGGATGGGTGAAGGATAGATGGATGAAGGATAGATGTATGGATGTAAGGATGAAAGGGTGGACGGATGAAGGATGGATGGATGGATGGATGGATAAAAGGGTGGTTGGATGGAAGGATGAAAGGGTGGACAGATGAAGGATGGATGGATGTATGGATGGATAAATGGTTGCATGGATGAATGATGCATGGATGGATGTGTGAAAAGGTGGGGGGATGAATGATGGGTGGATGGATGGATGAAAGGGTAGGTGGATGGATGTATGGAGGAAAGGGTGGATGGATGAAGGATAGTATGGATGTGAGTATGGGAGGAAGAAAGGGTGGATGGAAGTATGGATGGATAAAAGGTTGCATGGATGAATGACGGATGGATGTGTGAAAAGGTGGGTGGCTGAATGATGTGTGGATGGATGGAAGGGTGGATGGGTAAAGGATGGATATATGGATGGAAGGATGGAAGGACGGATGGATGTGTGAAAGTGTGGGTGGATGAATGATGGATGGATGTGATGAGGTCTAACAGGCGTGTTTATGGTTGTCAAAAGATGATGATGAGGAGTACCAGTTTCTAGAAACTTTTGTCGGAAGGGGGTCCTTACCCCTAAAAAGGTTTTACAAGGGGGTCTCGGCATCAAAAAGTTTAAAGACCTCTGACTTAGGGAGTTTTCCCGTTTTTAAAACAGCTTTATAGACTATGTCTAACTGCGGGCTAGTTGGGGGGAGAATGTATTGCAGTATTCTAATGTGAAGCCATTGTGGCTGGGGGCTTTGTTTTTGGCTAGGTGTTGGATTGCACTTTTAATTTCTTCCGGCATGAGATGTTCGTGTAGGGAGATTCTGTCACCATCTGTCACCTATGTCACAGTGATGAAGTGTAAAACTTTCAGGATGTGTTCCTCCCCATCAGGAATCGGTTCTCTCTAGAGGTCTTTCTAGTACTCTTGGAAGGTTTGCATGATATCCGCCTGCACGTAGGTGATGTCCCCTGTCGCATTTCTTATGCTGGTGATGGGTTGTGTGTCTATGTTCTGCCGGATAAGCGAGGCAAGCAGGGCTCCTGCACGGTTCACCTCTCTGTGGGCTCTGGAGGCATGGGCGTGAAAATTGTAGGTACACAGATCTGCACAGGCTTCTGCATACTTGGTCTTAGCTTCTGCTAATTGTGCAAGGGGGACCGCATGTTTGTCTGCATCTTTGGAGAGTTGGGCTAATCACTGCTCAGTTGTTTGTATCATCTGCTCTTGTGTTTTACTCACTCCAGTGATTTGTCTAATGCAGGCTCTCCTCATAACCACCTTAAAGGTGTCCCACTCTAGTGCCCTGGAGCCTGCAGTATTTTCGTTCTCAGAGAAATAGTTTTGTATGCTTTCCCTTTGGTCGTGTTGGAACACCGGGTCCTCAAGACAGTCTTGTGGGAGCTGCCAGATGGAGATCGGTGGCAAAGACGGGCACCATTTGAGGGTTATGACATGTGCATCATGGTCCAATAGCACCCTGCTCAGGTAGTCCGGGTGTTGGATTATAGGGAGGATTGTGTGCGTGCACAAGAACCAGTCCAGCCGTACTCATAGATCATGAGGGATAGAATGGAAATAATCGAATTTAGTTGCCAGGTGTGCATGCTGCCATGCGTCCATCAGCGACTAGTGGTTCGTCCATGTTCAGAAGTGAGATGTTTGTGCATGGGCGTTGGAGGTCGGGCCGGGTGGGTGGGAACTGTCTAGATTGAGATCTAATGTGCAATTGTAGTCCCCTCCCAAGATACACTGTGAGGTGGTTCATTGGGCCAAGCTTTTCAACAAGGTATCCAAAAATCCCATTTGCTCTGTGTTGGGTGCATAGATGCTGCCTATTAGTATTGGTTGGCCATCCAGTAGACCCTCCAGCAGAGCGTATCCCCTTCGGGGTCTACCTTTCTGCCAGTCTCTAACAAGCATTGACATAGCCAATAGGTCTCGCTTTTGGCACCTTATAAGTATTTAGTTTTGCAGCACAATATCCCTGGTGCAACAATATCACCTGTTGCATGGCTAAACCTTGTACCTTATAAGTGTTTATCCATGCAACAGTTGATGTTGTTGCACCAAGGATATTGGTGTCCATATTAAAAAAAGCCAACACAGTGGAGGGCTGGCACACACCGCACGCAGGAGACTACAAACAGGGCGGAGCTCAATGGGCATGCAAATATAATTAATGTTTAAATATTGGAATTTACAGGTTTTCTGTAAGCTGCTCTTACTAAAGGCAATTCATAGTTTATATAGTTTTTATATCAAAAGTCAGCAATGTACAACAAACAGTAACTTAAGTTTGGAAAAATACAGTCAGCGAGTGGTGAAATTGTATGGTCAACAAGCACAACTCGCAATTTACTCGCCCTAGCGCACGCCGCATGCAACTGCGCAGACTGCGGAGTTTAGAAAATACACCCGTTCATTAAGTTTACAGTTAATGGGGAGTTTGGGGCAGTTCAAATTTCTAGCAAAAACTACTGATCATACCTTTCAAGCAGCCTAGGCGCAAATGCTGGACAACGAGCCAAAATGAGAAGGGGAGCTTCAAATCACATTGAGTGAATCATTCACGTTTCAACATGCTGTTATCAGACAACAAGTTATGGATAACAGACGTCTGAAAGACAATGCCAGTAATGGAAGTCCTAAACAGATGCTGTGCTGCTTCACTGAAGTATTATTTAAATAAAGCGATGGGAATGTCTGTGACCTCAATTTACACCAAGTCCCATGTAGCACCCTAATATTTGCACTTGGGGATCAGGTTAATGCAGTCTGCAGAGTTAACATGAATATATTATATGCAACGTACTTCTAAATTGTAAAACCTTCTTTGTATAGGTAATGAGTATGACTACTGACAAGTGATATTGTTTAGGGAAGTTGGCTTTGGCAACTGCTTCAAAGTTACTTTGTACATGAAACAATGAAGCTCCATAAAGCACAATGTCCCAATACATCATCTATTACATGCAACGAATAACGAAAAAGGCTTATTGCACGAATATGTGCTATTCAATCCAGAAAAGGGGCAATGCAATTGCTGGAAATCTGGCTGTCACGTGAGGCAGCCTTTATGGCTTTTATGGGGCCATAAAAAGGAGCTAAGCCTGTTCTGCGAGGGAGAGATGGTCATAAAGAGGATTCAGTATATTTAATTTATATCTCCGAGCTGTAAAGAGGGGGATAAAAAAGACTCACCACTGTGGAAATTCATGCGTTGCATCCAGGGATAGATCTGAATGCCGGTCTTCTGCACCTTGACACTGGCCCTGCTTTGGTCGCTGCTAAAATCCTTGACAATTGAGGTCTGTGTGTTGTGTCTCATCGCATTCTGCAGGCGGCTAGAAAGCATGTCCTTGTCTTGGTCGAAGGCGTTAGACCCGTACTCATAGGGGCCGCGGTCGGAGCTGAACACCACATTATCTTGCGGTGAGTAGAACGGAGACGAGTAGATCCTGTTCTGAGCCACGGCTGCTCCATAAGTCGAGAAATGCCTGACGGGGTCATAGGTAGATGAATTTAGGGCCATGTTGGGCAGCACCTCCTGCCCACTGGCTAGGTGGCAGGATAAAGACGGGTTGGCGAAGTAGAAATTCAAATTGAACCCCCTTTTACCTGCTGCTAGGATTTCGTTAATATTTCTTTCTGTCTCCACTTTGTAGCCTGATCTAGATTGTTATAGGGACGGCTCCACTCCGGGACATATACAATGACAAAGTCAGCTGACCTGTCTAGAGCTAATAGGAAGCAAGATGTCAAGAAAGGGGAAAAATGGTTTTGCTTGTGTTGTTTCCCTAGTTGAAACTAAAAAATACATGAAACGTAAGTCTCGAAATGCTGAATACGTAACAAACTGCCTTATAGAGAAAAGGAAATGAGTGAAAAAAAACATTATGTGCATTTTAAGTTGAGGCAGAATGGGGCATGATTGTTTCAGACTGAAAGGCAACTCATATGTACACTTTTTAAAAATATAGTTTCCGTTTACGTAGAAAGTTCTGAGATGAATGAAAATCATATTAATATTTTTATTTTATATTTATTTATTTATTAAAAAGTTTTCTATAGCGCGAACAAGACCCTTAGGTATTAGAGAGCTTAACACACCAAGAAATACAGTAAAATTACATACACGTCTTTCCATAATGTACAGTACAATAGTATACAGTGATCTGAGGTAGGTTATGGAGTATGTATAGAGTACAGTATCAGTATAGAGTTTGTGATTTCCTATAAATTTCACATAGTTAACAAATTTAGTAAAAAGAATTGTCGCAATAAAATGCTCTTAAATGGTTTATTTAGAAGATCTGCTTTTGTTTGCCGTGAAAGCGAAAGTGATCGGACGGGCTCTGTGGTAATCACGAGAGTGGTATACGCGCAGGAGTGATCGCGCTGGAAGAGAGGCAGCTGCGCGCGTGCACGCTTGCGTGAACGCAAGCACTAGGCCGGCAGTGGCAGCACTTTGAAAACCAGTATACTAAATGTCTCTCCGAGCAGCGCATGCGCTGGCTCAGGCGTGACCCAAAAAGGAGTACCTGGCCTGAGCCAAAAAAGTGTTACTCACGTGTACACTGAGTTGGTTGTGGCGCAGAATGTGCCCCGCCATCTCTTTAGGAGCTTTTCGAGTTCCCTCTGTGTAAGGTGTGTTTCTTGTAAAAGTATGACCTGCGCTTGCTGGTGCTTGATGTATGCATGAATAGCATATTGCTTCCGACCAGTGTGTTTGCCCCTTATGTTTGGAGTGAGGAATTTAATATCCGCCGGGGTCGCGCGGGCTTGTGAGTTGCACAGTGGTGGGGGCCTCCCGGCGGTCCTGATTGGTTTCTCCATGGGTGGGGTTGGTTGTGCCCGGTGTGAGGTCTAGATGCGCTTTGAGTGTTTCAGCCCTTCATGTTGGGGTGGGTATGGGGTCGGGGTGTGGCGAGGGGTTGAACCATAACTCTTTAGTGTTGCAGACCCAATACTGGGGATCTGCTGCAAAGGACAGCACATCCAAACCCATACGAACGTGTACCCTCTAGTGTTCCATAAAGGGGGCGGGTGCGTCTGACTTGCGTGTACCTCCGAGAATTCTGCACAAAATGGGTCCCATAGGACTGTATGATCAGTGACTCTTTAGTGTTGCAGACCCAATACTGGGATCTGCTGCAAAGGACAGCACATCCAAACCGGTACGAAAGTGTACCCTCTAGTGCTCCATAAAGGGGACGGGTGCGTCTGACTTGCGCATAACTCCGAGACTTCTGCACAAAATGGGTTCCATAGGACTGTATGGTCAGTGCCGGCTGTAGGCACAAGCAGGTTTGTGGCGTGCCCGACCGTGGCGTGCATTATGTATTGCTGGGCTGGGCGATGAGGCTTTACTAGTGTGGAGGTGTGATGTGTGTATCGATACAAGTGGACTTTATATAAGTATGTCTGCTATCTGCGGCATGACTGTAGGCAAGGTCCCTTAGTTCTCGTCAGAGTTACTGGATTCATTGGGGTCTTCTTCAGGCATGAAGATGTGTGGAGTGTCTTTACTGTCCAAGGCTGAGAGGTTTGCCCCCAATGCCACAGCCGCCTGGATAGCCTTTCGACGCTGTGCTATAATTTGCTCCGGATCTGGTCATTTCAGTGACTTATTCTGTGGTGCATTTCTGATTGTCTTCAGGCCCTCTTTGCTCTGCGCCATGGGGTACTGGACGTTTCTGGCCTGAGTGTTTGAATGTTCCTGTGGATTAGATCAGTTTGTAAGTTTAATTTCATCAAGTCCATAGCTTCCTACGGGTCAGTAAAGAAGATTGTGGCGTCATCATGAATTATTTTGATCAGCGCCGGGAACAGAAGGGAGTATTGGACATTCTGGTTTCTCCATAGCCTCTTCACTTCAAGAAAAGACCACCTTTTCTGCTGCCCTGCCTTGGAGTAGTCGGGGAAAAGCATGACTTGCTTGTCCTCCACCGTGATGGGGCTATTTTGTCTGGCAGCTCGAAGTATGGCATCCCTGTATCAAAAGTGAAGGAGCTTTACTAACATGGGTCGCAGAACTGAGCCCAGGGTTGGCCGCCTTGCTGGCACATGGTGCGCCCTTTCAACTGAGAAAAAAATCAGTCAGTTCCTCTTGTGGTGTGAAGGACCTGAGCTAGGTTTCTGCGTATTCGATGGGATCTTTTCCTTGCACTCCCTCTGGCAGATTTAAAATGAGCAGGTTGCTTAGCTGGAGCGCCATTCCAGGTCATCTGTTTTCTTCTCCAACATCATTGCTCGGGCCTGCAAGTCTTTCATGGAGCCTTGCTGTGCTTTGCTCTGGGGTTGCAGTGTGGACAAGGCTTTTTCGCTATCTGTTACCAACAACAGGTTGAGCTCCGTGGCTAGGGTACCAAATCGCTCCTCCATGGTGACGCGTGATTGCTCTATGGCCGCTAGGACCCTGTCACGCTTGTCTGACATGGTGGCATTGGAGTGTGGGTTTGTGTCCTGAGCCTCCTGGGTTGGGGACTTCGACCTTGTCTGGTTAGGGGGCTGGGGTCCCCCGGTTGTCTTTGGCCGACCCATTACGGTGGCTAGTTACGTGGTCGTCGGACACCCCCTTGTTCTGTGGCCTTGGGGTGCCTGTGGCGTTCTGTTAGTGGTCCAACTCAGGCACGAGCTGTTCGCAGCAGAATGAGACTCCTCCATGCTAACTAGTTATGCGACTCCCAGTGGTTAGCATTCAACTTCTTAGAGGGGCAAGTGCTGTTCAGTAAATGTACCTGTTTACCCGGGAAACAATGAAAAAACATTGCACGGTACAGCTCAGTTATTCACTCTGGGTTCCTTGGGTTCTTGGAGAACCTACAAGCCCTATACATCCCCGCAACTAGAAGGGTCCAGCGAATAGTATATTGCTTTTAAAAAACGGCCATCGTTAGAAGTTACAGATGAAAACGTAGACACAAATGGGTGTTTTTTTCACCTCAACTTCAACTTTTTTATTTTAACTTACTTTTGTGTAGATGCCTTCGTACCTTCGCGTGAGTGTGTGCTCTTACAGTGGCAATGCACTGACCATTAACAGCACAGCTCACCTCCTCCTCTAAGTAAACTGCGAGTCCTGACATTCTACTGTGGGTCACTCACTGTAAAGGCCATGCACAATGTGCTTCTTATTGCCTCGTGCTAACTTAGTACACACCTTTCTTACATGGGATGTTATGCTATGTTTATACATCAGTAACTCCTATCCGAACTTTGAGGCATATTATCAAGGGGGTTTATCTCCGCTTTTTTGGCTTTAAAAACCAAGAAAGCTGAGATAAAATTATCTCTCTATTACTTAGCTGTCGCTAACACCAGTTAGCGACAGCTAGTAGGTGATAGCGACCATCTTGGGCCCCACTTTGCATGTCAGTGATATTTATCACTAATGATATGCAAAGTGGGCGTGCCAATATGTTAGCGACTGAAAACATTCGCTAACATCGCTATCTCCTATTACCAACTTTTGGAGATATTCGCGCTAAGCGTGAATATCTCCAAAAGCTAACACCTGTCCTGAGCAGTTCTTAGCCATGTTATCCAATGGGAGGTGGATAACACGGCTAAGAGCATTAGCTCGGTAATGCATGAATATCGCTGACTTTTCAGCGATATTCATGCATTGCAGCAATTTTTATCGCATTTGCGATAAACCTTGGTAATACCAAGGTTTTTTTGCGGTACAAATCGCCGCAGCGCAGCGTTAAATTTTTGTCTCTAACCAAGCAATAGCGATAATTATCGCTATTGCTTGGTAATATGCCCCCTTGTCCTACCCACCAAACACCTGTTTCCCCACCACCAATTTCCTCCCTCATTGTCTGCATTTTTTTGTTTTATTAACAATCTCCATAAAAATGATCTGAAAAAAAAAGACACAGCTCACTTTGGCGACACAACCAGTCCGCAAAGCACAAAACGGCAGTCCAAGCTGACCTTTTGCCCAGTCCTTCATGGCATTGCCCTAATGCCAGTAAGCCCGTTTTAGCCTTAGCGCCTGGAAGTTTCCAGATTACCCTTGGCGTTGGTCCACCCATGCTTTAGAGTCTGTTCGGTAAATGTGATAATCGTGTTCACACCTTGCCAAGCTTCTTTCGCTGTCACAGCAGAGCTGATTTCAGATAGAAGGGACGCGTCCCGAGCCGCAGATTAAAAGAAGCGATCCCCGAGCGCGCGGAATGTCACGGAAGGCGCCTTAAATGTTCCGCGTCGCATCTGATCTTTAACACGGAGCTCTTTGAACCCGAGCGTCTAAAGACGGTTTTAGCGCGCTGTACAGAAGCAGCCCAAAGACGATCATTCCGGTGCTCATAAAATCGAAGGGTCACATGCCCATGCAGTCAAAATGAGGGTTTATCTTTTAATGCTTTCATGCTATTCAAATGTTCAAATATATATGAAAAAAGGTACCGGCGCATTAGAATACTGGAATATAAAGCCCCTACAGGCACAGATATCCAGGATATTGTCACCTCCTTTTTTGTACTAATCATGACAGGTTGTCTGAGGCTCCTTCAAACACCTGCCTTTATTCCTCTCTCATGTCTCTGAAGTTGCTGATTGAAACGTCTCTGCCTTTCTTATCGGAGTACATCTTTTTTTCTTTTCTTCTTAGGGCAAACTCGTGGACTGCTTTAACATGCTATGATATGAATGGACTACGTCTTCCAGGCTGGGCTCCTTTCTTCCGGGGGGCGTAGCTTGGCACGAGGCAATTAGAGAGAAGCTGTGCCTGAGTGGAAAAGGCGCTAATACCTTTCAGTGATACATATTCAAAGTAGTGCCCTGGGGACGCAAGTGGTCCTTCTGACCTTGAGATGCCGTCCCCTGGTCGACAGCACCACTCGGCTGCTGTTCACTCGAATCAGTTTTAAAAAGAGGTTAAATAAACTGCAAGCATTTATTTACAGCATAACTGAAATTAAACAAGGAAGTATAGAAGGTTTCCTGCACCACTTAACTTAAGGAACACCTTCGTTGTTAAAGATCTCTTGCAACAAACGTGTACGAACATGATAATATCTCTACAAAATTCAAAAAGTGTATTTCATTTTCATGCAGAGTACCCCAGATTAAACCAGTGCATTGAGAAGTGTTTCTTTTTAAAACTGATAGTTTGCAAACATGAATTTAGACACATTTATGCTTTCCACCCCCCTGGCAACAATGCAAGTAGTGAACTGAGAGGCAAGTCAGTTGTTATGCTCATCCTCTGAGTGGCCTGGGTTACTGTTATACTTGGACAACATGATTGTTTATCAAATTAAACACAATAGAAGGTTTTTTTTCCCAGCACATATCATGAAGCTATGTATTTTGAAGTCCTCTTATACGTGATAATAAATGAAAAGTGATATAAAAGAATTGCCTAGGATTACACAATTTTGTCAAGGGAGGAATCCAGGATTAATCCCAGATTTTCTGATTTCACAATGTGCAATTCATCCTTTATATGAACATGCTTTGCTTTCCCTATGATCACCTAAGATTACCACTCCCACCTGCTACCCCGCTGGCATCAATGCTGCCTTCAGTCACAGAACAGGCCAAACATTTTGGCCCCCTGGAAAATATTTGTGAGTACCCATGTCCCACCTGATTGTCCTCAAACTGAACATTCGTGTGCACAGAACACCCACTGACCAGATAACCACACCTCTCAACACAGACCATGTATCGATCTTCACTGAAAACTGTAACATCCAAAAGGAGACAAACAGTGCCTTATTGAGACCTGTTGGATCTGCAAAGGCTGTTGCCCACACACCTCCGGAGGTCTGCCTGCCATATTATCATCCCTAATTATCATCCCTCTGTCATTGACCACCATATTTAGAGACCTTTGTCATTTTTGAAGGGAGCTCTTCCTAAAATTCTCCTGCTAGTAAAGTTGAAGCACTTTTTCATAAAAATTAAATACCGACTGGCAGCGCATTATCCTTTGTTTCACAAAAATAAACAGCCAAGGCTTCTTTATACAAAACGAAAAATCAATGGCTCTAATACATAGAGTTGTTTCCTCCCCGCGCAGTGGGCAATTGTTTTGTTGTGAACACAAAATAAGAGCTTCAGAATACCTTTCCTACATATGGTGGTCCTTCCAATCCTCTGAAGCCTGCATCCAAGTGTGAGACATGCTGCCCGCAAAGGGGCTCCGCACCTATATATTAAACGAGGAAGAACTGCTTCTTTCTCACAAAGTCTAAAACGGTTGAGACCTTCTGAAGCATTAAACCACATCAGTTTTATTAAATTTATTAGGGAATTTTTTACAGACTGGACCTAGCAAAGAGGGTAGAGGAGAAGTTTACAGAGAGGAAGGATATACTATCCAAAAGCCTTCTCCTACTGCAATAATGAAAAAAACATCTTTCACTCTTTTATCATTCCACTATCATTTACAATCAAAATTAACAGACTAACATGTTCACTTCTCAAATTCCATATTCAACTATACTAATTCACCACTAATCCTTTAAAGGTTCCGGAGTGGCGTGCTACTCGCCAGAAAATCGCTTCAACACCCATCAGGGGTAACAAGTGCTATATGAATGCAAACCTTCCTTCCCCTTTCATCCCTCCGCTATCCTTCTCACTCCAAATAACTGACTAATATCCACCACTGAAATTACTTTATATTTCACCATATTAATTTACCACTAATTCTTTATGGGCTTTCTGAATAGCGTGCATCAACACCCCATCAGGGGTAGCCAGCGCTATATAAATACAAACCTTTTTTCCTCTTCTATCCTTCTGCTATCATTCCAAATCCAAATAACTGACATGTTTCACTATACTAATTGAACACTAATCCTCTATGGGTCACGGAGTAGCGTGCTACTCGCCAAAAAAGCACATCCATGCCTCCTCAGGGGTAGTAAGCGCTATATAAATGCAATTACAATACAATACAATACAATACTATATGGCCAAATCTGTACTGGCTACAGATGTCCAGGCAGTGTTTACAAATGCAGCTTATTTTAAGGATGCAGTCTTGCATGAAATGAGGTGTACACACTTTTGTAACTTAACTCATGGGAAAGAGGAGGCATTACTCATTGGAAGTTAGCTGAGTACATTTAAAGGAGAAGAGGGTATGTTAGTGTTTCTATTTTATTCCATTTGAAATTATATTGTATTTATTCTATATCATATGTATGAGTATGCCACTAACTCACATTTTATAATTCAATAATTCAATACAACTCTATGAACGTAACCATGTGGTTAAGGTCTACCTCGGGCCAAGAACTGATCCAAGAATATAACTCCAGCTATGCTGCCAGCACCTTCTCGAGCTAGGAAGTACTGTTACAAAAGACTATCTGTGGCAAAAGTATCAGAACATTACTTCATAGGAAACAAAACAGTCCCCTGCTTAATATCAACATTGAGAACAGGATTGACCACTGAGAAAATAAGGTCCTTAGCAACTTCAGTTTGTGGCAATGCATTTTAAAATTCTCTTTATTCTGTCATTTTTAGGGCTCGCCTGCTGTGTGCATGCGCACAGCTGGCGAAGCTCTATAGGGGCTTATCCAGTGTTTAACCACCACTGGCGATTCCACTGGCGATTCCTTTGAGTGCATGTGCTTTTTAGGTCATTGCGCAAGCGCAAGCCCTAAAAAGCGCGTGCACAATGCCACTAGCCGCCTGCCTGCCTGCCTCGCATTACCACATCAAAGGCAGCCCTCCCAGCGCATTTGTCACCCCCTAATTATTCACGGCCTGCCGGCCGTACTTTCAGTTTCATCTCCTAATCTTCCCGCCCCTTGCTGCAACAACTGCGCGCTCTGCTTTTAAGCATTCCACTCAATGTACCCTAATGTTTAGTCGTCTTTTACTATGGTTTGTTTAGTAAAGTTCTTTAGATTTATGAAATGTATCCACTACTTTGAGTGATGCAGCTTATCCCGATGTTTGCAGGGACAAAATGCCTTGAATTCCCCCCTCCCTTTTAGCCCATCCCTTTAAAGTCTGCTCGCATTTCCCTCCTCCCCCTTCTGGGTCCTTATCTCCTCGCATTCCCCCCTCCCTTCCCGCCCAGCCCTTTGATGCTCTGCTGTAGTCGCTGCCTCTAAACCTGTCGTCCCTTCTTTCACCCTCTCTCTTCCCCCTTTCCTCTCCATTGACGACCTCCCTCATGTGTGAGTGCTACCTGAGCTTGTGGCCTGTACCCGTCATGTCTCCCTCCCTGCCATACACTGTTTATTTCCTGCATGCAGCAAACTCGTGACACACACGGACCCTGGCTGGAGCGGGATCCAAGCTCAGTCACACTCCACAATGCGCTCACGCG
The DNA here is from genome assembly GCF_964263255.1 of Lissotriton vulgaris. Lineage (NCBI taxonomy): Eukaryota > Metazoa > Chordata > Amphibia > Caudata > Salamandridae > Lissotriton > Lissotriton vulgaris. The sequence goes on from NC_141695.1 coordinate 714,009,395, forward strand.
TTCTGCAATCTGCCCACGTAGAAATTAACAAGCAATGAAAAGCTTTCGTAAATATCACAAGATAAGGGCTCCTCCGGCTACACTCGCAGTCTAGCAATGTGAGCGCGAGAGCTTCAGGGGACCCATACTGAGCACGTCCGGATAGAGGGAAGGGAGCACCGGAAGACGCATTATTTCAGAGTTTGAGATCATATCAGAATGCACATTTATATCAGACTGTGAGTTCATGATGATTCATAGCGTGAGATTATATCAATCACAAAGTGAAATTATATTCGGGTTGAGGCTTTATTATCCAAAATATTATTTTATATTGTCATTTCAGAATATTTCTATACTAATCTGGGTATGGGGTAATGTTCATTTCAGAGCACAAAAGTATATTTCTGTGAGATTTCACTATAGTGTGACGCTGTCAGGAATAGAAACACTGTATAAATAATACAAACAGATTAGCTACTTCCTCGCCCACCCAGAAAGTGCTAAAAGCCATTGTTATTTGTAATATCAATACATCTAAGTCACGTAAATACAAAACATGTTGCATTACAAATGCTATAGGTGTCACATTTGCGAAAGTTATAACTATTGGCATTGTAAATGACAAAGCTATTAATTTAGCTATTTTAAAAAATAACACATACATAAATAAAATGTCATTTTTAAGACCAATAGCTCAAACTTTCCCAATGCGAGCCCTATTGCATTTCCAATGCTTGTTTTATTTATGCATTTATTCACAACAAAATACATTTTGATAGTTTTCAGTAACATAAGGCTTATGAACACAGAAAAATGCACATAGAAAGGAGTGCACTTATTTTTCTAAAGCCATGTAGGATCTTGCTTAAGAAACAAAAATCACAAGCCTCAAACCCAGCCTAGAAAATATTCCCAGGTAAAAAAAGAGTAAATTAAACTTTTAACCACCCCATACAAGCCTGTGTCAAGGATATGTGTATACAATTTAATGTATGTTACATTAATGAAAGCTGTCAAATAAAATTACTTTCAATTACCTTTCAATTCGTAGCAGGATTTATTTACACCTGTTTTTTCTATACTTGGGAGTCAATATTAGAACTATTGTGATTTACCTTGGAATCTATAAAAACAGTTCAGAATTACGTGGAATCATTATATTTGGATAGCTCACCAATAAGTTGGTAATATACACCTAGAGGAGAATTCTCTTGTCACTGTTGGTCATATTTAATATTCTCACTTTACGTGTAAGCCCTGACTAAATTCCTGTGGCACTAGGGAACGAATGGCATTCGCTGTGTGGCGGTTTTAAACACAACTTTAAATAAAAAGAAGAGTGATGGACTATACTTATGTTTTCTGACTGACTTCTCTCAGAGTGCACCTTCTTTTTTCATGAATTCTCTAACAAAATTGACATCCATCAACTGCGGATGCCGGGAGTAGCTGCACCTTTTTGTGATATATGAAACAAGTGCAGGTGAAGTGCTCAACTTTGGTCGGCCATTGTTTGCTTTTCTATTTTACTGGATTCGAGCTTACCTGGCTGATGATGGGTGATGATTCAAGCTAGCCTTGCTGATGAGGGGTGATATCCCAAAACTGGGCCCAGGATTATTTTTTCTGGTCTAGGGAGGATTCTTGTTTCTGGCCTAGGGAGGACCTGGCATGGTAGTTCGGGCAGGCCTGCTCCCATGAGGAGCAGGGTCAAGACTGATTTGCAAATGGCTAGGTCCAAACTGGGTTGGCGTGGTGAGCATAAAACAGTTGATTAAACCCAGATCTTTGTGACTGGGGGTGAATGTTCGCATTGGTCAGCATTCTGTCCATCATTTTTTTTGTCACCCTAAATGGGAAGGGAATGCCCAGATGTGGGTCCCGTGCTTACTGCACCGCTGGATTCTAGCTAGCTTGGCTGATAAGGGATGATACCCCGAAACCGGTCCCAGGAGGTTTGTTTCCGGTCCAGGAGGATCCTGGCTTGGCAATTAAGGCTGGATTGTTCTCATGAGGAGCATGGTCAAGACTGATTTGCATATGACTGTGTCCTAACTGGGGTTGTGTGGTTAGCAAAAAATGATGGATTAAACCCAGAACTTTGTGAACGGTGGTGATTGTTTGCATTGTTCAGCATCCCGTCCAACATTTGTTCTCTGTGTTCTTTTCTTGCTTTCATATTCATAGAGAACAAATCTACCAGGAATTTATCTTTGCTCTTTACCTGAAACAACTGATGAGATACTCCATCTCTTTACAGAGAACCAATATAATGTAATAATATTCAAATAACAAAATGTAATAAATATAAGGCATAGGAATAGTCAGTTCTGCATATGCAAGATAAAAGAAATAAGGTAATATGAGTGAGAAAAAGGAAGATAATTTGAAGGAGGGGCCAGACAGGGTAGAAAAGAGAGTGAGATCGAGAGAGAGCGAGAGAGAGAGAGACAATATGACATGCAGCAGATAGGATGAAAGTAGGAGAAAGTGGACAAGTTAGCACAGGAATTAAGGAAGTGGTGATATTAGGATGATGCTGCTTCACTTGACAGGAGTTACATGACTAGACTGAGAATAAACAGATGCTTTTCAGTTTTTACAAAATAAAATATTTGCAAGATATTATCTATCTTCCAAAATCATGGAAAAAAAATTGTTTCCACCTTTGATTCTGTAATTGAGCACCCACCAGGACAGAAACATTGCGGGGAAAGGCTTAAGGGAGACCATTTTCAAAAAAATAAAAAATATTGTGGATACAGATCCTAACCGAATAAGAAAAATGGAATAACATCTGCACTTGATGGGGTATAGGTCTGCTGTAAATTTATTTATTTATTTATTTTAGAGGTTTTATATAGCGCTGGCTGGACCCGGGGGTATCAGAGCGCTTTACATTTTAGAGACAAGAAAGGTCAATAAGACAGGGGACATACATAGCATCAATGTATATAAACAACATATGTCTCCGCCTCACAGATTTCAAAATGATAAATATGGGAAATAAGCACAACAAAATGTGAAAGATGTGATAAATAAAAAATATCAAAAGGCACAAATTGAAAAAAAAAGAGCCGGAAAATTGCAGAGTCAGGATAGGGAGGTTAATGGTCCGTTAGGTTGGTAAGGAAGAGAAGCGGGAGGGGCAGAAGTGGGGGGGGGGTTATGGGGGTGCGGGCTGAGGGTGGACAAGGGAAGGGGGGAGCAAGGAGGAGTGAAGGTGGTAAACAGGGAGGGGGAAGTGACGAGGAGGAAGGGCGAGTAGGGCTAAAAAAGGGAGGGCGAATGCATCTAGGGTCGGACAGATGTAGCCAGTGGAAGAAAACAGATATGGATTAGGGTCCCCAGCAGTTACATTATAATATTTGAGGTAGAAAAATCAAAAGTGCATCATATAAAAACGGTTATGCTTGTGGAAAGTTCTAGCCAAAAAGGACAACGTACACAAGGACTACAAATCAGAACTAAGACATCTGCACTTCTTGTGAATAATTTTGTAGTGTAAAAATTTGTACAAAGAACAATCATTTACAAAGTCAATTGGTGTCATTTTGTGGGTGCTTTTTTGTTGCCGCTATTAGCTTTGCAAATGCTGGAAGCATTTTATTTGATATCAAGATAGCTGTTACGTCATGTGAAGCAATGTGGTGTAATGCAACGTGGTGGCCATCTTGAAAGTGTAGAAAATGTCACTCTTTCAACATAGTCACCATTGTTGCATCATGTTCCGTTGCATCTCATTATATTACATCATGTTATACTGCATCACACAATGTAGTTTCCAACTTGAAATTCAATAAACTCACTTTAAAGATATCTAGTTGCTGCTACTGGCTTTGGCCATGCCAGCCAATATTAAAAGCACCATGGATTGACAAAACCAATGACGGCAGACAGCGTTGACTGGGAGATGGAACCCAGGAGAGAGTCTGAGGAGGGAGGGAAAGGCTGAGGAAGGGGGGAGAGAGAGGCAGAAGAGAGCAAAGAGGGAATGTGATTCTGAGTCACAGAGGTATTTCGAGAGAGCGTGGGAGGCGAAAGATGAGGTAGGGGAGGTTGGAGTAGTGAGATGAAGAGTGTGAGTGTTCTCTATGAACATAGATAATGAGAAAGAAACAGAAAATGTAGTCCCATAGATTGATAAATGAGAAATAAGCCAAAAAGAAAAGGAACATGTTTCTGATACGTCAGCACTGGAAGGATACAACTCCGTCAATAAAAAGTGAGGAGAAAGAAGAAATGCTCCAGGGATAGGACAAAAATTGTGAGGAAAGACAACCATTAAAGAAGGGATATCAAAAAGCTATGAAATCCATGCAATCATGAGCAAGGGGTGTCTCATAGTCTACTCTATGAACTACTATATGCAGCACTGCCCACAAAAGACAGCTGAATCTGTCAGGAGTGAGACTGTAAACACATCCTGAAACAGTTCTGAGAAAAAAAATACTTCCTGTGAGGGCTGATCTTTTTTAAATGTCATGATGAGCTACTACTGAAGGAATATGAGACTTCAGACCCAACAAATAGAAACTGCAAAGAACAGGGAGTATGCCATGTGGCAACACATTTGGAATGATACTTACATATACCCACAAGTATACTGCACTGTTGTCATTTTAAGATGACCAAAAACCTTTACACCATTATGCTAGACTTTGAATAAGTAACACAATAAATTCTCTTCTCCCCGCCTAGGCAGGATCTGCTCATGGACAAATCAGTCTTATGATTACTCTAAATCAAAACATACTTCCTTAAAATTCACTCTTTTAAAGAGTGCAGCTACGTGAGATTTTTCAGACCAACCAAGAAACAGGCACAACCCGAAGTGGCATATGAAGAAGTGAAGTACATTCAGTAATAATATTTCTGGTGAATACTATATCCTCTTACCACATATTCTCCACTTTATGAATACCCTCCACGCACCAGATTGAATCCGCAATTGTTTTCCAAGCAATAGCTCTCCAGCACCACTGAGTAATGCCAGGTGACTCCAGCCCATACCTCGTGAGCCCTGGATGTGATGCTATCACAGTATATATTGTGCCAAGCAGAATGCTGGGTCTAGTCCTGTTACTTCTTCCCCACCTCATTACAGTGTTGGGAAAGGAACCAAGAGAGCACCAGTGACAGCAACAATACAGCATATATATAATACGTTTCACATCTGGGGATCTTTTCATCATGGCATTCACTCATCAGGGGAGAAGGTGTGGCAATGATTAATATATGGAAAGATATAGTTTCTCCAAGAAATATAATTACCAAAGAGAATCAACTTTTTCTTCTTCCTATGGATGACAATAGGTCCCATAGACACCTCACAAAAGCAATGCCATCCAGGAGACTGAATAGTGTAGATTATTCAAGAATATCATGCAACATAGTCATGGCAAAATACTGGTCACTGGATGCTTGAGCTGTGATGCAATGTTTGGCAAAGTATGCAAAGATGACCATCATGTGGTCAGACAGCAGATATCACCTGCTGGAATTCATCTGGTGGGAGCTGGGGAAGAAGTCAAGGACCTGGTGGAGTGCAGGTGAAGGCTGGTTTATCCAGGTAGAAAAATGTGAATCTCAGTATCAGAAGTTGAACTGGACAACTCTACATCAGCCTGAATGGGGACTCCGTGAGTGAATTTGACTCGAGATTTAACTCTCACTGGGTGAGAAGGAACGGAGTGAGACATTTTGCATTTATTGGTGATTTCAACCAAGAAGACTGACCATGGAGATATATATGGGTGGATACCTCAGCCAAATAACTCTTTGCAATTGACCCTAATAGGTCCTGTGTGGATAGAGATAGAATGCAGCATAGCAGATCAGAAAGGTGTAACACTTTCCGACTCGCACCTGTGAGCAAAGTTATGCCAGTGACCCACATGAATGACTTTTATGCTACATTATCTGGCAACCAAGAGGATGTCTTCAATCTCAAGCCAGGAGCAGACGGTCTCTAGCTGGCACCACTCACTCCCCACGAGTGCAACCTCAGCATTTGGGAATTAGGAAAAATAACCATGGATAGTATTATCATCCTGTTCTCTGTGCTGCTCCCAGGCAGAAGGGATCTATGTTTCAGCACATACAGTAACAAACAACTTGTGAGTTTTTGCATTGCTGCAAACAGCAGAGTTCGGAAAAACAGGGCAGTCCTTCAGCACTAAAACATTTTTAACTTATGATTGTGCTAGGGTGTCATGTGAGATGTCAGTACTTCTGTATTCTCTCACTAGCTGCATTAACCACATCTCTAAGGCACACTCGACTATAATGATCTTAGGACTATCTACTGCTAAAGTTATTGAGGCTATCCACCCCTATAGAAGGAGCTAAGGTTGTGACTCCCTATTTATCTCTCTCAGATGTGAAAACTCTTGCAGACGTATTCATGTAGGCCGCTCCCTTATTCTGGAATGCAGAAGACATTCACACCCTGCAAAAGCCATGCTGCATCTTTGACAGGATACTCAAGGTCTACTGACCTAAAGAGCAATATGGCCATGCCAGAAGGGGTGGTCTGACAGGTCAGTGTGTGGTCCGTTTATTGGAATTGTGGGACAGTTTTTACTGTCGATTTCTCTAATATTACCACAAACATTGCCTGCAGCATGCACACATGTATGTAATCTCCCATACCTTGGGAAACACCTAAACGTCATCTGTTTACACGTTCAAAACTGGCCAGATTTGCAAAATTGGGTCATTTTTGTTGAGCAATCAGATGTGCGAATGTGTTCATTTGTATGTGGTCGCCTAGGCCTATTTTCCGTCGTTGTTCTACTCTGGGGATACTCACTCAGGGCCCCCGATGAAGTTAATTTCCAAAAGTCAAATACTCACTGCTGAAACCACATTTCCTACTAAACGTCTCTTAATCCCTGAGCGCACGGAGCGTCCCATTCCTGCGTTAATGCTATCTCAGGAATTTCAGATGTAATGAAATAGAAAGGACAAGAAAGGGGCGGGGCACTCCCTTGCATTAGATAAAGGGTTTCTGAGGAATGCAATATCTAGCTACACGAGGGAGGCGCTACCCGAGGTACCCCGGCGGGGCCATGGTGAACAGGGGGGATGAGTTGAATATTGAAGTACTACCCATATGGAAATGGACTGTCAGTCAGACACCTCTCTACCTCTACACGACATGAAAGACCGGGCTAGAGGCTTCTAATTTGAGAACTTATTTCCTAACCTCGAGGCTTCATTTTGCAATTACCGCCGTACTTTAAAAAAACTGTTCCGTCAAATGTTGTTAGACCACGAAAAGCTGATGTATCCCTCTGGAAGAAGACAGTTCACATGTTGTCTTGAACGGGTGGAAATGTATTTTGAATGCTTCATAACAATCAACCGTTTTGCCATTGAGAAGCGTCACATTCCAGTTGTTCATAGTACTTCACTTGTGCCTGCCCTCTTGCATTTCTGGCTTAGATTTCCATTCCCTCTCCTTGCACTTCTGTGCCCGCTTATAATTCTTTCTTTTGCAGTCTTTTCTCAGCTTAAAATGTTGTTTCCTTTTTGTGATCAATGTGTCACTGTTGTGCTTCAGTTTCCCTTTGCAATTTTGACTGCTTGCAGTTTACCTTCTGCTTTCTGTCTCCTGAATGTCCTCTTATAGATTTGTCTGTAGCTGGGGCTATGTTTAGTTCTGTTAAGCATTTTTTGTTTCACTTTCTCATCGTTCCGCGTGATATTGATACTGTTCAGTTTTCCTCAGCATTTCCACGGCTGCTTATACAGTGGCGGCTTCTCAGCTAAGGCGGAGGAGCGTCGCCTCACACTGCTTTTCAGCAGTAGAAGGAAAAATAAAAGGATAATAACTGAAAGTTGTTATCATTTCATTTTTTCCTGTTGCAGGTGCTGGAGCTTTGCTAGGTAGGGTGGGGCTTCTCTGCAGAGAGAGCAGGGGAGGGGAGGAGAGGAGTGATTTGCACTCCCTAAAGTACGCATGAACGTTTGGCCGGCACCAGATGATGAGGAAATACTGGCACCCTCCCAGGAGCAAATGAATGAAACTCACCAGACATAGCAGGTTTGCTCAGAAACAGAGTGAAATGTATTTATTGGTAACAAAATCATGCATCATTGCTAATCAGCAAGGAAGAAGTCAGATCTGCCATCTTAGGGGTTCTCAGACCGCTTCTTCCCAGAGTGACAGATTTCTAGATGCTATATACCTAAAGTAATACCATGCCAGCGGAACGAGAATAAGGCACCAAGCCAAATATAGATGACATGGATCTGCAATGTCTGCACCATGCAATACAGCCAGATATGGGCAGACCAGAAAGGCAGGCTCTGCACTGTGTAAGCAACTTGCACAACCAGAATAAGAAATATCATGTAGTCAGGACAAGCAAAGTGACCTGTAAGGGGGTGCAGAATAGCTTGTTGAAACTTGTCCAGTCAAGGTCAATTAGGAAGCCCTTTTGAGCTCCAGGCCTCATGTTAATGTGATGTTATCTAAGTATGATATCTTTTGAAGTGCATACACATGAATTTATATGGATATTCATGTATATTTTACAACAATCCCCCCTTTTGGATAGACCTATCCAACATTAGTGTGAAAACCAATATATATATATATATATATATATATATATATGTCACCAAAACCTGGGGGCGGAGCTAGCCGGTGTCGATGGCGGACGCGTGAGCTCTCGGCTCCTCGCCTAAGCCCCGGAATAATCCTGATAAACTATCCTAAACCGTGTCCTATATGCCGTAGCGGGCGCTCCTACACCCGCCGGCACCCCTAGATTCTATTGGGGGCCTCTTTGGACATTTGCTGGCGAGCCTCTCCATGTTGTTTGAGAGGCGACTCCTCGCGACTCGGCCGAGGGGGACTGGGCCTGAAGCTGCGCACTATCCTGGAGAGGTGCCCGGGCGACGTCACCTGACGTGCAGCCTCAGAGCTGGGAGAGGACGGGCTGATCACCGAATCACCGACCGGACTAACACCTGGACTTTTCCACTGCCGGAGCGTCCTCCCCCTCCCCCCCCCCCCTTTTGGTCTGCGATTGCCCCACAGCGGAACGACTTGTCCTCCCAAGTGGAGGGTCACCGACTGAGAGGACACAGAGCACCCGAACCACGAGGTGGAGCGATCGCCATATCGATGTGATCACTGGTCCGGATCTCCACGGCAGCGACCTGCTATCCCCGCTCCCTCACGCCTCGGTGGTGCAATGTTGACTGGTGATGGCATTGTAGCCCTAACAATACCCTGTGTCTAGCGAGTGTGGGTTTTGCCGAAGTGATCGGAGGCGGTTTGTCCGCCATTACGGACGCCATCTTAGCCGCATCGGGCCTCTGGCTCAGACTTGGTATCTAGTGGCAGTGGATCGCTGGCTGGAGTATCCCCTGCATTGCCCCTGCGGCCTGCTGATTGCGAGACGCCTCTTTGTTCTGGGTCCCTCTGCAACAGGGGCAGAAGATGGGGAAAAACAACGCAGCCCAGGCAAGGCTCTCCTTTGAACGACGCAGACCGAAAGGGCCTGATGCGACGGCCCCGGAGTCATCCCCGAAGGGAGCCGCTGCGACCACCCCAGCATCCACGGAGCTCCGGGACATGCTGGCCGCCATGGAAAAGGGCATCCAGGACAGCATTGCGTCTGTGGGCACTAAGATAGACGCTTTGTCCTACCGCATGGACTGCATGGCGGAGCGAGTGGACAAACACGCGGAGCGCCTGGACATGGCGGAACGTCGACTCACCGAAGCAGAAGAAGCCCAGACCGAGTGGGACAAAGATAGAAAGCAGTTCGAAAGACTTCTGCAAGTAATCCGTGATAAAACTGAGGACTTGGAGGCGCGCTCACGCAGATCCAACATTCGTATTACAGGAGTGGCGGAAACAACGCAAACAGGGAAGATGGAACTCTTTGTAGAAAAATTGCTGAAACTGCTGCTCGGGGAGGAGGCTTTTTCCCCCCTGTTCATAGTGGAACGGGCCCACCGCACGTTGGGCCACCACCGCACCCTGGCGCGCCACCTCGCCCCATCATCGCAAAGCTCCTTAACTACCGCGACAGAGATACTGCTTTGCGCTTGGCGAGGGAGAAGGGCAAGCTTCAACATGAGGGTATGGACATCTCCCTCTACCCGGACTTTACGGCCAAAGTGCAGGAGGAGAGACGACAGTTTTCGCCGTATAAAAAACAACTGCGTACTCTGGGCCTTGACTACGCGATGCTGTACCCTGCCAAGCTTCGCATCAACACAGGAGGGCGATCGTATTTCTTTACGGATCCGAAAGAACTCCAGAAATCCCTAAAGACATGGACACGGGAGCGAAAGGAGGCTAGGCATAGCCAGGAAGACGATGCTGGCTCAGCATCGAACCTGGATGAACAGGATTAGAGGGCACTGCCGGGATATTTGGATCTTCTCAACGTGTGTGGGTCACCGCAACCTGGTACAGCTGCGCCACCCCAAGAGGGGCGGTAAGTCTGGTCTACATGAGCGCTGCCGGAACTATTTGGTGGGGCGGCGGCCACACAGCCCGGACATATGCTTTATGGACTGCCGGTGAGGAGGTCGTTTATCACTGATAGGGGGGGATCTGAACACTGCTGAATCGTTGGGGGGGCTGGTAGGGTTGTGGGGGGGTCGGTATACTTGCTACTCGAAGGGCACTGATCCACAAGTGGGGCAGGATCGAGGTGCCGATCTGAACTTTTCATTGAGACAGTTTGCGGTGTTGTACTATTTTGGCGCGCTTCGCCCCGGTGCCTTTGGTTGTGCGACTCTCCAGGGAGTTGGTATCGAACTGACGAATACTCTGCTTCTTGAGGGTTGATGGGGGGGATCTTTGGGACCTGTCTGACCTGGTTGGGGGTGGTCGGCTGTGGGTGGGTGGGGGTTTGGGGGGTGGGACCGGGGGACTGGACAGTTGGGGGGGGTTGTTGCCTTGGGCTGTTTGGGGGGTTTGTGCATACTGAGTGTGGACTGCTATGTGGAACTGTGCCTGTTTGGAAATTCCGGCTGGCGAATTTGGGATCAAATGTACTGCTGTGTCCTGTTTTGACCATCCCTGCTGCTAATACAACTCATGAGCTCATGCAATGTCTAGTGCTGCACTGAATGTACCCACGAGCATCCCGAATAAGCTGAACTTGATGACCTGGAATGTTCGGGCCTGAACGATTTTCGTAAACTGAGGAAGGTCCTCGGCTATCTCCATAGACATCATGTCGATCTAGCCCTGCTGCAGGAAACGCACTTGCCACTCGCCAGCAGGATGTTACAAACTAGGGGGTTGGCGGGGAATATAGTGGCTGCAGGCTTCACGACACACGCCCGGGGGGTGTTAATTTGGGCCAATCCTACATCACAACTGAAATTGATCCCGGTACACGCAGACACGGAGGGCAGATACGTCCTGGCTAGGTGTGTGGGTAAGGGTCTGGATCTGCTGGTAGTAAATGTTTATGGCCCCAATTATGATCACCCTGAATTCTATGCGACTTTGTCTGCTCTTTGCAGGTCTCATGCTCAACCTGGGATGTTATGGGGGGGGGACTTTAATTTTGTGTTCGATCCATCCAGGGACCGCTCCGCGGGCCCTACTCGGCGCCCGGTGGCTTCTGCCACACATATGAAAGCTGAGATGACTAAATTGGACCTAGTGGATGTCTGGAGAGACAAACACCCCACGAAGGGCGGCTTCACGCACTATTCGGCCTTTCACAATGTGCACACTAGGATAGATTACTGGTTAGCATCTCCCTCGGTCCTGGGTGGTATCAGCGCATGCGAGGTGCTCCCACGCACACTCTCGGACCACTCCCCCATTCTCTTACACCTCTCCACTGCCAGAAAGGGGATACCAGCCTTCACTTGGAGGTTCCCTCCTTTCGCTCTGCTAGATGACGCCTTCCGGGGGGAGCTTGCGAAAGAGATAGAACAATATTTCACTACCATCCTCGGCTCGGTCGAAGATTTTTTTTACAGTTTGGGAGGCTTTTAAAGTGTACATCAGGGGTATTGCTATGTCTAAGCACTCCAGTGTGATACGTTCCATCAGGCGGGAACTCACTGCTCTGGAGACTAGGATAGCGGAGCTGGAGGCTCGACAATTGTCGACACTTGGTAATGCAGAAGGCCCGGCGCTCACCCAACTCCTGTCCGAGTTTCAGGCTCTGGCGGATAGAGAGATTCTTTATATGGGCAAGTACGCCACTGCCTGAGTGTATGGTGAGGGGGATAGGCCAGGTGCCTTGCTGGCTCGCATGGTTCGGGGCTCTCGACGGCCTCTGGTTGTTGAGGAGCTTAGGACCCCGGAGGGTGACGCGGTCTCGGACGAGGAGCAGATACTAGGGACCTTTAGACGATATTACGCTGAACTATATCAGTCTAAGACGCAGGGAGTGGAGGGCGAAATGGACGACTATTTGGAACACATTGCCATGCCGTTCCTTAAGAACTCGGATAGGGAATTTTTGATGGCCCCCTTTCACCAGGACGAAATACTAGAGGCTCTCGCGAGCATGAAATCGGGGAGTGCGCCGGGTTCCGACGGACTCACGGTTGGCTTTTACAAAGTCTTCAAGGACATTCTGCTCCTGCACTTGGTTGCCCTCTTTGATGCTATCTGCGAGGATGGCGAGATGCCGCCCACCATGCGTGAGGCGTTGCTGATCACTATACCTAAGTCTGGGAAACCCCCGGACCTTTGCGGCTCGTACAGGCCACTCAGCCTGCTGAACGTGGATGCAAAAATCTACGCCAAAGTCCTGGCCAATCGGCTGGCTTTATTGGTCCCAGAGCTTGTCGCCCCGGAGCAGTCCGGATTTGTCCCATGTAGGAATTTAACTTACAACATACGCACGGTGCTGGGCACAATGCAACATGTCAAGCAGGAGAACAGCGCGCTGGCAATCTTCCTTGACATGGAAAAGGCGTTCGACTCTGTTGAGTGGCCTTTCATGGTTAGAGTACTGCGAAAGCTGGGCCTTGGAGAGCCGTTCCTGCAGAGGATTGGGGCGCTGTACCATCGGCCTTCTGCCAGACTACGGCTGGGAGACAGAGTGTCGGAGCCAGTACACATTGGTAGAGGCACTCGGCAGGGCTGCCCTCTGTCCCCGTTGCTTTATGCATTGGTCGCGGAGCCCCTCGCTTGCGCTATACGGGAGTACCACAGTCTGGAGGGTATAAGTTTTCCCACTTACTAAATAGGGATTTCGACGTACGCGGATGACACTCTACTGTATGTCCGGAACCCGGAATCTAACCTGACCTCGGTTCTTCGGGAGGTAGTCCGCTTTGGCTCGCTCTCGGGCTTGAGGGTGAACTGGGACAAGTCCATTGCTTTTCCTCTCACCCCGGTGACACAACCTTTTGCTATGGAGTACCCACTACAGTGGTCCTCTGACTCAGTCCGTTTTTTGGGTATCCGCCTGCATACAGATCCTGAGGTCCTGGTCAGGGACAACTACGAAGTTGCGTACAATAAATTGGTTGATGATGTCGATGCCTGGGTCAAACTCCCGCTCTCTCTTCTGGGCAGGATCGCTCTTATGAAAATGATAGTGCTTCCCCGGTTCCTGTTCCTTTTCCTCAACATACCTGTGGTACTGTCGAGAGCATTTTTTAAACAACTTACCCAAGTCATGATCCGGCTGGCCTGGGGTGGTAAGCAACCAAGAGTACAGTGGACGATCCTGACTCTCCCTTGTGAGATGGGGGGCTTGGGAGCTCCAGATCTAGAGCGCTACTATCGAGTTGCGCAGGCTTCGCACCTGCACTCGTGGATCCATGGTGACGCATGCACACCGTACCTCATATTGGAGCGGTTGTTCGCGGACCCGCTCCCTCTGCCTGCCACTATTTGCCTACCCACGGATCGGTCGATCGGGCGGATGGACTCCCTTAAAGCGACCAATCATGCCTGGAACTCCCTGATGCGTTCCCGCGGCTGCGCCCTTTTGTACTCCCCATTGATGCCTGTAGAATGGGCCCTCTGGCTGGACCCGTTGGGCGAGAGAGGAGTGGTCAAAGCCTTGCGTGCCCTCGGCATAGCGAGGATGGAGGACTTGTTTTCGGAGGGCACTTTGAAAACCTGAGATCAACTCACTACTACGGAGTCGGGCCCTTCCTTGCTAGAGAAATTTCAATTTCACAGACTTCGCTCTGCGTTCCGAAAGGTCCTGGGCTCCACCATGGAGGAGCCTGAGGAGATCCCGGAACTGACCTATATTATTAAATCCACGTCATCTGCAAAGCTAATTTCGCAGGTCAACAGGTTGGGAGTGGCGCATCAGCGCCTACAACCCTCTAAAGCTAGAGCGGCCTGGCAGGACGATTTGCAAACCCCCATAGACGACGTTATGTGGCGATACTGCTGCTCCAGCACGATCAAGATTTCCCTGAATGGCAGGCACAGGTTGGTGCATTTCAAATTCCTACAGCGGGTGTACTATACCCCCGAACGACTGCACCGCTATGGCCTTCGCCCCACTGCGGAGTGCGAGCGTTGCCGAACATTGGTGGCAGGCTTCTTCCATTTAGCGTGGCTTTGTCCCGGTGTACAGGCATTCTGGGGGGAGGAATTTGCGGAACTTGACCAGATTCTGGGGGAGACCTTGCCGCGCACTCCGGCGCTTGCGCTCCTTGGTTACTCTAAGCCATTGGCCCCTTCTCTGCGCCGGCTAGTCGATATGGCCCTGCTGTTGGCCAGGAGGGTGGTTGCGGCCTGTTGGATGCGTGGGCCCCTACCAGCCAAAGCGAGATGGTTGCGGGACCTACAGTACTGCTGCACTCAAACAGAACTTTACAGCGACCTGTTACCGCCCAGGAGTAGGCCCAAGAATTTCTGGGATCTTTACAAAGAATACCTGCATAAGGGGGGGGGATGGCGACTCTGACACTTCTGAAGTAGCTGAACTCCAAGACCGGGTGGTGGAATAGTGGTTTGAACGCATGCATTTCTTTCCCCGAGGGGAGTGGGTGGGGGTGAGTTTCGGGACGGGGGGGGCTATACTTAGGTTCCAGATCCTGGGGCACGATTGAGGATGGCATTGGGGGGGCAGACATTTACGGGGGGACGACACGGGACGCATGGCAGGCACACCTTGAGGTACACATGACTGAATGGGGTTAGCAGTTCCGCTGACACACTCTGGGGGGGGGGGGGGGATTAGTTGGGGTAGTTCTAAAGACCTTGTCTCAATACTAGACCTTTTTGCCGCGATCGCAGTAGGGGATTGCCAGTTGACACACTGCTCCAATAAGCTGCCTTTGGAGAGACATTGCACTTGGCTATACTGGAATAACGACACATATTTACGCCGCTGGGCCCCCGGGATGCCGGCAAAAAGGCTGTGTAAGGTTCTTCTCGATCATCGCTCGCATGTTCTTTGTAAAGTGTGATATAGAGCAATGTGAAAATGTACAGGCTTGGTGGCGTCAATGGCTTTGCTTTCAATAAAGGTCTTTTACTAAAATAAAAAAATATATATGTCACCAAAACCTCCCTCAGCAAGAAGAATCAGGACCCTGAGGGGAAGGTTGGAGAGGCTTTATTGATCCAAACACAGATTCCAGCTAGGCGAATGCATTTCGACAAACATCTTCCTCAGCGCCCTCCGCCAGACTAATGAGTCATCATGCTTATTCCTGTTGCTTTTAATTCATTGCCACGGACCCGCTCCTCCCCTCTACGATGCTGTTCACCTGATGTAGTTTGTTCGTCATACTGCAAACTACATCTCCCAGGATGCCTTAATCGTGCAGCCGCCCAGGTAGGTGAAAATGTCAGGGAGAGTCACAAATGAAAAAGGAATTTCACTGCGGCGTGGTGCCTTTGAAACAGGGCATGGTGACACTTTGTGCTGAGCCCGGATCCTTCAGCCCTTCCTCGAGTCCCCTCGTACCCCCACATCCACCGGGGATAAAAGTTCAATATGCTGGGGCTACGTTACAAAGCACAGTGCCCACGCGAGGTAAAATACCTCCTGCTACCGTTCTCCATCCACAGGGGCGGGTGCTAGACACATTCCAAAATGAAAAGTTCCCAAATGCCGTGAGGCGTGCCAGATCGTGTCCGGACCCAGTTGCGTGGCATGGGTACCTGTAATGCGCCTCTGGCCGGTGCCATGAATGTCACCAAAATCTCCCTCAGCAAGAAGAAGCAGGACCCTGAGGGGAAGGTTGGAGAGGCTTTATTGATCCAAACACAGATTCCAGCTAGGCGAATGCATTTCGACAAACGTCTTCCTCAGCGCCCTCCGCCAGACCAATGAGTCATCATGCTTATTCCTGTTGCTTTTAATTCATTGCCCCGGACCAGCTCCTCCCCTCTACGATGCTGTTCACCTGATGTAGTTTGTTCGTCATACTGCAAACTACATCTCCCAGGATGCCTTAATCGTGCAGCCGCCCAGGTAGGTGAAAATGTCAGGGAGAGTCACAAATGAAAAAGGAATTTCACTGCGGCGTGGCGCCTTTGAAACAGGGCATGGTGACACTTTGCGCTGAGTCCGGATCCTTCAGCCCTTCCTCAAGTCCCCTCGTACCGCCACATCCACCGGGGATAGAAGTTCAATATGCTGGGGCTACGTTGCAAAGCGCAGTGCCCACACGAGGTAAAATACCTCCTGCTACCGTTCTCCATCCACAGGGGCTGGTGCCAGACACATTCCAAAATGAAAAGTTCCCAAATGCCGTGAGGCGTGCCAGATCGTGTCCGGACCCAGTTGCGTGGCGTGGGTACCTGTAATGCGCCTCTGGCCGGCGCCATGAATGTCACCAAAACCTCCCTCACTTAAAAAACCATAGGTTTCAGGCCTTATATAGTTAGGAATTAGCATTTAAAAAACCATTGAAATTGCTCCTATATAGTTAGTTGTACTAACTATATTTTGCGCACTCGCAATCCACTGCTGATGATGTCACATATTCCATCATTCATGACATGGTCAGTGACATCACTGATGACATCTCAAATGACATCACTGATGAAATCACTGATGACATCTCATTCGACATCACTGATGACAACACTGATGACATCATCCAGTGACTGTGTGTTTCTGTAAAGTTTAAACATGTTTTACATATTGAAGAATGAGTGGATGTATAAGTGTCTGGATGAAGGATTTAGTAGGTGCGTGACTGTCTGTATGAGTGAGTGATTAAATGTGTCTTATTAAATGCATGGGTTAGTGACTAAACTGTCTGAATGTGTGCATCAGTATGTCTGTTGCTGTGTAAGCTGCTGCATGTGTTGATCAGTAGCTATATGAGTGGCTATATGGGTTATTGATTGGTTGCCCAAGTATTTGAATGGGAGACTGAGTGTGTGTGTGCTGGCTAGGAGGTGTGTGACTGTGCATAGATGAGTGAGAAGTTGATTCACTAGGTGTATGAGTTCAAGAGTGTATGTGGAAACAGCTATATGGGCGGTTGACTGTGTGCATAGGTGTGTTGGTGAGTGAATAGATATCTCAGTGCTACATGTGCAAGTAAGTACATATGTAAAACACAGTGCATGTGAGAGATGGCATATATAAATGACTATACATGAGAGCCAGTAAATATGTGCGAGTGGCTATATGAATCATTGTGTACTTGTATCAGTGATTGTATAAGAGAGTAAATATGTGTTAGTATATGTTTGAATAAGTAAGGTGTTGTGTGTATAACTGTATAGTTGAGGAAATGGAAGTGTGATTGATTCTTTGCATGACTGACTAGGTGGGTGAGTAACTCCATGGATGAGTGGCAGTGTGTGAGTGTCTGTATAGGTGTATGAGTGCATATGATAGTGTTGTATTGATGAGTGAATGTATGTATGAGTGATTCTATGGGTGAATGAGTGAATGTGTGTGTAGACCTAGAAATCAGTGAGTGTGAATGTAGTAACTGGTATTGGTGTGTCAATGGTTTCAAGAATGGTAGTCTGTACTTAACACTGGGTGTATCAAAGGTCATATTAGAGTGTGAGGAGGTGCATCGTATTATCACATCAATGATATCATCAGTGATGTGATCAGTGATGTCAAATGAGATGTCATCAGTGATGTCATTTGAGATGTCATCAGTGATGTCACTGACCATGTCATGCAAGATGTAATATGTGACATCATCAGCAGTGGAGTGCGGGTGCGCAAAATATAGTTAGTACAACTAACTATATAGGAGCAATTTCAATGGTTTTTTAGGTCTCGTAGAGAGACCTAATGCCGTCCATCCACAAAGCTGACTTTTTACGATCCGGATTTTGAACAGTTCACGAGAAGCGAATCACGTTACAAACTCCTCGTGCACGAGCTTTCCCCTGCCAGCAGCATTTGCCACATCAAAGGCTTCCGCTGCCCCGCCCCCGCCGTCACTTATTCACGGCCGCAGGCCATGACTCGCATGTAGTCCCCCGGCTCTGCTCCCCGCCCCGCCTCCTCTCTATCCCTCCCTCTCCGCCAGATGCTAGGCTTCCTTTTTAGCTGCTGCATCTCTCCTCCCATAATTATTCATTTACTGCAGGGCCTGCGTCTCGTCACCCTTCCCCCCCCCTGCCAGCAGACTTCAAAGGCTCCCCCAGCGTGCGCTCGGCTGGCATCACACCCCATCACCATATGCTTGTTATGTCGGACTACTTAGTGCTTCCGGGTATTTCAGGCTCGCGGCTAGGCAACAACATCTAGACCGAAATTCTCCTCTCCTCACACACTGATCTTGTGCCTAATCCCCGCTGCACCCCCGGGCTGCCAGTGGCTCGCCCGCTGGAGTTTACTGTGTAAAAGGCGTCATGACAGAAGAGTGAAACGAGAAGTACTCCCCCCCCCACCCCCACCCCTTTCACCCTCTTCTCCCTCAGGGACACATTCCACTTTAACTGATGTAATCCCATAGAAATGAAAATGCCTTTTTTAGAGCTGGGAAAGCCATTTGCACTTCTAAACCTGTGGAAAACGGGCCTGAGACTGTGTCTATGGCCTAATATTTATATACGTATTTTCGCAATTATGGTTCAGCTGGTGCCTCAATGGAACGCGGTATCGTGACTGATGCAACGCAAATAAAGCAACAATAACAATCACGCCAACCCAGCTGCATGAGTCAAGTGAAGCCTGGTTTATCTCTTATTTTTCTTCCATTCCTTAGAAAACTCTTGGAATTTATTGTATAATTAAAATAGTGTAGCCCAGCATACCCCTGATGAGACCCAAAGGCTCTTCTCAGTGGTCGGTAAAGCTCTACACATCTGTGGTGCAATCTCACAGACGGAAATAAACAACCTACAAGACAGTACGCATTTCCTGGAGTTGCGCGTGGGTGTACAGAGCCGTGAGGGTGACACTTGCAAAATGAAGTGGCTGTGGACATTACAGTTACATCAGATAACAAAAACCATCCCATGGAACACAGTATACAGAATTCACAGGTACAGCACGGATCCGATTTTCCTTCAGGTGGCAAGCATCGGAGTTGGTAAAGACCCCTGGCTTCACACATACAATCCCACAGCGAAATATTACATACACTCTGAAAATCTCCCACTGACAATACATGTCGGACTACTTAATGCTTCCGGGTATTTCAGGCTCGCGGCTAGGCAACAACATCTAGACCGAAATTCTCCTCTTTTCACACACTGATCTCGTGCCTAATCCCCGCTGCACCCCCCGGGCTGCCAGTGGCTCGCCCGCTGGAGTTTACTGTGTAAAAGGCATCATGACAGAAGAGTGAAACGAGAAGTACTCACCCCCCCCCCCCCCCCCCCCCCCCCACCCCTTTCACCCTCTTCTCCCTCAGGGACACATTCCACTTTAACTGATGTAATCCCATAGAAATGAAAATGCCGTTTTTAGAGCTGGGAAAGCCATTTGCACTTGTAAACCTGTGGAAAACGGGCCTGAGACTGTGTCTATGGTCTAATATTTATATACGTATTTTCGCAATTATGGTTCAGCTGGTGCCTCAATGGAACGCGGTATCGTGACTGATGCAACGCAAATAAAGCAACAATAACAATCACGCCAACCCAGCTGTACGAGTCAAGTGAAACCTGGTTTATCTCTTATTTTTCTTCCATTCCTTAGAAAACTCTTAGAATTTATTGTATAATAAAATGGTGTAGCCCAGGATACCCCTGATGAGACCCAAAGGCTCTTCTGTGTGGTCGGTAAAGCTCTACACATCTGTGGTGCAATCGCACAGACGGAAATAAACAACCTACAAGACAGTACGCATTTCCTGGAGTTGCGAGTGGGTGTACAGAGCCGTGACGGTGACACTTGCAAAATGAAGTGGCTGTGGACATTACAGTTGCATCAGATAACAAAAACCATCCCATAGAACACAGTATACAGAATTCACAGGTACAGCACGGATCCGATTTTCCTTCAGGTGGCAAGCATTGGAGTTGGTAAAGACCCCCGGCTTCACACATACAATCCCACAGCGAAATATTACATTCACTCTGAAAATCTCCCACTGACAATACATGTCGGACTACTTAGTGCTTCCGGGTATTTCAGGCTCGCGGCTAGGCAACAACATCTAGACCAAAATTCTCCTCTCTTCACACACTGATCTCGTGCCTAATCCCCGCTGCACCCCCCGGGCTGCCAGTGTCTCGCCCGCTGGAGTTTACTGTGTAAAAGGCGTCATGACAGATGAGTGAAACGAGAAGTACTCGCCCCCCCACCCCCACCCCTTTCACCCTCTTCTCCCTCAGGGACACATTCCACTTTAACTGATGTAAACCCATAGAAATGAAAATGCTGTTTTTAGAGCACCCTCACAACCCTCACCCCACACACCCTCTCACCTCACACACCCTCTCACCTCACTCACCTTCACCCCTCACACACCCTCACACACCCTCACACACCCTCACTCACCCTCACCCATCCTCACTCACCCTCACACACCCTCACTCACCCTCACACCCTCACTCACCCTCACACCCTCACTCACCCTCACTCACCCTCTCCCACCCTCTCACCCTCACACATCCTCACACCCTCTCACCCTCACACACCCTCACCCACCCTAACACACCCTCACCCCCCTCACTCACCCTTACACCTCCTCACCATCACACACCCTCACATCCTCACACCCTCACTCACACCCTCACGCACCCTCACACACCCTCACCCTCACATCCCCTCTCACACCCTCACACACCCTTACCCTCACACCCTCACCCCCCCTCACTCTCACACCCCCTCACCCGCACACACCCTCACCCTCACATACCCTCACTCACCCTCACCCTCACACCCCCTCACCCGCACACACCCTCACACACCCTCACTCACCTTCACACCCTCACCCTCACACCCCCTCACCCTCCCAACCCTCTCACCCTCACACACCATCACACCCTCGCCCTCACCCTCACACCCCCTCACACCCCTCACTCACCCTCACTCACCCTCACTCGCCCTCACTCACCCTCATACACCCTCATCAGCACAGCATAACAAAACATACCATGGCATAACAAAAAAAGCATAGGATACACAACCTCACAACCCTCTCACCCTCACCCTCGCTCTAACACAATCACCCTCACTCACTCACCCACCCACCCTCACTCACCCACCCTCACCCACCCTCACTCACCCACCCTCACTCACCCACCCTCACTCACTCACCCTCACTCACCCACCCACCCTCACCCACCCACCCTCACTCACCCTCACCAGCATAGCACAACAAAACATAGCATAGCATAACAAAACAAAGCATAGGATAGGAAAACATAGCATAGCATAACAAATCATAGCATAACAAAACACAACAAAACATACTATAGCATAACAAAACATAGCAAAACAAAACAAAGCATAGCAAAACAAAACATAGAATAGTATAACAAAGCATAGCATTGCAAGAGGGGGCGGAGCTAGCCGGCAAGCGAAATGGCTGCCTAGTCACTCAGCTCCGCCGTGCACGACCCTACCTATCCTTCAATATCCTTCTTTTTGCTGCCTAATCTCGCCGAATCCGGACCCCAGCCCACCATCTGTCCAGCGGGAACCCGACGGTGGCTCCGGAGGCGCTGGTGATCGTTAGTCGCGGCCGGGCGAGGCGGAGCCCGCGCCGCTGAGAGGCAAGGTCACAAGCAGGGGACTTGAGTGTGCTCCTTATCCGCCTGGCGTCACGCGACGTGTGGCCGAGGTCTGCGCCTGCTGCCGATCCGGCGCCCCTCCCCCCCTCGCGCACTCGAGGAGAGCGCACCGGACGATCCGCTGCCCTATCCCACAGCTACAGTACCTGGGCTGGCCGCGGCGGGACCCCCGGTACCAGCCTCCTGACAACGGACGACCTCGGGGAGGTGTGGAGGCGCGTGCCCCCCCTCCCCCCCTTGTGGTGACAGAGGAGTGCGAGCTGCCGCTGGGGTCCCCTGACAGACTGGTGGTGAGGCGCCCCCAGCCGGGGAGCAAATTGGAGGCCGAGCTGGGGGATTTGCTGAGGAGGACACGCAGGGTGAGGAGCAAGGCTTCCTGGGCCGCGCCGCGACATCCCCTTGCGCCAAACGCGCTACACAGTAGGGACCTGGGTCCCATTGGAGGTCGCTGGATCAGCGCGCCCGAGTGGTGGGGGACCCTTTGAAATAGCGCCTGTACAAGACTCCTACCCGGCAGGGAAGCACTGGGCCCCCCCCCCCTGCTCTTCAGTTGGACCGCACTGGAGTCTGGGTCATCGGGCCACTCCAACTGAGTGAGTGGGACACAGTCAGAATTGCGCCGCTCAGAGGATAGAGCGGGACCACGACAAGGGACGCGAGTGGAGTGGACCTGGTGATCCTTCCGCGTGCGGACCCCCCTCCCTCCCCTCCCCTCCCCCGGGAGGCGGCTTGGAGCTCCGGGGACAAACGCCCGCGTTGAGATCCTTCACCCCGTCGCGCCATATATTGCCTTGAGGGCCCCCATACTCCGCGACGCGCTGCAGACAGTTGCTGAGAGACAATGGGCAAGGGGGACAGAACACAGAGCTAGCTGCCCTTCTCCCAAAAACGGCTGCTGCAACAGAGCCCGGCCACGGAGGATGCCCCCACGACACATACGGAGGCGGCCCAGGGCGGGGACTTGGACATAAAATCCATATTATTGTCCATGGAACAAGCCATATAGACCAGTATCTCGGCCCTAGGGTCCAAGATTGACGCCATGTCGTACAGGATGGACAGGATGGCGGAACGGCTGGACAAGCATGCAGAGAGACATGACATGGCGGAAAGGCGGATGACGGAGGTCGAGGAGGCTCAAACGGACCTGGACACGGCACAGAAGAAAATGGAAAGAATGATGCAAGTCCTAAGTGATAAGACGGAAGATTTGGAAGCGCGCTCGCGACGCTGCAACCTGCGTATCACAGGCTTTCCGGAAAGCTCATCCACAGGTCCCATGGAACGCTTTGTGGAAGAACTCCTCATGAAACTGCTGGGGGACGGAGTGTTCTCGGCAATGTTCACGGTTGAGAGAGAGCCCATAGATCGCTGGCCCCGCGGCCGCAGCCTGGTGCGCCACCTCGCCCTATCATAGCGAAACTCCTCAACTACAGGGACAGAGACACTGCGCTCCGCTTGGCGAGAGCCAAACAACACCTGCAATATGAGGGGTCCGCCATCTCGCTCTACCCAGACTTTACAGCAAAGGTCCAAGAGGAGCAGAAACAGTTCATCCCCCACAAGAAGCGGCTCCGAGAGATGGACCTGGACTATGCCCTGCTGTACCCAGCCAAACCTCGCGTCAACAAGGGTGGACATTCTCATATCTTCATAGACCCCAAGACACTCCAGCAGGCGATGAAGAGGTGGGCGAAAGAACAGAAAGAGAACTCTGGACACCCGCCTGAGGATAACGAGGCCGACAGCCGGTTGGATGACCAAGACTGAACACCGTCTCCGACAGCTTCCATTCTACGCCTCCGAGGTGGGGACTCTGGGACGGAGGAGTGCCGTTCCTTACTTCTGTAGGAGTGCTGGGACGCTTGAGAACCAATGGGACCATTGCGGAATGTACAGATAAGTGACATTGCGGGGGGGTGCGGGGTGGGGAGAGACTCCCATGATGGAAATGTCTGCTTCTTTTGCTCTGGGTGCAATGTCACTCGGCTCCCTGCCGCCCTGCGCATTAAGCACACTGTTTTGGTTGATGACCCTGGTTGGGGTGGGTCTGTTGGGGAGTGGGGTGGGGGGAATATTGTCGGACCAGGTTGGGGTGGGTCTGCTGTGGGTGGGGGGCTGGTATGTTCAGGTATGGGTGGGACAAGGGGGTATGCTACTCTGGGAGTTGCGATGTTGGGGGGGGCTGGAGGAGGGGGAGGGTGACACGGAGGGGAGGGGACTGTCCTTGAAATGTTCACTGCATCACTCAGACGTCTTGAAGAACATTGGTGACCTTACTGACGTGGGCTGTCATGTTGCCCTGTGTCAACCCCAATGGCGGATGCTCAAATAGCAGCCTCGGCCTCCTCTATTGATACCCTTAAAGTGTTAACCTGGAATGTTAGGGGTCTTAATGACCACAGAAAGCTGAGGAAGGTACTCCACTACCTGCACAGGCACCACATAGACCTTGCCCTGCTTCAGGAGACACATTTGCCTCTCACGAGTAAATTGCTGCAACACAAGGGCCTGTTGGGTAACTCCACTGCTGCGGGCTACACTACACACTCCAGGGGGGTGCTGACGTGGGTGAACCCTCGTTCCAAGCTGGTTCTGCGACCGATTACGGCAGATCCTGAGGGCCGCTACCTCATTTCGAGATGTGAGGGGAAGGGACACGATCTGACGGTAGTTAATGTGTATGGCCTGAACTACGACTCCCCAGACTTCTATACCCGGTTAGCTCACAGTTGTAGGCAGTATGTCTCCACATCCATGCTCTGGGGAGGGGACTTTAACCTGGTGCTGAACCCTGGATTGGATAGGTCCTCGGGTCCCATGCGGGGACCCGCTGCGGCAGCAGCGGCTCTTACAGCCGAACTGTTGACCCTGGATATGGTCGACGTATGGAGATCTCAAAATGCGGGCAGGGGTGGGTTTACACACTACTCTTCCTTTCATGACATCCACACTAGGATCGACTATTGGCTGGCCTCTCATTCCATCACCAACCGCATTGTGGAGTGCACCGTGCTCGCGCGAACTCTCTCGGACCACTCACCAGTACTACTGGCGCTAGAGGCGCCGAGATGCGGGATCCCCCCGTTTACCTGGCGCTTTCCACCCTATGCCCTGCTAGATGACACGTTCCATGGAGAGGTAGCGGAGGAGATTGATCTCTTTTTTGAGGATTTCCACACTATCTGGGAGGCGTTCAAGGTTTTCATCCGCGGGGTAGTCATGGCCAAACACTCTAGCGTTTTAAAGGCGATCCGTCAGAGGCTTCAAACCTTGGAGTCTCAACTAGCCCCCTTGGTAGCGCGACTCCTCACACACCCTGATCCCGCGGGGGCCGCCGCTCTACGGGCTCTGGTCTCCGAATTTAACAAGGAGGCAGACAGGGAGGTCTGCTTCATGGGGAAATACGCCTCGGCAAGGACCTACGGGGAGGCTGAGCGCCCCAGTTCACTCCTGGCCAGGATACTGCGCGAGGAAAAACGCACCCCCAGGCTAACAGAATTGGACGCCCCGGGAGGGTCCACGGTCACGACAGACACGAACATTATCTCTGCTTTCCGTGACTATTACTCCGACCTTTATGCTACCAAATCCAAGGATATGGAAACGGACATAGACGACTATCTAGAACATATACAACTACCGTTCCTGGTGCAGTCGGATAGGGAGTTCCTCATGGCACCCATACAGGCGGACGTGGTTGACGAGGCCTTAGCATCCATGCGGGCCCACTGCTTCCGGGGTGGATGGCTTGACGGTGGTGGTGCCCTCTTGGGTCTGCGAGTGAACTGAGAGAAATCGGCGGTGTTCCCCCTGACCCCAGTAACGGATCGCTTCGACATGGACTACCCGCTAAACCGGTCCACTGACCCGATACGCTACCTGGGTGTGATGATCCATACAGACCCGGAGGTGCTCTTCAAAGAAAACTATGGGGTGGCCTTCAGCAAGTGTGAGGATGATGTGGAACGCTGGTGCAAGCTCCCGCTTTCCTTGATGGGCCGCGTGGCCATTATGAAAATGGTGCTTCTTCCGAGATTCTTGTTCTTGTTTGCCACCTTGCCCATAATACTTTCACGAACCTTCTTTCGGAATCTGACAACGCTTATGACACGCTTGGCCTGGGGAGGTAAACAGCCACGCGTGTGCTGGAACACGCTTACTCTACCGTACGAACTGGGAGGGATCGGCGCGCCCGACTTGGAGCGGTACTATAGGGTGGCCCAGGCCACTCATTTGCACACGTGGATACATGGGGACAAGAACATTCCACATGTTCGGATGGAGCGGCTGTTTGCGGACCCTCTACCACTCCCAGCCACGGTCTGCACTCCTGTGGACTGCCGAGTGGGCATCCTGGACTCCATAACTGCCACGAAGCATGCCTCGAACAAGCTGCTGGAGGCTAGGGGAGAGGTACTGTTGTATTCCCCCGCAATGGCGGTGGAGTGGTTGCAGTGGCTGGCCCCCATTGGAGACAGGAATGTCGTTTGAGCGCTACACGACCTTGGGATCAAAACTGCGGGCACGTTGTTTGCGGATGGACGGGCCAAAACATGGGACCAGGCGGCCCTAGAAGTGGAGCACCCGACTCTGCTGCAACGGTTCTAATTTCATAGGATCCGTGGAGCATTGAAGGAAGCCCTGGGCCCAGATATGGCAGAGCCGCCGGACATCCCGGAACTCGCCTACGTCTTAGCCCATCCCTCCCCACGGCACTTGACGACGCAATTGTACAAGTGCATCACTCCACACAGGGCGCTGAAACCCTCCAAGGCCCGGCTCGCTTGGCAAAGGGTCTTGGAAATGGACATTGACGATGCAATGTGGAGGTACTGCTGCAGTAACACCAAAAAAGTGTCTCAGAATGGCCGCCACAGGCTGATTCATTTTAAATTTCTCCAGCGAGTATACTATACTCCCGAACGACTACACCGATATGGCCTCCGTCCGTCTCCGGAATGTGAGCGCTGTCACGCTCCTGTGGCAGACTTCCTACATTTGGCATGGAGCTGCCGCAACGTCCAAGAGTTCTGGGTCGCGGTATTCTCGGAACTCAGTGAATGTCAGGCGACGTCTTCCTCAGGGTCTGTCGTGAAGTAATAAGGGCCCACCTCTCGATACCTCCAATTCCGAATGTAATTACTACACAGAATCTTGGAGTGATCAAGCGAGGGGAAAAGGGAATTAGGAAGGGAACTGCGGGGAAGGAGATCTGAAAAGGAAAAGTTAGTAACAAAATATTCTGCAAAATCTAAATTGACTATGATCTTGTTCCTAGATTGATAATATACTAAAACACAAGCCTTTAAAACAACCTCTCTAAAATTCTGATAAGCTTCCTGCACAGTTGTATTAAAGAACCAAACTCTTTATTAATTATGTTGTTAATTTTCAATCACTTGCAAAGAGATACTTTCAATACTTGTGAATTGCGAATTTTCAATCACTTGCGAATAGCGACAGAATCTCCATCAAAGAATAAAAACCACCCTTCAGCAAATAAACTCCTTTACCGAAGTCTTGAAGGAATAACTAAATGAATATCACATAAACATCATCAGCAAAGAATATGGCCACTTCGTCTGAATTCTAAAGAAAGAAATGCGCCTAGACAATTTGCAACCGAAACAGAATTTACGCGCATTCAAAACAAGCTTTGCGGTCCCCAGAAATACTTTAAACAACCCTTGCCAGCAATGGATTGCAATTCACTACTTGAGGAATAAAACATGAAAGATACGAACTGTTTGTGTTGAAGAAATCATCAAAAATGAATTAACAGCTTTACTTATCACCTTTTAAAAGAAGAAAGCAATTTCAAGCATTTTTGCCATGAAGTAGGAATTCCTATTCCCTACCTGTAGAGTACGACCTACTCTACCACTTTGATGAATTAAACATCCCCTTGAAATGCTGCAACTCGATTCTTCTGTACAGGATAGCTGAAAATGGAGCAAGCTGGAAACTGCCACGCCCCCTGCAACGAACACCGAAAGCCTCCGATGAAATCCTAATCCAAAACACTGGAGCTGTGGGAAACAGGAAAGGGAGCAGGAAGAAACCACAGCCACACCCTAGGAATCGTCCAGAATAGTGAGCACAGGAGACAGGGCGCGGTCGCGTAAGTCAGCGTGCTTCCGGCGCGTACGCATGCGACTAGTCTACTAATCCTCACGCGTTAGGCGTGAGCATGCCGAACCTCACGCATTAGGCGGAACAGCAGCAGACAGCAGCTAAAGGGGTGGCGAACTGCGCAGACCTACTAACATGGATGCAGATGAGAGGCACAAGCAGGTTTAAAGCACATCAACCACCAACGCCCTCCCAAGGAAGATCGATGCACTTTGCCACATGGGTAACCCCGAATGCTGAGTGGGGCGGGCCCTAGACCACAAGCCACCCTAGCCCTGACAGTACTCCCCCCTCCCAAGAGTGGTCTAGGGCCCGGCTTCAGAGGGTGAAGGAGGTGGAAGCGGCGCAACAAGCGCGGGGCATGGACATTGTCAGCCGGCTCCCAGGAGTCATTTTCAGCACCGTACCCCTTCCAGGAAACAAGGTACCACAACTTGGAGCCTCGTCGCTTAGAATCCAAAATGTTCTGCACTTCATATTCCCAACTACCATGAACCAAAATCGGTGCTGGATGGGGGGCCAGGTTCTGATTAGCAGGTTTAAGAAGGGAAGTATGAAACACCGGATGGATGCGTAGAGACTTGGGCAGCAAAAGTTTGAATGTCACAGGGTTCACCTGGCGTAGAACTGGGTAAGGACCAATGAACTTAGGGTGAAACATACTCTTGTGCTTAAAGTTCAAGTTTTTTGTCGACAACCAAACTTTGTCCCCAGGGGCATACCCTAGACCTGAACGATGTCTTTTATCATACTGCTCCTTATATTTCTCTTTGCTTTGTAACAAACGATCTTGAATACGACGATGAATAGTTTGCATAAGTTGTACAGAGTCCCTAACTGCCGGCACACCATCCCCATCATTGGGCAGAGTCAGTGGAATGGTGTTCGGTACATAACCATAAAGTGCCTCAAAGGGAGATGATCCAGTTGAGGAATGAGGTGAAGTATTGTACGCAAATTCAGCAATCCAAAGTAAATCCAACCAAGATTTCTTAGAGTCTGTAACATAACATCTTAAGTATTGTTTCAAAGTTTGATTCAGTCTTTCAGTTTGCCCATCAGTTTGAGGGTGATAACTGGTGGACATATTGGAAGTGATCATTAGATTTTTACACCATTGTTGCCAGAACTTGGAGGAGAACTGAGAACCACGATCTGAGAGTAAAATCGAAGGCAGTCCATGTAAGCGAACCACATGTTGCAAGAATAATTGTGCTAATTGACTAGCAGAAGGTAATTGCTTACACGCAATGAAATGTGCATATTTGGTTAAACTGTCCACAACTACTAGAATCACAGTATGCTGATTGATTGATGGCAAGTCAGTAATGAAATCCAATGAGATGTGTTTCCAGGGTTCAGTTGGAGTTGGAAGAACCTGAAGCAAACCTTTTGGTTTAGTGTGATCGGATTTACATCTTGCGCAGACTTCGCAATCATTAGCCATCTTTGTTACGTCTTTTTGTAGCGTTGGCCACCAAAACATTTTTTGAATTTTCTCCACAGTTTTTCTAGGGCCTGGATGTCCAGCCATAGGATGCGAGTGTAACCAGTTGAACACAGTTTCCTGTAATTGCAAAGAGGGCAGATAAACTTGTTTTCCGTGGAAAGGTATCCCTTCTTTGATTGTTTGGTCAACGTTTGTTTTAAGCCATGATTTTCACTGAGAAAGAGGAAAACTTTCATGAATATTCTCCAGGAATTGATCCGCCGAGAGTACACTGATTACTTTGCCAGGATCGATAATAGGTTGAGGAGTTCCTTCAAAGCGAGTCAAAGAAGAGTCTTTTCTGGACAAAGCATCAGCTTTCTTATTGTCTTGACCTGGACGAAAAGTTATTATGAAATCATACTCAGCAAAGAACATCATCCATCTGAGTTGTCGCGGGGTTAACATTCTGGCTGAACTCATGAACTGTAGATTTCTATGATCAGTGTAAACGGTCACTGTAAATTTTGCTCCCATAATGTAATGTCTCCATTCTTTGAAAGCTTCTAGTATAGCAAGTAGTTCTTTTTCAGCTATAACATAGTTTTGCTCTGCAGGATTTAGTTTTCGAGACATGTAGGCCACCGGATGCATTTGACCAGTAGTGTGATGCCTTTGAGAAAGAATGGCTGCAATGGCTACATCTGAGGCATCAGCTTCTATGATGAAAGGTTTTTCTACATTGGGATGCATGAGAACAGGTGCTTCAGTAAAGGCCTTTTTTAATTTCTGGAATGCGTTTTCAGCTTCTGAGGACCATTCAAATTTTACCTTCTTTCTCAACAATCGTGTGATGGGAGCTACCACAGCAGAGAAGTGATCAATGAAGCGACGGTAGAAATTCGCAAAGCCCAAAAAACATTGAATATCTCGAACTGATGTTGGAGTGGGCCAATCAGCAACAGCTTTAATCTTTCTGTCGGTCATTTTCATTCCAGTTGGAGTAAGGAGAACTCCCAAAAATTCAACTTCTCGGACATGAAAATCACACTTAGATAGTTTACAGTACAAGTTATGAGACTGAAGAGTACTCAAAACCTTTTTGACGTGGCCTTCATGTTCAACTTCGGAATTGGAATATATCAAAATATCGTCTATGTAAACAATGACGAAAAGATCCAAAAATTCCTTCAAGGCATCATTCAGAAAAAACTGGAAAGCTGCTGGTGCGTTGCACAGCCCGAATGGCATGACCAAATACTCGAATAGTCCATATCTAGTTTTGAAAGCAGTCTTCCATTCATCACCTTGCCTAATACGAACCAAATGGTAGGCCCCTCTAAGATCCAATTTAGTGTAGATTTCTGCCTTTTTGACTTGGTCCAATAGAACAGGGATGAGTGGCAATGGATATTTATTTTTGACAGTGATTTTATTCAAGGCCCTATAGTCGATGCAAGTCCTTAGTTCCCCATTAGCTTTTGGAATGAAAAACAATGGAGAAGCTGCTGGTGACTTGGAGGGGCGGATGAATCCATTCTCTAAATATTGATCAAGATATTGTCTTAAATGTTGGTTTTCTTTTTCAGACAGAGCGTAGATGCGGCAATTTGGGACACTAGAACCTGGTACGAGATCAATTTGACAGTCATAGCTACGATGAGGGGGAAGGAGAGCCGCCTTGACCTCACTAAAGACCTCTGTGTAATCCTTGTACTTTTCAGGCAAAAGTGTTTCCTTTTCTTCTGCTGTGGCTACTTGACTTGGAGTTGGTTTAGAAGTGTTTAAACATGAAGTATGGCAAAAGTCGGACAGGAAAACCAATTCTCTCTTCCGCCAATCTATGGTTGGGTTATGTAAACACAGCCAAGGCATTCCCAGAATAAAACCATATTGTGGTGCTTGGATCACATCAAATTGAAGCTCTTCCTTATGAGTTTGTTGCTTAGCATCTTCACAGAACATAACAACCTTGGAAGTTTGCATGGTTACTGGTCCTCCAGCTAGTACTTTGCCATCCACTGCTTGGACAATTTCTGGAGTTTCTTTTTGTTCACAGATAATTCCAAGGCGTTGGGCA
This sequence comes from Lissotriton vulgaris, assembly GCF_964263255.1. Lineage (NCBI taxonomy): Eukaryota > Metazoa > Chordata > Amphibia > Caudata > Salamandridae > Lissotriton > Lissotriton vulgaris. The sequence continues at coordinate 714,041,126 of NC_141695.1, forward strand.
GTTTCTAAGTCTACAAAATTACCTGTAGCTCCAGAATCAACTAAAACCTCCATCTGGCATATTTCCTGAATTAACCTGATTTGTCCTGCTAATCTGAAATGTGCTTTGTAGTTAGAGACACATGAGTTCACAGAAGGGAAGGCAATGGTTCCCAAGAGATCTCCCTTCAAACATCTTGGGCCAGTTAGTTTTCCGACTTTTGATCTGTTTTTTCCAAAGCCGCTGTTCTTACTAGGATTAGGAAACCTCCCTTTAGGCTTAGTCAAACAGTCTTTCACAAAATGACCTTTCCGACCACAATAAAGGCATTGTCCATTCTTTCTACGATTGTCTTTTTCTTCTTTTGACAAAGGTTGTCTTAAAGTTCCAATTTCCATTGGTTCTGAACTAGTCTCAGAGTTTCCGAATTGAGTTCTTGGTTTGACTTCCGATCTCCAGTTAGGTTTGTCTGTCCTCTTTTTATCAGATCTTCGTTCAGAGAGCCTGTGATCTAAACGCAGAGTTAGATTAATAAGTTCAGAACAAATAGTTGGTTGAGGATCAATTTGCGCCAAAACATCCTTTAGATCATCTTTTAATCCTTGGTAAAAGAGAGCTGCTCTTTTTTCCTCTGGCCAAGAAGTTTCGGCGATCAATCTATTAAAGTGAGACAGATATGAAACCAGATCCCTACTACCTTGTTTTAACTGAAGTAGTTCTCGATCTGCAGATAAAGTCACAGTACGTCGATCGAAAACCTTTTCAAATTCTTCCACAAACCTTTTCCAATTATATAACAGAGTGTCATCTTGTCTGACCAAAGGAACAGCCCAGTTCGCGGCATCTCCAGTCAAATAAGAAATTAGAAATGCAATTTTAGACTGTGGGGTTGGAAAGGCCGCTGGTCTACAAGCGAAATGCAATTCAATCTGGGTCAAAAAAATCTGCACCTTGGAGGAGTCCCCAGAAAAACGTTCAGGAGCTGCCAAAGGAATCTGGGGTGGCACTGTAACAGCTATATTCGTAGATTCCCTACTAGCCCCAGTTTCATGAATCTCATCAGGTAGAGGAGTACTCTGCAATTGAATATTATCTACCTTAGCTGCTAACAAAGCAGTTGCACTCATGGTTTCCTTTAAATCAGCTTGCATACGCATGATTGCCGACATTATGTCGTTGATGGTGGTCATTATGACTTCACGTACAGACCAGGAGGAAAATAATTCGTGGGCTCACTATTCTGTCAGGCGACGTCTTCCTCAGGGTCTGTCGTGAAGTAATAAGGGCCCACCTCTCGATACCTCCAATTCCGAATGTAATTACTACACAGAATCTTGGAGTGATCAAGCGAGGGGAAAAGGGAATTAGGAAGGGAACTGCGGGGAAGGAGATCTGAAAAGGAAAAGTTAGTAACAAAATATTCTGCAAAATCTAAATTGACTATGATCTTGTTCCTAGATTGATAATATACTAAAACACAAGCCTTTAAAACAACCTCTCTAAAATTCTGATAAGCTTCCTGCACAGTTGTATTAAAGAACCAAACTCTTTATTAATTATGTTGTTAATTTTCAATCACTTGCAAAGAGATACTTTCAATACTTGTGAATTGCGAATTTTCAATCACTTGCGAATAGCGACAGAATCTCCATCAAAGAATAAAAACCACCCTTCAGCAAATAAACTCCTTTACCGAAGTCTTGAAGGAATAACTAAATGAATATCACATAAACATCATCAGCAAAGAATATGGCCACTTCGTCTGAATTCTAAAGAAAGAAATGCGCCTAGACAATTTGCAACCGAAACAGAATTTACGCGCATTCAAAACAAGCTTTGCGGTCCCCAGAAATACTTTAAACAACCCTTGCCAGCAATGGATTGCAATTCACTACTTGAGGAATAAAACATGAAAGATACGAACTGTTTGTGTTGAAGAAATCATCAAAAATGAATTAACAGCTTTACTTATCACCTTTTAAAAGAAGAAAGCAATTTCAAGCATTTTTGCCATGAAGTAGGAATTCCTATTCCCTACCTGTAGAGTACGACCTACTCTACCACTTTGATGAATTAAACATCCCCTTGAAATGCTGCAACTCGATTCTTCTGTACAGGATAGCTGAAAATGGAGCAAGCTGGAAACTGCCACGCCCCCTGCAACGAACACCGAAAGCCTCCGATGAAATCCTAATCCAAAACACTGGAGCTGTGGGAAACAGGAAAGGGAGCAGGAAGAAACCACAGCCACACCCTAGGAATCGTCCAGAATAGTGAGCACAGGAGACAGGGCGCGGTCGCGTAAGTCAGCGTGCTTCCGGCGCGTACGCATGCGACTAGTCTACTAATCCTCACGCATTAGGCGTGAGCATGCCGAACCTCACGCATTAGGCGGAACAGCAGCAGACAGCAGCTAAAGGGGTGGCGAACTGCGCAGACCTACTAACATGGATGCAGATGAGAGGCACAAGCAGGTTTAAAGCACATCAACCACCAACGCCCTCCCAAGGAAGATCGATGCACTTTGCCACATGGGTAACCCCGAATGCTGAGTGGGGCGGGCCCTAGACCACAAGCCACCCTAGCCCTGACAGTGAAATACTAGAGCACGACCTGCAAGTCGATCCAGCCTTGGCGCTACTAGGCTATTCGAAACCTCTACCGGTGGCGTGTAGGCGCTTGCCGGATATGGGATTGTTGTTGGCGAGACGCGCTGTGGCATGGTGCTGGATGAGAGGGCCAACCCCGACCAAAAAACGATGGGCCAAAGATATGGTGTACTGTTGTACGCAGGCTGAACACTACAGTGAGCTCCTTCCCCCCACTAGTAGACCGAAGAACTTTTGGGGTTTATATAACACCTTCAGACATGCTAGAGATGAGGTAGCGGACACGCAGGGAGACGGACGGGGGGATGGCCCTGGGACCTAAGCTGCAGGGGAGATGATGTCACCTGTGGGGGCTTGTAAGATGGCCGGGTGGAGTATCGATACTCGGCTGTCCCAAGACCAGGGTCGAGGGGGAGCTTCGAGCTATGTAAGGGAGGAGGGAGCGGGCTGCGCCCTTCACCCCTCGAGGGTGTCACATTCAGGGAATGGAGAGGGGGCAACGACATGGCCTAGACGTAGAGTAGTTGCTTTAGAGTGGGGGCTCTTGGACAGTCTGGACTGGGGGCGGTGGGGGGTGGGGAGGGCTGGCGTTTTTTTTTGGGAGTTTGGGGGGTTTTCTTAACCACAAAATACACCTACATTTCTGACAGTGCAGCGCCCGTCCAACTCGCCCGGCCCCCTCAGCCACTGGGATACCTTGATAACTGGGGAGCGATGGCCCTGGCGCTGGCTTCCACTCAGCTTGCCTGTTGCACTGAGATATTACGCTGCCGTACCCCCGGGTTGACGGCGTCAGGCTGTGTACATTGTTTTATCTAGTGCTCGGCTGTTCTCACCATTGTCGCATCGCCGGCCCAAGTGGGTTGTAGGCGGGAAGCTGTGTATGATTTGAAAAATGCTAATAAAGGTGTTAAAAAAATAGCATTGCAAAACAAAACATAGCAAAACACAACAAAGTATAGCATAACCAAGCATAGCATAACAAAACAAAACATAGCAAAACACAACAAAGCATAGCATAACAAAACATAGCAAAACAAAACATAGCAAAACGCAACAAACCATAGCATACATAACAAAACATAGCATAGCATAGCATAACAAAACACAACAAAGCATAGCATAGCATAACAAAACACAACATAGCATAGCAGAACAAAACAAAGCTTAGCATAGCATAACAAAACATAGCATAACAAAACATAGCATAACAAAGCATAGCATAACAAAACATAGCATACCAAAACAAAGCATAGCATAACAAAGCATAGCATAACAAAACATCTCATAACAAAGCATAGCCTAGCAAAACACAACAAAACATAGCATAGCATAAAAAAACACAACAAAACATAGCATGGCTTAACAAAACATAACAAAACATATAATAGCATAGCAAAACACAGCATAGCATACCAAACACAGCGAAACATAGCATAGCATAGCATAACAAAACATAGCATAGCAAAACAAAGCATAGCATAATAAAACACAACAAAGCATAGCAAAGCATAACAAAACATAGCATAACAAAGCATAGCAGAACAAAGCATAGCAGAGCAAAACATAGCATAGAATAACAAAACATAGCATAGCATAACAAAGCATAGCCTAGCAAAACACAACAAAACATAGCATAACAAAACACAACAAAACATAGCATAGCATAACAAAACAAAGCATAGGATAGCAAAACTAAACATAGCATAACAAAACAAAGCTTCGGATAGCAAAACAAAACATAGCATAGCATAACAAAACATAGCATAGCATAACAAAACATAGCATAACAAAACACAACAAAACAGCATAGCTTAACAAAACAAAACATAGCATGGCTGAACAAAACATAACAAAACATAATAGCATAGCAAAACACAGCATAGCATACCAACACAACAAAACATAGCATAACAAAACATAGCAAAGCATAACAAAACATAGCATAACAAAACACAACAAAACATAGCATAGCATAACAAAACAAAGCATAGGATAGCAAAACTAAACATAGCATAACAAAACAAAGCTTCGGATAGCAAAACAAAACATAGCATAGCATAACAAAACATAGCATAGCATAACAAAACATAGCATAACAAAACACAACAAAACAGCATAGCTTAACAAAACAAAACATAGCATGGCTGAACAAAACATAACAAAACATAATAGCATAGCAAAACACAGCATAGCATACCAACACAACAAAACATAGCATAACAAAACATAGCATAGCAAAACAAAGCATAGTATAATAAAACACAACAAAACATAGCAACGCATTACAAAGCATAGCAGAGCATAACAAAACATAGCAGAGCATAACAAAACATAGCATAGCATAACACAGCATAGCAAAACATAGCATAGCATAGCATAACAAAACATAGCATACCATAACAAAACAGCATAGCATAGCATAACAAAACAAAACATAGGATAGCAAAACAAAACATAGCATAGCATACAGCATCACTCAGCACCACCACAGCATCACTTTGTGGCACCACAACATCACTGAGCTCCACCACTGCATCAATCTGTGCAACCATTCAACAACAACTGGTTCAAATATGTTATCTCAATGTTTCAAGCTTTATTACAAATGTAACAAAAAGATGTTATTATTTGACATATGTTATTGGATTTTCGTCACAATAAAAAACACTGAACATAATCTTCACAAATGTTATTTACAAAAGTTTAAGCTATTGCCACTATAAATTACAATAACTTTTATTTAAGTATTAATTACTTAAAAAAATTAAAAACCATTCTTATTTGTAATATCAATGCATATAAGTCACGTAAATACAACACATATTGCATTACAGATGATATAGGTGTCACATTTGCGAAAGTTATAACTATTGGCATGGTAAATGACAAAGCTATTAATTTCGCTATTTTCAAAAGCAAAACCTAAATAAAAAATTTGTCATTTACAATAGCAATAGCTCAAACTTTCCTAATACGAGACCTATTGCATTGCAAATGCTTGTTAAATGCTAATTCTAACTATATAAGGCCTGAAACTTATGTTTTTTTAAGTGAATTTGCAAGGTTTTTAAAATGCTAATTCCTAACTATATAAGGCCTGAAACATATGTTTTTTTAAGTGAATTTGCAAGGTTTTTTAAATGCTAATTCCTAACTATATAAGGCTTGAAACCTATGGTTTTTTCAGTGAATTTGCAAGGTTTTTTAAATGCTAATTCCTAACTATATCAGGCGTGAAACCTATATTTTTTTCAATAAATTTTAAAGGTTTTGTAAATGCTAATTCTATTAGCGGATAACGTTTATATATGTTATTATCCTTCTGGGACCACCTGAGCAGCCATCTTGTGTCTCAGGAGAAGTGAGGCACAAGAGAACACAAAACAAGAGTGGAAAACGCAAAAAGGGGGCAGGGTTGAGACCCCCTGATCCCCTAGCCCTTCTCAGGGAGTCCCAGAAGGACCACCAAGTTTTTTAAATAGCGGGGTACGCGCACGGTACGCGTACCCCGCGTTTTTTTTTTGTTTTTGGTTTTTTTTGCCCTTGGGGGTCCTTTTGGGACCCCCTGAGACAGGCTAGAGGGTTGGGGGGTCTCTACCCTGCCCCCTTTTCGTGTTTTCTACTATTGTTTTGGGCTCTCTTGTGCCTCAGTTCTCCTGAAAACCAAGATGGTGGCCAACACTTCCTGGTTTGGACAGTTTGGAATGTTGACAGTCGACTGCCAGACAATCAGAAACTCGCTCGCGCACATAAGGGTATGCGCACGTATGCGTACGGTACGCGTACCGTACGTGTACGGTGCGCGTACGGTGAGCGCATGTAGATATATAATTTGATCAAATTCAATTTTCACAACAGCTACTGGAGGGATTTTCACCAAATATAGAAAAGGCACTACTACATGCCTGTCCCTACCATTTTGCCAAGTTTGGTGTAATTCCGTTCAGCCGTTCGGGCTGTCGCCGTGTCTAAATGTCGCATAGAAAATGCCATTTGAAAAAATTCTAATTAAATTTTCTCAAGAACTACTGGAGGGATTTTCACCAAACATAGCAAAGGCACATCTGCATACGAGGCCCTACCATTTTGCCAAGTTTGATGTAATTCCATTCAGCCGTTCGGGCTGTAGCCATGTCTAAAGGTCCCTATAAAAATTAACATCTTTAACCCTTTCGGCCCCCGCTTGACGAATCCCCCCGAAACTTTCAGGGAAGGTGCGGAGCGTAGCTGGCCAAAATTCTGGAAAATTACAAACAGATTCCTCATTCGGCGCCAAAGTTATTCCCAATAGAATGTTGAGCGCATATAGATATATAATTTGCTCAAATTCATTTTCTCAACAACTACTGGAGGGATTTTCACCAAATATAGAAAAGGCACTACTGCATACCTGTCCCTGCCATTTTGCCAAGTTTGGTGTAATTCCGTTCAGCCGTTCGGGCTGTAGCCGTGTCTAAAGGTCCCATAGAAAATGCCATTTGAAAAATTTCAAATTCAATTTTCTCAAGAACTACTGGAGGGATTCACACCAAACATACAAAAGGCACTGCTGCATACCAGTCCCTACCATTTTGCCAAATCTGGTATAATTCAGTTCAGCCGTTCGAGCTGTAGCCTTGTCAGAATGTCCCTATGGAAATTAACATGGGGAAAACACGTTTTGGGACCCCCCTTTTTTCTCGGCCACCGCTTGACGAATCCCCCCGAACCTTTCAGGGAAGGAGCGGAGCGCGGCGAGGCACATTTAAGGAAAATTACTGGCAGATCCCTCAATCGGCGCCAAAGTTATTCCTAATAGAATGTTCGGAATTTCCTATGGTAACTAGGTCCTAACTATAGATACCTACTGGCGGTCGCCAGTAGGTATCTATAGTTAGGACCTAGTTTCCATAGGAAATCCGCAACATTCCATTGGGAATAACTTTGGCGCCGGTTGATCAATCTATGTGAATTTCTCAAAGAAGATGGCGCGTTACGCTCCGCTCCTTCCCTGAAAGTTTCGGGGGGATTCGTGAAGCGGGGGCCGAGAAAAAGGGGGGTCCCAAAACGTGTTTTCCCCATGCAATTTTCCATAGGACCTTTAGACACGGCTACAGCCCGAACAGCTGAACGGAATTACAAGAAATTTGGCAAAATGGTATAGTCTGATTCGCAGATCACGCTTTTGCTTAAATGGTGTAAATCCCTCCAGTAGTTGCTGAGAAAATTCAAGTTGAAATCAATTATATATCTATAAGCGCGCACAGTGCGAGCACCGTGCGCGCACCGTGCGAGCACCCCGCGATCTTTCAAAAAAAAAAATAATAATTTAGGGGCCTTGGGGGTCCTTGTGGGACCCCCTGAGCAGGCCTAGAGGGTCAGGGTGCTTCTACCCTGCCCCCTTTTTGAGTTCTACACATTTGTTTTCCTGCTTTCCTGTGCCTTAGTCTACTGAGGCACAAGATGGCTGCCAACTGTTTCTGTTTTGGAGTGTTGATAGACAGTAGAAGCCAATCAGCATGCCTTCCAGAGAAAGTTGCATGCTCATTGGCTGTCAACACTACAAACCAGGAAGTGTTGGCATCCATCTTGTGCTAGGTAGACCGAGGCACAAAAGAAGCAGAGCTCACAGCCACACAGCTCTCACAGCCCTCACAGCCCACACAGCTCTCACAGCCAACACAGCTCTCACAGCCCACACAGCCCTCACAGCCCACACAGCTCTCACAGCCAACACAGCCCATACAGTTCTCACAGCCCACACAGCTCTCACAGTCCACACAACTCTCACAGCCCACATGGCTCACACTCTCACAGCCCAAACAGCTCTCACAGCTTTCACCGCCCACAGTGACCTCACAGCCCACACAGTTCTCACAGCCCACACAGCTCTCACATCCCACACAGCTCTCACAGCCCACACAGCTCTCACAGCCCGCCTAGGTAGACCAAGGCACAAAAGAAGCAGAGCTCACAGCCCACACAGCTCTCACAGCCCACACAGCTCTCACAGCCCACACAGCTCTCACAGCCCACACAGCCCTCACAGCCCACACAGCCCTCACAGTCCTCACAGCAAACACAGCTCTCACAGCCAACACAGTTCTCACAGCCCCACAGGTCTCACAGCCCACACAGCTCTCACAGGCCTCACAGCCCACACAGCCCTCACAGCCCACACAGCTCTCACAGCCCACACAGCTCTCACAGCCTTCACAGCCCACACAGCCCACACTCTCACAGCCCAAACAGCTCTCATAGCCCACACAGCTCTCACAGCCCAAACAGCTCTCACAACCCACACAGTTCTCACAGCCCACACAGCTCCCACAGCCCACACAGCTCTCACAGCCCACACAGCTCTGGCAAAGATAATACCAGCAGAGAACAAGCACTGGCAAAGACAATAATGTCAGCAAACAAACACTGGCAAAGACAATAACGGCAGAAAAAAAAAGGCAAAGACAATAACGGCAGCAAAAAAAAAACACGGTCAAAGGCAATACCAGCAGCGAACCAACACTGGCAAAGATAATACAATCAGGGGGGCAGGGGCACAAAAAACGGCACAATCAGGGGACAGAAGGCCCGACAAACGGCAGAATCAGTGGGCAGAAGGCAAGAAAAAACGGCACAATTAGTGGGCAGAAGGCAACAAATACGGCACAATCAGGGAGCAGAAGGCAAAAAATACAGCACAATTAGGGTGCAGAAGGCAAGAAATATGGCACAAACAGGGTGCATGAGGCAGGAAATACGGCATAATCAGGGGGGCAGAAGCCAAGAAATACGGCACAATCAGGGGGGCAGAAGGCAAGAAATACGGCCCAATCAGAGAGCATCCGGTCCAAAAATCGGATCCCTAGGGCTGCTCAGGTGGTCCCACAAGGATATTAACATATTTAAACGTTATCCGCTAATAGAATTTGCATTTTCAAAACCTTGCAAATTCACTGAAAAAACCATAGGTTTCAGGCCTTATTCAGGTAGCAATTGGCATTTAAAAACCTTTGAAATTCACTGAAAAAACCATAGGTTTTAGGCCTTATATAGTTAGGAATTAACATATAAAAAACCATTGAAATTCACTGAAAAACCATAGGTTTTAGGCCTTATATAGTTAGGAATTCGCATTTAAAAAACCTTGAAAATTCACTGAAAAAAACATAGGTTTCAGGCCCTATATAGTTAGGAATTAACATATAAAAAACCACTGAAATTGCTCCTATATAGTTAGTTGAACTAACTATATATTTCGCGCATTCGCAATCCACTGCTGATGATGTCACATATTACATCATTCATGACATGGTCAGTGACATCACTGATGACATCTCAAATGACATCACTGATGACATCACTGATGACATCATCCAGTGTCTGTGTGTTTTTGTAAAGTTTAAATATGTTTTACATATTGAAGAATGAGAGGATGTATAAGAGTATGGATGAAGGATTTGATTGTATAAGTGAGTAAGTATGTGTTAGTATATCTGTGAAAATGTAAGCTGTTCTGTGTTTAACTGTATAGATGAAGAAATCAAAGTGTGATTGATTCTTTACAGGACTGACTAGGTGTGTGAGTAACTCCATGGATGAGTGGCAGTGTGTGAGTGTATGCATAGGTGTATGAGTGCATATGATAGTGTTGTAATAATGAGTGACTGTATGTACGAGTGATTGTATGGCTGAATGAGTGAATGTGTGTGTAGACGTAGGAATCAGTGAGTGCGTATGTAGTAACTGGTATTCGTGTGTCAATGGTTTCAAAAATGATACTCTGTATTTAACACTAGGTGTAACAGAGGTTATATTAGAGTGTAAGGAGGAGCATTGTATTATCACATGAAGTATATCATCAGTGGTGTGATCATTGATGTCAATTTAGATGTCATCAGTGACGTCATCAGTGATGTCATTTGAGATGTCATCCGTGATGTCACTGACCATGTCATGAATGATGTAATATGTGACATCAACAGCAGTGGATTGCGAATGCGCAAAATATATAGTTAGTTCAACTAACTATATAGGAGCAATTTCAGTGTTTTTTTATATGTTAATTCCTACCTATATAGGGCCTGAAACCTATGATTTTTCAGTGAATATATATATATATATATATCGCATAACTCCCCTCCAAACAAGAAAGGGCAGAGGCCAGAGGGGATTCCAAAGAAAAACAGGCTTTATTAGGCAGATAAAGCAATGCAATAGTGGTGTATGCATTTCGGCGTTGTGCCTTCCTAAGCGCCTTGCATCGCGTGAACCGCTTCCACTTGAATAGTCCCATTCCTGTGCCTTCTTGAAGTTAAAAAGTCCGGATGCTCCTCCCCCTAGCTGAGTTGGCTCACCTGTTGGTTACTGTTGCAACGTGGCAATGAACGGACTCCAACTCCCAGACTGCAAAGAGTGAGTGCATCTGGGTCGGCGGTGTGGGAGATGTGTGATAGACTCAATCGGCGCCAAAGTTATTCCCAATAGAATGTTCAGAATTTCCTATGGTAACTAGGTCCTAACTATATATGCCTACTGGCGACCGCCAGTAGGATATATATATATATATATATATATATATATATATATATATATATATATATATATATATATATATATATATATATATATATATATATATATATATATATATATATATATATATATATATATATATATATATATATATATATATATATATATATATATATATATATATATATATATATATATATATATATATATTCATTAGAGTTGCCCCTGTGGAGAGAACACCAAGTGGATTAGATTTTGCCTTGATTTAATGAAATGCTGCAGTTACACCTCCAAAAACACCAGCTTTTTAAAGAATATTGTCCCTCGACCAAACGCGTTTCAAGTTTCCTCTTCGTCAGCAGCCTTGGGACTGCAAGTGTTCAAGGCATAGCTTGTGCATAGTTTATCCATTACGAACTTCCCTTTGTGTGTGTGGCCGCACCATCGGCCTTCTGGTTCGTGTAGTTCGCACTCTTACTCCAGTGAGTTTTGCCTTGTTATTGCTCATGGGTCATCAATAACCCCAGTGGGCGAAAGTCACACAGTTCTTTGGGGGTGCTCTGCGTTCGCCACATTTCACCACTTGCACCACCTCCCGATTCACGATGTCATCACTCGAAGGCATCTCGGGCCCGCATTAGCAGTGTCTTCCTTCCGCGACCGGACAAGGCCGCAAACATAAGTTCATTAGAGTTGCCCCTGTGGAAAGAACACCAAGTGGATTATATTTTGCCTTGATTTAATGAAATGCTGCAGTTACACCTCCAAAAACACCGGCTTTTCAAAGAATATTGTCCCTCGACCAAACGCGTTTCAAGTTTCCTCTTCGTCAGCAGCCTTGGGACTGCAAGTTTTCAAGGCATAGCTTGCGCATATTTTATCCATTACGAACTTCCCTTTGTGGGTGTGGCCGCACCATCGGCCTTCTGGTTCGTGTAGTTCGCACTCTTACTCCAGTGAGTTTTGCCTTGTTATTGCTCATGGGTCATTAATAACCCCAGTGGGCGAAAGTCACACAGTTCTTTGGGGGTGCACTGCGTTCGCCGCATTTCACCACTTGCACCACCTCCCGATTCACGATGTCATCACTCGAAGGCATCTCGGGCCCGCATTAGCAGTGTCTTCCTTCCGCGACCGGACAAGGCCGCAAACATAAATTCATTAGAGTTGCCCCTGTGGAAAGAACACCAAGTGGATTAGATTTCGCCTTGATTGAATGAAATGCTGCAGTTACACCTTCAAAAACACCGGCTTTTCAAAGAATATTGTCCCTCGACCAAACGCGTTTCAAGTTTCCTCTTCGTCAGCAGCCTTGGGACTGCAAGTGTTCAAGGCATAGCTTGTGCATATTTTATCCATTACGAACTTCCCTTTGTGGGTGTGGCCGCACCATCGGCCTTCTGGTTCGTGTAGTTCGCACTCTTACTCCAGTGAGTTTTGCCTTGCTATTGCTCATGGGTCATCAATAACCCCAGTGGGCGAAAGTCACACAGTTCTTTGGGGGTGCACTGCGTTCGCCGTATTTCACCACTTGCACCACCTCCTGATTCACGATGTCATCACTCGAAGGCATCTCGGGCCCGCATTAGCAGTGTCTTCCTTCCGCGACCGGACAAGGCCGCAAACATAAATTAATTAGAGTTGCCCCTGTGGATATATTGTCACATTGGTACACCTTGATGAGATCACTATTATATCAGCAGGCTGTGTGATACAGGCAGTAAGTGTCCAACACATATTTTTCTCTGTGCAATGCATAGTGCTACAGTATCACTTTAGTCACTCAGTTCCTGGGCACTTTCTGCAAGTGTCAGTAATTTAAAGGCATGCAGTGGGGGTTATCTGCTTCTCCTCCTGGTCGCAGTCGTCTTGGTCAGGGGCGGTGTCACGGGCCTGCCCTGCGTTGTCCTCTTCAGTCTATTTTTCTGCAGGTGCAGGTGCAGACCTTCATGTGTACCTCACTCGACAGCATTAGATGTAGATGTTGTGTCCCACTGACATTTTATGATGGGCCCTCATGGATCGTGGAAATGGAGTGGTCTGTCCTCTTCTTGACTGCTGTGTTGCTCAGGTCCTCTGGTGACAGATGGTCATCACTTTCTGGTACCGACATCTTAGGCATTGGGGTGCTGCCCTGCATCTTCTCCCCTCAATCCATTCATAGCGTTGGCTGAGGCTCACCGTCTGTGGTCTAGTGACAGTCCACCTAGAACTATAAGAAGCAGCTTTTATTTTATCTCGCAATGACCATGTATCCATAATCGCTTTAGAAGTCTTTGCCACATTGCGGGCAGTCCTAAATTCAGAGCACCAGGCGATTTCAGGCCTGGTCCATCAGTTGCTTTTACTAATAATCTATTTTTTATTTTTATTTTTATTTTGTGGTTCAAGTTGAAGGGTGGTATGGGGTATGCATGTTATACTTTATTCCCACAAACAACCTCTTCAGCATAAATGTAGTCACTAAGTGATCTCCTTTTATCGCTAAATATGCCCTGGTGGGTCCTAACCTTGAAGAGCTGGATTTACTGAAGTACTGCACCTCAGTGGCTGCATCATTCTTCCCTGTTGGATACACCTCCATTAATTTTGAAAACATATCCACCCACACCAGCAAATATTTAAATCCATTCACTGAGAAGCAACATGCATCTGTGCATTCATCCTCCCTTGTGCAATATCAGAGGGTCCCTGCTCCAGTCTTGCAAGGGAAAGAAACATACTGCGTGGGGACACAGACATCTCATCCTGGTAGGCCCATACTCTCTTCATTATTCGGCTCACATCCATCATCAATCCTGCCTCTATGTTCATCTGTTGTTGCAGACCATTGTGCTTCCTTTACATTAGCTTGGAACAATTGTCCCAGAATGAGCTGTATTTTTGGTATGCTTTGTTCATTAGTCCCATCTGCACTGGCTGTAACATGCTTTCATTTAATGCTGTGTCAGCAATGGCATCACCTTTGGCTAACTTAGATTTATCTCCTGTCTAGGCTTCGCATTTGTATTACCGCTATCGTGGTGTATAATTATATTGCTGTAAATAAGATCCTTACTAAAGGACCATTTTTAATAAGGCACCCTGTTTCTCTTATGAATCCACGATACTTGCACAGCTGGACACAAAGAACTGCAAAGCATAATGTGAGTCAGTGCAAATGTTAACAGTATTACTCTTGACTAGTATTAATGCTTTTGTTACAGTAAACAGTTCATCTTATTGGGTAGATGTTCCAAGTGGCAGAGCTGCACTTCAGCAATTGCTATAGCATACCTTGCTCTGTAATCAGCGTCTATCAGTCTGCTGGAAAAACCATCAGTGTACCACTCATGGTCTGTCTTTACTAATAGTGTCTAATCTTGGCATGGTGTCGTTTTCTACAATATCAACACCAACTTACTTAGGGGTCTTATCTGTTTCTAAGAGAATGGATCACATCAGAATAACATATTGAAGGTAATACTTTTGTCAAATTAACACGTGAGTATCTTATTATGACAATTAGACAACATTGTGCCATTAATAACCTGTGTGCCTGTCAGCAGAAAATGTTGTGTTGATCCAGACAACAATAACAATCATACCAAATGTGGCACCTAGATATAGGTATGAGAGCCGTCCTCTCCACCATCAAAGCTGCTGACCCCTAATCACTGCAGAAAGCAAAGTCACATAGTTGTGTCCCGCAGGCCTTTCTTTTCCAGCTGTGTCAGCACACCATTGGCAGCATCACTTCGTTTGCAATGTTATTTTGCTCTGAAACAGAGATGGAAAGGCAGTTTGTAGTCCGGATCCCCAGGAAGGACATCATTCCTTTCTTGGTGGGCAGGAGCTGAGTGCCCTGAAACAATTTAATTATGTCAGGTGATATGCGGCGTGTACCTTGGAATATCACAAAACCCAGGCAAGTCACCTCTTTTTGGCAGCACTGGCATTTTGACAATGAGGCTTTTCTTCTCTCCTGGTGGTAGTTCAGCAGAGCTACAGTGTCTTTTTCACAATCTTTCACAGGCCTCAAGTGATGGAGATGTCACAAGGATGTTATCAGCATAGGTGGTCCAAGTCTCTCTTTACTGCCTACGCATTGACATCGGGACACAAAGTGAACGAAGTGGACTGGGTATCCCAGTATGATGGCACAGAGGTTTTCACCAAGTGGATGGACTTTAATGGTAAAATACACTGAGGAGAAAAAAATACTCTGCCTCTACAGGTATAAATAATCATATAGTACTGGTGTCAGGCACAACAGGCTCAAAGGAAACCACACATTCTTAAGGTAATCACTTTATGGGGGCAGCATGTTATCACCACCCTTTCTTTTGACCATTTTATTTATTTTAAATATCACTTTATGGAGAAGGCATTTATCCAAAACCTCTCCGTTCCCTAGATCTATAACCTTATTATTAGTTATGTTTACATCCATCCATTTCTTTTTCATATGTAACAAACTGCAGTCTAACAGCATCATTCATCATCTCTCAACACATCCACACATGCTCTAAAGGGGGTGTATACAACACAGAATCCTTACAGAAGCTGCAAGCAGCAAGTGCCCTGTTCTAACCTATCGTTAGGTATTTGTGAGTAAATTCCATTTATTAAAAAATATATATGTATACTCTTGCAAAATTATATTTATTTATATTAAAGTTGTGAAATGTATCCCTTTATCTCCCACATTAGTGGAAACATCATCCACTTTAGTGGAAACATGAGATTCTCCTTGGGCATGTCTGATATCTTCATCCTGAAACACTGTGCAACAATATAACTGATGCCAAACTCTTCGCTACTCTCTGGTATCTACACTGCACCCCTTGATAATGTTATTTAGTGGAATAAACCCACCCTGCATATCTCCTACAAAGGTATTATTTCTCAAGAAAACAGTGATATCTTAAACAGCTCTGTGGTGTCCAATCTAGTTCCAGGAAGGCTTAATAAAGGCCATAATTTCATTCAAACAAATAAAATCTTTCATTCATTAAATGAAGTTAAATTACTAATGCCGATATCCTGAATATTATTAACATGAATTGAGCATTAATTTGACCCTAATTTTCCAAGGCACATTACAGCCTCAGACATCATCAGAGACAAGTGTATTTTAACATTCTCATAAATTAGCTTTTTTTTAACTGCTATGATCTTACTTGTAAATTACCTATAGTGTTTAATCCTTTAATGCTAGAATCGGGAAATGTAATTAACACAAAGGAATTTAAGTTGTTTAAGTAAACTACTCTTCAACATTAGAAGCAGGCATTATATCTATGTTTTTCCTATTTAGAACAAGTTGCACTGGAGTTTGCATTTGCTTAACACTTGTTATTTGCTGTAGGCCAAAAAAGAAGCAAATCTGCTTAAAAGGAATATGTTCCCCGTTCAATCAAACACAGCCCTGTACACACACAGTGGCTAACCTCAGATACAAATGCTCAAAAACTCCCTGCGTGGACAGACTTTACATTACTTGTGCAGGACTGCAGACACTTCTAAAATTATTTCTCTTAATAAAAGCGCCTACATTGTACGTTTAGGACCATGCTCTTATGTTATAGGAGCAGCAGAAATAATGTAAAACTGCTCATTTTACAAGTATTCTAGTGGGTAAATTTTCTCCAGCAGAACATGTTGTGACAAACTCCTATAAAACAATATTTTCTTCAAGAATGTTTGCTAAGGATCACATGGGCGTCTTTCCTGCATTTTACTTTTCACAATCCAAACTATGCAACATCAGCTCTAATAGGCACGGTCAGGTTTTTTACACAGACTATCTAATAAAAACTAGCAATGCTCTAGAAAAACTAGGTAGCATGAGAATAACCTACAATAAAGATATTATCACCTGAGAGTTTCAAAACAAAACTACCCACATCTAGTTCCCCTAAAGGTCAAATAAGGGAATGGCAATGTAGACTACTCATCCTTTCATAAAAACATCAGACAGGATGGGCAGTAACATAGCATATATATATACATTTTATTAATGCTAACAATTTTTAAAACAGTCTTACTGAATAGCCAATTAAATGTTTCATGGCTATTTCATAGACAGTTTAGATAGGCTCAAAAGAGATTGAGAAAAAGAGAGAGAAAACATAAATTTGCCTAGACTTAATTTGTAGATGAGCTAGCCTCCTTCCCCCATTTTGACAGTAGGAAACCTGAAACAGGTTTCACTTCTGTCAACACTATCAACCCCTATTTGTAGAAACTGGGCATAAACAAACTCTGAGGGGGTAAATAGTACATTGAGAACTAAAAAACATGAATACCCAACCTCCAATCCCTTTAGTAAGCATACTTGTTGTAACATGAGGGCACATGAAGTCAAACTAAATCCCATTGCCTCAGCCCTTGTACAGTAATCGCCAAACTAAAAGCATTAGTGCTGTATATATGGCAAAGCTCACATATACAATTTTATTGCAGTTTATTCATAAAAGTGCTTAAGAACTTGCTTTTGCCAACAATAAAAAAGTAAGCACAACTCCTTCTTCTTTCCCTGCGATGCCATCTTGTCTTCCAAAAAGTTTCAAAGGTCAAAATGTCAAGGCAAACCTTTATGTGAGCCCTGGTAGGCTTCTAAATGTAGAACTCAACCTTTAACCCATTAGCAGCTGTTCTATTTATGTGCAAGGCTTTCCATGCGGTCCCCCCTGTCCAAAGTTTCAGTGGAGACAGAGAGCTGGAAAGCAGACCTATTCCCTTGTTTGCCAGTTTTAGAGGTAAGAGAATAACTTCTTTTTATTTGTGTGCAGTGTGCTTTTTAGCACCTAAAGAACTGGCATAATGCGCCCGGAACTATTGCGCATTAAGGCATGCAATGTAACTCAGGTGTCTAGAGCTACTCTTTGCATTACTTTTGAAAGCCTTTGTATTTGGCACTGCAGCCATTAGGCCATACTACATTTTAAGTTTGTCACTAAGAGACAGTAATATTGGTGTTGTTAGATAAACTAACATTCACACTTTTTCTGTGGTGCAACAACATATTTTAACCAGTTGGGGATAAATCTTAATGTGCACATTGAAATCTGGATATATACTTTGCACAGAATAATTTTCAACAGTGCTAAATATTCCTAACCAGTCTAAATCTATTGTTATCAGTTTTTATTTTACAGCAGCCCATCCTCTGGACAGCCACCAATTATTCATATAATGTGAATGCCTTTTAATATTTAATATCATGTATCTAAGGATAGTCAAATCTATTCCACATCAATGATAAATTCAGCTTACATGACTGACATTTTTCAGTTTTCTTGAAATGTCATTATAAAGTGCTTAGAAAAAGTCAGTTTTAACATTTATCATGTAACAATTAGTATTAAAGACCCACTGAGCCAACCAGGTCTGTCTCTACCAAACCACTTGCCCGCACTCCTACAAATCTATTCCAGTCTGACCCCAGGACCCTCTCTGTCCTCTTTGACACGTCCTGGGTCAACAGCTGCCAAAAATCCTCAGATTCTTAAATGTTGTAAGCTCTGACTGCACCACTGACGGTGGTTCCGGTATAAATGTGTACACACGTTTTAAAGTTTATAATATGAGGCTATGTAGGTCTGAAATTGGAGGTCAGTCTTTTGTTTTTGTCAATGCATGACTTTTTTAGGCATGGTTTTTCTAAAACCATATCAGTGTTGGAGCTGCTGGGTCCTCACCATTCTAACAAGCATTGGCAAAAGCAAAAATCGTTTTTTTGACTCAAAAAGTACACATTGTCACAAGAGTTCTGGGCACTGTACAAAACTACTTTGTGTGTTAATATGCTCCTTGTGAAAGAGCACAATACAGTCACTCACAGTGATGCCAGCTGATAGAGAGCGAAAGTGACAGGCATAATTTTAATATACACAAAAGGTCATGGCTAACGCCAGGCCTAACTAGAAGCCCACTTTTTGAAGAAAGTCTCAAAAGTGCATGCATGGTATATATTCTTGCATAGATACTGTTTCCTTGAGTTCACAAGAATTTACAGTAGTAGGCCAAGAAATAGTACTCCTAGAAAATATTTGTGAACTGCATTTTTCCATGAGCAAATTTGCATGTGTAGATTTGCTCATGTGAAAATCTGAATGTTTCCAAGTTCATTTTTACTCCAACCACTTTTTTTCTAACCCTCGAAGAAGTTTTACGTCGGCCACTGTCAAGAGTAAATTTCTAACCTTTCTCATTATGATAATATTTGATAAGAATAGGTAAAAACCCTCAAACATGCAAGTCACTAGGTTTGCACAGAATCAAAAGGGCATTCCAACCCTGGAACTATTGCTTACCACTAACTTCGGTCCCAGTATGTAGACCTGCAGAAATGTGGAAACATAAGGGAATTGCTATTATTCAAACACTACTATCGTATGAGCCCTGGCATAATCAGAGATGCTATAATAAAACTTTTATATAATGAGATTGCTGCCATAATTTGTTGCAGCATTGCATGGCACAAAAGGGACAAGTGGAATACAGGACAATGTATGCAAAACCAGTCTCCTTTTCTATGCTATACTTTGTAACTGCTTCACTCTACATAGTAGTGTGCAGTCAATTAACATATTTTCTATAATTCATATTCTTACCTTCATTTGAATTTTTCTCTCCTGACGGTTTTTTAAACCGCTTTCTAGTGAGCTTACCATGATTTTCATCTGAGATCCTGTCTTGTGATATTTGTTTTGAACTCACAATGTGCGCTTACACCTGTCTCCTGTACTTCGGCAAAAGAGCTGTGTGTTTTGCTTTACTACTGAACTTTTACCTTCTCCCTTTGATCCCCTACAAAGATGCCAGGAAGCACTGCATCCCAAACCCAACGCGCTGCGAGTCCTCGTGGAAGCGCCCTTTGTATGTAGAGAAGCAGGAGGGGAGAACTTGTTGAGGAAGAGCTTTCTCCCCCCCGCCTGCTGGCAGCTGTTGTGTGGGTTTTCCCTCAGTGCGCTTATTTCCAGTGGAGAGCTCCCTGTGTTTTTAGGTCTCGGCCTGATCCAGCGCATGCACTGGTCTCAGACAAGACATTTAGTAGGGCTCTGAGAAATGCTACTTTGCCGGCGATCAGCTTGCTAGAATGCACACAAGAGCGCCAGCGCGGATGTGCATTATAGCAAGCTGATCACCGGCAAGGTAGCACTTGTAGGTGTGACACTGACTCATTACCGGAAGTGAAGACGCTCTTGCTGGCGGTGTCATTCAGTATGCGTCATTAGCTATTACCGTCGGCCATTTTCGTTCGATTATTCTTAAAAGATTGTTGTCTCTTTTCCAGTGTATGTTGAGTAAATCTTATATACACGTGCCTTGTTGTGAAAGATGAATAGCTGGTGGAGATTTCAAAGTGTTTAATATATAGAAAGATGGCTGTAGAATGGCGGTTTAGACGTAGGAGCCCAGTGCTAACAGTTTCTGTCATTCCTTGTGTGTACTTTAAAGTATGCGTCACACAGACCTCGTTCAGAAAAAATTATGTCCTCTCAGGTTATACTGAGCCCTGTGCTAACAATGTCCAACTTTTTGGGTACATTAGAGCATGAGGTGGACTATAAAGAACACGTGGCACAGGGCAGCGTTCGGAAAAAATGATGGCTTCACAGGTTTTACTCCACAGCCCTGAGACAGTGTGGCTTTATGGCCAGGTCTGCCGACTTTTGAAAATGTGGAATCGGGTTTGAGTACCGGCGCCAGCTCCACATCTTTTTATTCTGTGCACATTACTTAATTTCACCATGCCAAAAAAAACAAAAAATATATTCTGACCCTGTGCAATGTAACTGGTCAAACACAATTTCACAGTTGTAAGGACATTTTCCATCTCTTCAGCAGCAATTCAGAGACAAACAAATCATTCCACAAGAAATCAAGGCAGAAGTTGAATATGTTGCACTTCCTGTTTTTCCCTATCAAATGCCAATATAATATGTTTACAGAGAAAGATGATCAAGGGAGACGTACAGGTGATGACATTTCTTTCTAAGCAGTCACTTACATTAACCCCGCTTGAGACATTGAATGGCGACCTGTCTTTTGAGTTACAGCCTGCAGTACAAGCGCACAGTGACCGCATGGACAGGGCCGGCAGTCGCTATCTACGGGTGACCGAAAAGAATGGTTTAACTATTTCCCTCGCACAGCTAGTGAGTGCACGTGGCCTCCAGTTTCAGCAGCTCAGTGCTTGCCAGGCCCGTTTCATCACTTCCTGCTCCGCGCTGAAATCCTTGCAGCTTTCCGTAAGGTCATCCCCTGCCTGCACTCTGCAGCAGGCACAATACAGGGCTCCCCGCCCCGCCCCACTCGCAGGCTCGGGTCTTTGCATGATGTGCTGCAGCAGTACGGAGGGTGATGCAGGAACTCCGCCACATCAGAACACTCGAGCTAACCACAAAAATAGAACAGGTTTCCAGAAAAAAAGAGAACCGATGTAGCCAAGAGGATTCAGGAAGTGCCAAGAATCCCTTAAACCGAGCACATGACTTCATGAACTCTTGTGCCTGCAGGCAGGCATTCAAAGGGCAACTCGCTGGGAATATTTAACAAGTATATTACTTCAGAGAAGGGCAGGCAAACAAGAACCCAGTGATTGATGAATGAAAACTTTTATACCGCACACAGTGAGGCAATCCTTTAGGAGTGACGTTTGCAGACAAGGTGAGCTGAATTTCCAAGATGAAAGGCTAATAATATCCTTTGGTTTGCATGTGTGGAACCCGAGGGCCCACTTTAAATTCAGGGTGTGGACGAGCCGCACCTCACAGTATCTGGAACTTCATCTCATTAACATCTTGTTGGGACACTTAAAAAAAAATCCACACTAACTGTGCAAACCACTAGGGGGTAGACTAAAGCAGCAGTTCGCTTTAGCATGGGTGTCCCACTGTGAGCATAAGTAATAAATTTGGCCAGCAAGGGATTTTTTTGTTGAGGTTGGGGACCAGTCAGTGCGGAACTCAATTAAATTGTATGCTCACATTGCTCTTAGATTGCAACTGGAGAAATCAATTATCACTAAAAATCAATAATGTTACCACACTAACATTATATAGAAACAGTAATGATACAAGAACCAGGTTGTTAGAATCAAAAGTATTTCTTTGTATTTTATTTTATTTTCAAATAGAGAGTTTATCTCTTATGCATGGTCAAGGGTACATAGGAATGCGAGTGAGATATACTTAAGCAGTGTTGTTCAATAACATGGTATATCTAAAAGAAGTCTAAACTGCTAATAAATGATAACTTTGACTCCAGACAAAAATAATATGAAAGTCAATGATGTTGAATAAAACTATAGCAGAATTAAGACAGTGTTGTCGACGTTTCGGTCTTTCTTTTGAATTCACAAGACCATCTTCAGGACAGAAGTTTAAAAAGCATTAGATCGAAGACCCTTTGTAGCCAAATTATAGTGGGCTGTAAATAATTTGGCTACAAAGGGTCTTCGATCTAATGCTTTTTAAACTTCTGTCCTGAAGATATAGGGTGGTACATGCCTGGTCGGATTTGACATTTTGCCACACAGTGGCATACAGGCAGCAGACCTGGCTACCTTTTTGATATATAGCATTGCAATGGAGTGGTGCCGGCCACCAAAACATACGCTGAGGTGGCTCCCTTCTTACTTTCGGAGTACTTGTCTTCGTGAGAGGAATTTCAGAATGAAACCCAGACGGGGGCCCCTGCTGGAAAAACAAACCTGATGATTCATGTGTTTCCCTCCCTATATAACCGCTACACATCAGGTCATGATATTTGGAGGATAGGATATGCATGACGATAGTGTTCTAAGCACCCTACAGTGTTTTACTTTAGAGCATGGTGATTTTGTGCCAGTGGCAAAGCAATTTATGATCTAAGTGATATCAAGACTAAGTAATCAATGTCATTGGAGGGTGTTGTATGATCTCTGCCTAAGGCTGTTGTGATGTGTGTTTATAATGTTATGCCTACTGCTCCCATATTATACCAGTCATTATTCGATGAAACTACCCAACTGATGTAACACCCATTGCCTAACAAACAAAATCGGCCGTCAAGGGCCAGCATAAAGGACCTAGAACATCTTAACATGGTTGCGTTAAACGGTCACTTCATAAATGACAGCCCCCTTCTGCCACCTTTCACAATTCATCCATCAGTTCCATCCTAGACTTCACATTCTCATCTCTTCAACTCTTTGGGAACGTCACGGAATTCCGAATAGGCACTATGTCAGCTAGTGACCATCAGCCGCAAGAATTCAGCCTTAACTTCCAGGGGGCTGTGTCATTGAAACCAGCAATAAATGTAAGTTGCTCACTGTCGGTGACACAGAAAATAATAAAATGCAACACGACAAACCTGGAAGGTTTCACAATGGACGCAAAAAGCCGGTGGGAAAAGAATATCACAAACCAGCACGACTACCTAAGCGCCTGGGAACAATTCACGAGCAGCATTGGACAAGCAAATTCAAGGAAACCAAAGATCCAAATAAAACCAGAATATCTAAACTGCAATAAACAAATAAAGCGGGCGGACCCAACTGGAAGCCGCTACAAGGCCATAAAGCAAAATTCCAAGATAAAGCCCCTCAAAAGAAACATTAATCAACTACTGCAGAAATTACACCGAGAGGGTCCGAACAACGTGATCCAAAAGGAACTGCAAAAATTAAAACAGAGCAAAAAGCGAATAATATGGCATGAAAAAAAGGAAGCAGAGGGCCAGACTTCTTCATGATGCAGAGGGAATCAACACGAGCGGAAGATTCTGGAAGACAGTCAACAAACTCCAGTATTCTAGAAGCGCCAGCATTGACTCCTACTTAACTGAGGAAGCCTGGTCCAATTACCTTCAGGTCCACTTCAATACAGCCACATAGTTGGCAACAACCAGCTGACTGGAGAAGGGCAGAAAAACTCGAGCTGGGACTCCACAACAGGGCAGTACCCATCAAACCTTACCGAAAAGCAAATCATAAGCAGGATTGTAACAGGAAAAGCGGAGGGGGAGCCAGACCCTAACGGGATACCGCCAATTCTTTACAAACAAAACCCGGAATGCTGGGCTGCGGCCTTACTACCACTTTTCAAACAGGTAATAGCCACTACAACAATTCCAGCATCGTGGAAAGGCTCAATAATAGCACCAATACATAAGAAAGGCAATGTAAATGACCCCAAAAATTACAGACTAATAGCCTTAATTGACAACGAGGCCAAATACTACGCCGGTCTTCTTTTAGAAGAGCTCTCAGAATGGTCAGAAGCAAATGCAGTAATTCCCATCACCCAGACAGGATTCCGCAATGAATTGGGCACATCAACAAACATCTTGGCCCTTTCACTCCTCATCGATGCCTCGAAGCCAGCTAATCTGCCCTTGTACTTATGTTTTATCGACTTCGCCTCAGCGTTTGATAATATCAACAGGAACCTACTATGGTCGAAGCTGGAAGATAGGAATATTCCATCTGGGTTACTAACACAGCTGATCTCCCTACTTACGGGCACTTGGATCCAAGTAAAGCTAGGATCAGGAGACCTCCTATCAAGGAAAATACAAACCACAAAAGGCCTAAAACAAGGTTGTGTGCTGGCACCAACACTATTCAACATCTTTATGTCTGACCTTGCACAGCAGCTGTATGAAAGCAACTCTCACGCTCCAAGCATAGGTGGCTTTACTCTCTCTAATTTAATGTGCACTGATGATATCGTCCTAATCAGTAGAACACCGATAGGGCTACAACATCTAATCAGCACAACCTTTAATTATGCAACAGGGAACAGCCTAACCATAAATCTCGCAAAGACCAAAACAATGAGGAATAATGCCAAAAGATCATCAGCAGGATGCAGCTGGCATATGGGAGGGCTCACTCTTGAAACAGTGGAGTAGTATAAGTACCTCGGCATAATTGTGAACAGCAAGGGCTCATTCCAACAGCAAAAGGAAGCAATTAAACGGAGGAGAACCAGCATAGCAATTGCACTAAGGTGCCTAAAAACGAAAGCAGTTGGGCGAAGCTTCACCCCCCTGCTTCAAGTACTTCAGGCAAAATTAACACCGGCCATAACGTACGGAAGTGAATGCCTTCGAGGGAGGGACGCTTAGCTATTGAACAGCACAATAGCGAAAGCGATGAGAATGATATTCGGTCGGCCCACTTACACCCCACAGGCACAATTAAGGCTGGAATTTGGCCTAAGAAACCAAACGATGGAGCGAATGGGTGCCTACGTCAAAAGATGGCACAAAATCCAGAGAGGAGAAGTTGCAAATCTAAATTGCTACTTATGGAAAGAGATAGAAAGAAAGACCAACAGCGCGGCCGCAAAATATTTAAACCAATCAATAAATTCCTTGTGCCTACAAGAAGAGTGGAAGTCCAGCGGGTCCCATAACAGCTTCAAACAGTTAGTCAATAAATCAGTTAGAGCCATCTCATTAACAGAGGACAAAGCAAGCTTAGTTACCGTGCCCACGGCTGGATGGTCATTCAAAGCTACACAAGCAGCCTCTGCCAAAGCTATTTAGGGGTCAGGTTCACTAGGCTCATAAAGGAGAAGTTCTTACACCTACGGCTAGGCCTACTTCCATCACAAAAACACCTCCCTCCATGGAAAAGGCCCCAAGTATCAATCAACTGCCGAATTTGTGGGAACGCAAAAAAAGACATCCAACATGTAATTTGCACCTGCAAAGGCCTAGCCAAAGAGCGCAGACCACACTTAAAAGTCAACAAGCTGAGCATAAGATCATGCCGGCAAGTGGTCATGGCTTGCTTCGATGGAAAATACATTCAATTAGCAAGCCATGTCGTAAAATTTGTGGAGAAAGCAGAAAAGAAACAAGACAGCCAGATGGCAGACACCAGCAGAAGTAAAAACCAAGAAACAAGCTAAAGGGGCACCGAACAGCGAGCCAAGCTGCACATTACAACACGGTTTAAAACCCAGGGGTAAGACCTTCTATACAACCACCGCAGGAATATAAGGGACTAATGCCACTGCTAGGGTCACTCAGTGTGAAAGCAGCATACATTTTTGCAGCAACGACTATTTACCGCAGGAAACTACTTCCATTGTAAATTCGTTTTTAAACATCTCAGGTGCAAGACTTTTAATATAGCCTTCAAGCAATACAAGGGACTTATGCGATTTTAATCCACGCTCAGTGTAAAAGCTCCATACATTTTTGTAGTAATATCCATTTACAATATGAAGCTATCGTCATGTTATATCTTTTATAACAATTGTATTTATCTATATTTATCTATATTTATATCTGTCTCTAAGGTAATCCCCTTATCTGGACGGATCATGCAGCCGTCTGCTTTTCCATTAAAATCAACTCCATCACATCTCCTTCTATATCTTCTTCCCCTGTCTCCTTCAGAGACTGGAAAAATATCAACCTCGACCATCTTGCGGAGATGATGCTTGACAGTACTATCCCTAATGAGCAGGATCCTACATTAGCGTCCATCAACTATCTAAGCAACCTAAACACAGCCTGTAATAAGTTAGCTCCGATCAAAACATCCTACCGCAGTAGAAAGCTCCCCTCGGGCCCCTGGTTTACGGAACCCCTTCGACTGCAGAGACAATACTGCAGGAACCTGGAAAGGCACTGGTGCCGCCATTTCAGTCCTATTGGCAAAACTGCCTACAAAAATGCCCTCTCCAATTATTAAAAACTCATTGCATCGGAAAAAACTTTCTATTGTACTTCCCAAATTAACCAGGCGAAAAACTCTGTAGGAGAATTATTTCAGGTGGTCACTCATCTGTCCAACCCGCCTGCTCCGCGCTTAGAAGGATCACAGTTTCTCTCAGATTCTTTAGCCAAATTCTTCGAAGACAAAGTTAGTGCCATTTTCTCAACCTTTTCCCACTCTCCCTCCGCCCCCACCCCTATGATACCCCCTCCCAATAATGCACCAAACTTTTCAGGCTTCGAAGCCACTACGCAGGAACAAATCCGACACCTTGTTGCTTGCACTAAATCAGGGTCACCACTTGACCCTTGTCCACCCGCCATACTTAATCTCATCCCTAAAGCCATTTCCCCCGCTCTGACCATCATTTGCAATGCAATGTTCTCAACAGGCACTTATCCATCTGTTTGGAAGGAGGCTATTATCAAGCCACTTTTAAAAAAGCCCACTTTAGACCCTCTCCTTCCCGCCAGCTACAGACCCATTGCTTATCTTCCTTTCCCTGCAAAAATGTTCGAAAAAATCATGAACACACAACTTTCGAAATTTATAAATGACAACAATCTACTCGATGACACCCAATTCGAGTTTAGACAGGGTCATGGAACAGAGACAGCGCTACTAAAAGCAGCAGATGAGATAAGGACTACAATGGATAAGGGAGGATCCGCGGTACTAATACTTTTGGACCTCTCTGCAGCGTTTGACATGGTCGATCATGTCACTTTGATCGACTGTGTCTCTGCCTTAGGAATAAATAACAAAGCCAAAGAACTTCTTGGCTCATTCTTGGCTAACCGTCCTCAGACAGTGAAGATGGGCAATTACATCTCCCAGACCTTTTCTCTCCCTTGCGGAGTACCACAGGGATCCTCGCTAAGTCCGACACTTTTCAACATTTATATTTCGGACTTAGCGAGGGTTATAAAATCTTATGGAATCGCCCTCACAACCTATGCGGACGACACCCAACTGGTGCTATCTGTATACAATGATGGTATATCGGTTGCGGCTAACTTCCAAGAGGGGCTGAGGGCAATAAGTTCCTGGATGTCATCAAACTGTCTTAAATTAAACTCTGACAAGACAGAGGTGATGACATTCGGGAAATTAGAACCTATCTGGTCCCCCAATGGTGGCCACCTGAGATGGGGATGCCCCCCCAACCGGTAGCCAAGGTACGTAACCTAGGAGTCATATTTGACAACAAAATGACTTTCCACCAACATGCCAACTCCGTGGTCTCCTCATCTTTCTATATCTTAAAGAGGATCAAAAAACTAATTCCATACCTACCTCCTTCCGCGGGCAAAACCTTAATCAGTACTCTGGTCTTCTCAAGAACAGATTACTGCAATGCCCTCCTACTGAATGCCCAAGAAAAGGTCCTCAACAGATTGCAGATGGTCCAAAATGCCTCGGCCAGGACCCTACTAACCATCCCCAAGTTCACATCCATCTCCCCGTACATTAGACAGCTGCATTGGCTCCCAGTGAGGAGCCGGACCAAATTTAAGGCTTTATGCATAGCCTACAAAGCCATCAACAACCAAGGCCCACTATTTCTAAAGAAAGCCTTCCGCCCGCTCGAACATTCAAGAACTTTACGTTCATCGTCAGCCCATCTGCTGAGGGTTCCAGGTACAAGAAGGGCCAATTGGGGAGACAGATGCTTTACCATCTCGACAGCAAAACTCTGGAATACGATACCCCTCCATATCAAAACCGCTCCCACGCTCATCAACTTCAGAAAAAAACTTAAGACCTGGTTGTTCTCAGCATAAACTATTATTTTTTTCCCTGTCACAGTGAGAGTTTCTGTTACGCTAGCGCTGAGACACCCGTCTGGGTATTTGCGCGCTTTAAAAATCGCATAAAATAAATAAAATAAATAAATAAATAATGTATTATTATTTGTAATGGTTTTAATTAACTGAGCAATAAAGATTATTTACTTACCATTACTTACCATTACCATTGCCTAAATGTAAAGTGATTTTATAATCTGGGTGACGTCTTGACCAGTGTCTAGTGGCATGGTGTTTTGGGTAACTATGGTTTTGTGTGACTTATATGCACCTTTGTGACAAGCGGCCAGTGGCACGGTGATTTAGGTTATGTGGTCTAAGTGTACTTTTCATGCTACAAAGTGAGCTATGGTCTAATGTGTGTTATGCGTAAATAATACAAAGGATACTTTTTTAAATATAAACTTGTGCGGAGTTTCTTTTGTGGTGTGCCTAGTTTGTTACTGCTGTGTGAGTGTGTTGCAGAAACACTTTACACATTGCCTCTGGGATAAGCCTGACTGCTCTGCCAAGCTACCAATGGGTGAGCAGGAGTTATCTTCGGTGATGGATCAAGCCCTGATCTTTGGACTGGGTAAGAGTGGTCTGCTTTAAGCATGGGCGAATTTTGCGAATCTCGCGTTCGCGAATTTTGCGGATTTGCGAACTCCCAATCCGCAAAATCCGCGAATTCTCGCGAATTTGCAGATTTTTTTTTTTGGTGTTCGCGCGGGTTTCTGCCAGTTCGCGAGGGTTTTGTACAATTTCGCAAACGCGAACTTACCTGTCGGGTCGCAAGTTTTGCGAACTTGTTGTTTCTACGTGTCCAGCCTGTATGGGACACTCTTCTTCATCACTGCCACCCTCTGTCACCACTGCCACTCTCTGACTACTCATGCCACCCTCTGGCCCATCCATGCCACCCTCTGTTTCATCACATCACCCTCTGGTTGTCCAGTGTACATTATTGTGGCAAAGCAAAGCACACCTTCCCTACCTCAAGTGACCTGAATTAATTTGGGGCTGATTAATGTGTCACAGAATATTTTTTTAGCTGGCACCTGCTTCCTTAGTGCTTCCTGATTAGTGATCTTTTGCACTTGCTAAGTGCTTTCATTGTTGCAAAATTAGTTACAACACCTGCCCTGCCCCAACTGACAATAATGAATTAGGGGCTGATTAATGTGTCACTGGATTTGAACTTCCAGCCTGGCTCCTGCTTGTCTCCCTTAGCTGTAATTCAGGGCCTTTGTGGCATATGTGTAACTATTCTGAGGGTCAGAGCAGGGTCACATAATAGTTGCAAGTAGGCAACTGAACTCTGGAGGGGCCCCTCAGGAAGCACTACAGGAAATGGCTACTAATGATGAGCTTGAACTTTTGAACCTGGTAAGTAGTTTCAGTTTTGCTAAGATCGTATTTCTGCAATTTAGCGCTTATTCGCGGGGCGCGAAGTTGAACTGGGAAGCCGCGAACTCACGCGAACAGTGCGAGCAAGCCATAAAATCCGCTGCTCGCGGATTTGCGGATTTTGCGGGAAATTCGCAAATCTCGCGGATTGCGAATTTACCGAAAATCCGCAAAATCCGCGAGCGGAACGGATTTTCCGCCCATACTTAGTCTGCTTAATTCAGACACTCTGTTCATCACCACCCCCTTTTCTGAATCGTTTTTGTCCACCATAAGCGTGGAAGGGTATACTCAGATGTGAGTCCCTTGCTCATTGCACCATCAGGATTCAAGCAAGCCGGGCCGAAGACGGCTGAAATGCCAGAAACCGGTCCCCGGTAGCTTGTTTCCTTCCCAGTATAAGAATTGGCTTGGTAGTTTGGTCTGCCCTGTTCCCATGATGCACTGGGCCAGGGACAGACTAATTTGCATATAGCCAGGTTCTGAGCTGGGATGGTGCAGTGAGCTAAAAAACGGTGATGGATCAAGCCCTGATCTTTGGACTGGGTAAGAGTGGTCTGCTTAATTCAGACACTCTGTTCATCACCACCCCCTTTTCTGAATCAGGAGTTATCTTCAGCATGTAACTCTCTTGTCCTAACTAGAGTGGTTGTTTCTGCCTGTCTTATGCGCATGCTCTAGCCAACCAGAAATCCCATTTCCAACAGTTCTGAAATGTACAAGTCTTTTTCGTAGGATTCTTTGACAGGTACTGTACACAACTGTGTCTGTCTATAATGAGGATGAATTGTTCACCATTACCAAGCTGACTCAGAATCTAGGTTCAGAAATGTACACATCAGGCAAGGAATGTGTTAACTAGTCCCTAGTACCCAAAGACACCCTAGGATATCACCCTGTGGCACAAATAAAGTAACTGGCAATATTTAGGCACTGTGTAATCCGTTTATATTGGTAGATCTAGGAAGTTTGTCCTGCTGCCTGTGACAAAATCTGAAATCGAATGGAGATAGAAGATGTAATGAGTGATGAAATATGTGGAGTAATTAGCAGTTCATGGCAGGCGCACAAGTTATAGTTACCTTAGGGCAGGGGCAACTCCCCCGCGATGGTGGAGTTGTGTCGCCCCACTGCTTTCTCGCGGTGCGAGTAGCAGAAACATAAAATGGTAATAACTTTTATTTATTACCACTTCATGTTTGGGTTACGGACGGGCATGCGGGTGGGAGGGGTAACTGCTCTGCTTTCTGAGCAGGGCAGCAGAAGAGTGCTGTGCACACTCCTGAGTGTGAATAGGCTGTTTGGTCGGCTGTCTCGGACCGCCTAAACCAGTCATGCTCACTTTGCCCATCTCCATGCAGGTTGCAGGCTAGCCTGCATGGAGAACATGCCCACCTCATAAGCCCCTGGCTGGTGCACCGACCCGGCCAATCACAATGCTGCATGCAGCGTTGTGATTAGCTTAGGGAAGGAAGCCTGGCTGCCTGCTTCCTGTTCCTGTTGGAGGCAGGAGAGCAGGAGCAGAGAAGCCGCGAGAACCGGCCTCAAGGTAAGTTACATTTCTTTTTTTTAATTAAACCCCCCAGCGCCCACCCCCCCACCTGCAAACCATACCAGCCGCGACTGCCCTAGGGTAGGAGTTACAGTCACAAGAGATGGTTTTGTAATAGGAAGTAGTGGCACTCAGCTAAATTTGCATATATATGTGTTATGTGTGGAACAACGCTAAAGGTGGAAATGGTGCTAACCAGGTAGGGGAGACTTATGTAACCCCTATATCTCTGTGGGATAATCCCACAGTAATAGCGTACAACCAAGTCCTGGGCACTCATATACAAAAATGGATATAGAAAAGTTTCTTTAAGTGTAAGTCCATAGAAAAAGGTCCCTTAATAACAATTACAGAGGAGTTGTTCCATATTTCTTTTAATTTTCTTTGTGTTGTAAGTCACACAGCATAGAACAACCAGCCGGCACGTGTTTAGTCAGGGTGTCAATTAACCTCTGACTCTTCAGGGCTGCGCTGGTGTGAGCAAGGCGGTGTAGTTGAGACACCGGTGTTAATTTCAACCCGTTGTGTCAAAACAGGCGGGTGTTAGTACTCTTGTTGAGTCTGAAGGAAATCGACATGCCAGTGTTGATTCCAACATGGCATGTCTAAACGCGAGTTAAGTAAGGTTACACACTGAATGTGGGGGTATCTGAAAATTTTAAATGCGGGATGTGTGGCCACGGAAACTTGCAAGCACTTTATACGAAAGTAGTGGTAGTAGAAAGCAGAAAAGCTGTATTTACCCGTCCGATCCACGTGGTACCACTCTCTGCAGATGAGCCATGGAGGAACTTTGCTTGCAGCACAAACCGCACCTCTACATGTATCCATGCTTGCGCTGTTACTCTCTACCATGTCACATGGATCGGACATGACTCGGGTAAATACAGCTTTTCTGCTTTCTACTAACACTACTTTCGTATAAAGTTTCTTGCAAGTTTCCATGGCCACACATCCCACATTTGAAATTTTCAGATACCCCTACATTCAGTGTGTAACTTTACTTACCTCAAATTTAGACGTGCCGGGTTGGAATTAACACCGGCATCTCGATTTCCTTCAGCCTCTACAAGAGTACTAACACTCCCCTGTTTTGGCACACCGGGTTGGAATTAACACTGGTGTCTCGACTACACCGCCTTGCTCACACCAGCGCAACCCTGAAGAGTCAGAAGTTAATTGACACCCTGATGAAACACGTGTCGGCTGGTTGTTCTATGCTGTGTGACTTACAACACAAAGAACATTAAAAGAAATATGGAACAACTCCTCTGCAATTGTTATTAATAGACCTTTTTTTATGGACTTACACTTAAAATATTTCTATTTCCATTATTGTATATGAGTGCCCAGGACTTGATTGTAAGCCTAAGGGTAGGAGTTATTACTATTTGAGATAACAATAACTGTTTAATTTCTGTGTTTTTTTCGTTCTAAAAGTTACATTGTTACTGAACATTTCACCTAACCTTAACATTACTTTAACCTTCATTTTTTTCCAGTGAATTTCGAGGTCTTTTTAACGTGAAGTAATATTTTGTTATCATATGTAAAGTCAAC